>NC_135780.1:6678187-6820056 GCF_028453695.1 Augochlora pura
ACGGGGGAGAGAGAGAGAGAGAGAGAGAGAGAGAGAGAGAGAGAGAGAGAGAGAGAAAAAGAGGTTCCAACCAAAACAATTCTCGCTTTCAAAGTGTGACCATATTGCGTAGAGATTGAATGGAATTTGATTGGTTTTAGGCTTTATTCGCCGGTGTAAAAGCAAATTTTTACACGCAGCCTATTTACCGTACAGCGCCGCCGTGTTTTTCTGCTAAAGTCGGGTTCTCGTGCTGTGTAAATATAGCTCGATCCGAAAAACTTTGTAATCAAATTGGTTGCGAGTTTACCAAAGATTAAAACTCCTTTGCGATTTCACGCGAACACGTCGCTGTTATTTCCGTCGATTAACCGCACTGAATTTTCGATTTTGATCGGTTTGCTGACATTTATTAGCGAAACAGTACTATCTATATTCCATTTGACATTACTCATTATTCAATAGTAGAACCAGCAAGCCCTAAACGTGACTAATGTACAGTATCTTGAAAAATATAAATATCAACGTTTCTTTTAGTCCGCTATAAACGCGCGAGTCCACGCACAGTGATGCATTAGTTGGAAAAAAGGGCTGCCCGAGCATCCGCATTTCCATTAATTAAGAAAGTCTCTCGATCGAAGTTTCGCGATGCTGAATAAGTAAGGGATCCATTACGGTAAGGAATTTCTTCAAAAGGTTGGAACGGGCGCGCGGTGTTATCCATAAATTATCAACGAAAAGCGCGTCACCCATGGTCCCAGGCAGAAAAAAAAAAAAAAAAAAAAAGTATTTCTCCCCCCCTCGCGCCCCACCCCCCCCCCCCCCCCCCCCTCCCCCACCGCCGGCGTCTCGCCTAATAAAATACATTTTTCTAATTTGCCCGCGACGGAAGATTTATCGTTTCTGATAACGGCGCGGGGGCGCATCCGAACCCGTCGCTTTCACCTTTCGCGACTATTAAAAACGACCCGGCACCGGGAGAGTCGGTTGGAAATCGGGACGAAAAAAAGTGTATCCCGCAAAAAGCCGGAAACGGAAAAGCAAAAATAAGGAGAGCCGCGTTTCTATGGGAAACAAAGGTGTTCCGCCGGCGATGTCCGTGAATTATTAACGGGGCCTATTAATGGAGCACGCGCCGGCGGTTTCGCGGAAAGAAGTATTCGGTGCCTTTAAGGGGTTGAAGGGTGTCACGGGATTGAATGTGAACGGTAAACCATGCTAAGAACATTTGGGGTCTGACATTAAAGGAAAATCGTTCTTGTAAGCGAAATTCTCGAACACGACAGCTGTCGCTGCAGGCTGACGTCGCCTTCCGGTCGTAAATTCGGTGCTTACTATACAATCGGGCACGGAGGGGCGCGTTTAGAAAGCATCACGGATAGCGACAGATGACAATGTCGCGTGACATCAGATAAAATGTATTAACTAGCCAAGTTTTCGCTTATGGGACGCGCCACTTGACTCGTCCGATTGATACCTCGTGATATATTATCTACTTCTTACGACGCCAACGTTGAAACGAAAACAGTTGTTTACCCTTATTGTTCGTCGTTATTAGTAACTTTCTCGCCGGCTCCACAACTTCAATCCTCTGCAGTAGATCAACGATTTTTGTTTCGCACACCTTGTGTCATGACAATTTTTTTATCAAACTTTATGTGGATAGCTTAATTAATTTAAGAGAAAAGATAAGTCTTTCCTGTTATTGTATCAAAGCGATAGGTCAATTGTTCTTCGTTGCACAAATATTTTATTATTCAAAGTATGAATCATTTATGTGTTCACATTTTTAAAAAATTTCTCTTCCAAAAAGGTCTCCAAGAAATTCCATATAATTTATATAAACAATACGTAGACACAATGAAGATAACTGTGCGAGTCAGCATCGTATCATGTTCCAAATCCAACGCAGGATATTGCATATTATCTGATTCGAATTATTCAGCTGTGTTATGAGAAATAATATGTGGAACGATAAACTTTGGTAACAGCAACTGCAACAATAACAGCAATCTGCCACTAAAATGTTTCCTCGGAAGTAAGTTCGAAGGGAATGTATTACCATACCGTCAGCCACCGAAACCCTCGCAAAACATCCGCAAAGTTTCAAGCTTTTTAATCAGTCGAAAATGTGTAAACTGTAACGGGCTGTATAATTACTTTAACAATGCCAAATATGTGTATCAAATATCAAATATCAAATATCAAATATCTATGCACCTTAACTAAATTTGTGCGATCCAACGTATTAGACGATACGCATCTATAGAAAATTACACAGAACTTTGATATTGTATTCGAAGTTCTGCAATATGTTCCACTATAAACTGTAGTTGTTAAAATAATCGAAACTCGCCGTGTAATTAAACTATCTCTGCTAGGATAACTAAACACGCGTGTTCAGTTGCGCGATCCGTCTATGGATGTTTATTTTCAACAGTAATCAAACCCTTGTTGATAATGCAGCGACGAATTTAATTTAACCCAATTGTTCCTGAGAGATTGCTCTTCTTAGTCCAGTCTGTTGACATTTCGATCGTAATTCAAGTAATTATTTAAGTAATCACTTATCCGGCCTCGCCGGCCAATTTAATTTCAAATATAGAACAATTGAAATATGGAAATAGTTTAATAATTTCTTTATAACTGTATGACAGATATTCAATGACATATCTACGAAGAAAGAAACCTCGATAATTCTCTTCCAAGTAATAATTCCGAAAAAGCTCGATAAATTCTCCTAATTCAAATCATTCGTTAAATTACATAAAGCGTTAACAATTTCTCAAAAACTTCAATAAACGAATCGTCGTTCCGTTTATCGAAACGAGTGATGATAATCGATAAAACGGCAACAACAATTTCCAGTTAAATAAGCACCGGCTCGTGATTGGTTGAAGTATCAGGGGGTGTAGTCGCCTACGGAATATGGAAGATCAAAAACGGACTACTCGATACGCGGTACACGACGGCGGAAAAGAAGAAGAAGAAGAAGAAGAAGAAAGGTGAGAGAGGGAAAACGGGAGGAACTTTGGCTGCGCCGATGCAATCCGTAAAATAAGAGGAAACGCGGGAATCCCGGGGAAGGACGCGAAATAACGAAATAAAAGATTCGGTGGTACGTGAGTGTACGGATCAGAATATAGTCTGTTTGAACACACACGCACGCGGCTGCATCGATGAAAACACATACACGGAGGGGCGTCTTCGTCAATCGATGCACACGCGATGCACACCAGTCGATGTACACGCTCTTACACAGAACGTACGCGGTTATATCAGTGGAAACGTACACAGTTTTTCGAGTGAATACGTAGATAAGCTTATCAGTGAATACATGTACAGTTTTTTTGAGTGTACACATGCACGAGTTTAGCAGCGAATACATACGCGAGTTTAACAGCGAATACATACGCGAGTTTATCAGCGAATACATACGCGAGTTTATCAGCGTACACATGCACGAGTTTATCATGTACCTGTATACACATACAGGTACAGTTTTGCCAGAGAATTCGCACACAGTTCCACTGTCGAATACATGCAGCCTCGGTAGCGAGCGCATACACCTTCGCCGCTATTCCACCCGTACATACGTACGGAAGCAGAGAATCACAAATACCGATGGAAGCTCTCCCCGCTTCCGATCTCCCTGATTCTTTCAATGTTCCTGACGTGTTTGGCATCTCTTCGCGGCAGCTCCGAGAGCCCTCTCTCTGCCCACCATATTTCCTCCTATACTACTTGCCCGCTACCTTCTCCGCGGGATTATTTTCTGAAGGAGCCTAGTAAACAGAGGGGAGAGAAGCCTCGCCCATGCGAAGCCGCGGAGTCGTATACCTTTTAAAGTGTTCCGATAAATATTTCATGCCCGATTATGAATACAAATTGGTACGAACGGCTTCGCATCTTATTGTTGGATAGGCGGAGGGTGCCCCGGCCTCGTTGTTCCTGCTGCTTTCGAAATGGTAGGGGAGAGCTGGTTATGCCACGATGATTGGGGTCTCTGGTACGGTTTTTTTTATTGCTCCCGAGTTCTGTATATCGCGATTCAAAAAATTGCTGTGGAATTTGGGATTTACAGATACCCTTTCCAAAAATATTAGGGTACTTGATTTAGTTTAAATTGAAAAAACTAGTAAAATGCCGAAGTTATTCCAAGAAGTAATTTAAAAACGCGGTGGATATCAAAAATATCATTTAATTAACAGTCGCAAAAATTTCACGAAATCAAAGCAATTTATATTAATCTATTTATATATTTACTGTCCTACATCCGACGCTGTTCGTGCGAAAGCTTCATCGAAGTGCCTGCTCAAAATTATCGATTAAACGTTGCGTCAAGTATTAGTTAACCGCGCCTACATGGAATTTCTTTCGCACATTTTTTTTAACGCTTATTGACCCTCTTGAAGTCGTTAAAACCAACGGATCGACAAATTTTAATAAACCCAGACTGGACGAGGCAATCGTTAGAAATTAGTTTAACGCAGTAATAAACTTCGCGATCCTTGAATATATTACGATTCGAGTATATGTTCAACGCAGCTATTAATTTAATAATACGACGGATAATTGCCTCAATACGGCGAAAACAATGTAACAATTCCTTAATATTGGCTTGCGAATAACAATTCTTAATATTGTAAAATTGAGCTTGCGATCGCGATGTGTAATTTGTATCTTACTAATCGATGAAGCACCTAGATGTTCGCTTTCTGCGTAATTAATGAAAACATCGATTTCGTGCGCCGCCTTTCGCCAGATTAAATTATAAAAATAGAGATTGTTATAACGTGCTTGGGAAACCTGGTTAAGCTTTTAGGGCATGCGCCGCATCCAACATGGTCTAGGCCTTTGTGCGCGGCACGGTGGATGACAGCATCCGATCGTGAGTCATTGTTTGACTAAATGTGAACACTTTGCAACAATTAGGTGACTGGAAACTCCGCCGCGGTAATGACTCTCTCGGTCCATTCTTCCCGATTTGTACGACGGTTCTCGACTAAACACCGCATCATTCAAATACAACAATGCCCGGCGTGCTCTAAATATAATATACCGCCCGATACTTTACCGTCCGAAAATATAAACGCTTGTCGAACGTGGAGAACGCGCCGACGTATACTCTACAGCTGAATGGTACTATGTAAAATTAGATCTGCATTTAAACAAATCAATCCCTCTTTAACAAGTCGACGGACACGTTAATAATAATTATTTTGTTCGAGTTTAACAATCGTTAATAAGAACATAATTTCAAAACTCTCACATGGTTAATAATTACGTTATCGAGTTTTCGTAGCGTTTGTTAATGAAAATACCGCGAGCATTTCTACAATTTTTATAATTTTAAACGACGAAGTAATTTGGTTGGACGACTTATTTTCACGCAGCGACATTTTTACGTTCTGCACATTTTATTCGCACAGGATAAAAAGAATAAACTATGTGATCCCTTGTTACTTATGTTACCCCATAAGCCGTGTCGCTAAATATACGGTCCCCGTTCAAATAAAAATGTGCTCTAGACGGAACTCGGGAGAAAATGAAAATCCATTAGCTCGGGCTTGTAAAAGATATGTGTAATGGCTGTATGTTTAACAATCTATAAAAATACGTGACTACATTTGCTGGCGACCATTCAATGTCACTGCTGCCAAGATGAGAAAAATTATTAAGAAACAATGCTTGTTAGCCGAAATTTACATTTTATGGAACGGTGTAATTTCTAGATTCTAATTTATGTATTTTTTCGCGACAACAGTTCAAGATCGCTCCAATTTGTCGCGTCCATATTTGTTCACGTTTCAAAGCGGAACCCGCCGAGAAGCTCGATCGTGTTTCGTATCTGTTTGAGTCTGCACTTCAAGCTGGTAGTTATCGAAAGTTATAATGTTAAATGCTGCGCGTCGGTATCAAGTGTATCGCGGAGAGAGTCTTCGCGCAGTTTAGCGAACGTTTCAAGTTAGAAATTAAAGATCTGTTAGTAATTATTGCATATCTACGGCAAGCATAAAATGACAGTTTATGTAACTACAGCAGATGAAAATACCACATGTTTTTGAAAGTGACACAAGCCCACTTTTGGAAATAACGAGTTAATGGCGATTTCAGTAAGATATTCCCTTTTTTAAAGGAACTCTTGTATCACATTTAAAAGTAAATATCAGCTCGTATATGAAACACAGCGAAAGAAAAATTCAGTTCTTTTATCCTAGTTTTCCTTGAAAATATCATTGAATCCGAAAAGCAAATGTCTGCTTCGCTCCAATTTTTTAATATTCACGAACTTGTGTCAAACGTCAAGATAATCATACCGAAAATATAATATAAATTAAATTACTGATAATATTGGACAGGTGAATAACGGATGGACGTTCACAGTAAACATACTTGGACGGACATTTTGAAAAATGAAAATGGATATTATTTTCGACGTAATGAAAGCAATTACTTGACAGAATATATAAAATATATTTCTTCGGAGGCTAATTTGTAACAACAGCTTCGAGTTAAGCAGACGTGCAGTTTCATTATAATAGAGTTCGTTGTATTCCAAATTGAATAAAAAAATTCATTTACTGCAGTTTTATTATATTACACCATTAACATATTTGTAGAATATTTATTCATAAAAGTCGCAATCTGCTCGTATTAAAATAACTTTACAATACGATACGTCTTCGTTAATTACAATTTTACATTTTCATTTCCATCGTCCAATTATTATTTTAATTACTTAACGCGAATTAAACGCTTCGAGGTTCGTCGCTGACGAAATTATAAGAAACGACTTGAGAGTTCCAACAGTAAAATGTGAAATAGCTAAATTCGTCAGTGAATATGCTAAGAAACCTAGCAATTGTCTAAATCAACTAGCAATAAACAAAAAGCCATTGGATTTAACAAATTCACCTAGAGTCACATCGTTACTATATTAACCACTAATTAATCAATTCAATTAAATTAATCAATTTATCCAGTGTTCATAGGTAGGTTGAAAATTTGTACGGAAAAAGAAAAGAATATTAATTTAAAACAAATTTTGTTTCTCCACGAGCTTAAACATATAAAGTAGCGTTTGAAAGCTCACCAGCGCAGTCGCCGGTAAAAAATTAAGCAGCTAGAATATTCCTTCTATAGCTTCTAATTACGTTTATATAACCAGCTGTGATACAAAATAAAAGAAAAACAGAAGTGCACGTATCCTTTTTACGGAATTTTTATTCCGCGTGCACGCCGACACGTAACTATTTCTATTTTACATGGGCGGGGACTGAAAAATTTTATAACGACGCGCCGGTAAAAAGCGCGTTTGCCAGTAAACATGTTACGGAAGCATTCTTTACGGACTACTTTTACGCTCGGCGCCGCGCTGTTAAATATATCTTTTTTTTTTTTTTATCAACTCCGGCTGGTGTCTTTGCACGGTGTCCACGACCGTGTTCGTTTGCGCTGCGTATTTCATAATAAATTAATGGGAAAAAGTGTTGCCGCGCGAGAGAGATCACCGGTGACTTCGACACCTGATGATGACGTATCGCGCCGTCGTAAATACCGTTTATAATACCGTCGCACCCGGGGTTTTTCCCCGCGTCACGGAAAATTCCAAAATATTTTGTTTTTCATTATCGCGACTACCCCGGTGGAATCATTTCGTCGGCATAATTTTAATAAAATCTTTACCGGCTACGGAATAATTAATGGGCACGCGTGATCGTTATTACCGACGACGGACGGACGGAGTTTCACCGATGCGGACGGCAACAGCGGCGTCGTTCATTTTTAAAACAAAACCTGCTGTTGCAAATCCAATGTTCCATGCATCCATCGGGTAATAACAGACTGGTTATCTGCGTGCGCACGTTTTAGGATTATTTTAAGAGCCAAAGGATAAGCCCGCGGCAGCGTAAGTACTTCGAATTCGTGTTTAGCACGAATATGGAATATTGATGTGCCGAAGGCTACTTTCGCGTTTGCCAACTTCGTCGAAAATCAACGAAAAAAAGATTGTACACCCACGAGCAATTGTTGCGCAAAAATATCCGAAAATTTTATAAAATTTATAAATCAGTATTTCATCTTGTCAAATTAGAATTGAACAGCCATCTCGTTTTTTTTTAAGTAATTTTAGAATTTCTTGCAAACGAAGTATTAACAATCAATTTGTCGGTAGCGACGTTTCGTCTTTTGTGGAACAGTGGAAGCGTGACTGGATAAACCGAGCGATTAAAATTCCTGTCGGAGTTAGGGTTCCCTGTAAGCTTGGCCGACCCATGAATAGAGCTATATATCCTTGAACGCAATTCGCCACACAAGGATATCTGTGTTATATTGCAATTAGCATTCGGCCGGCGTCCACCTAATCAAATTTCGCAGTGCGTCTGATTCGGTGCGGGACCGGCCGGTTTACTGGAAAATCAGTCGGCCGCGATTATTAGCTGAAAGTAGCCAATTAGGGCTTTGGCTGTGTCGCGTTCCGCAAATGTTATTCTTGCGAAGTCGTTGCTGGTGAAATACGAATACAGAGTTAAATAAAGTACCGCGAACTCTGTTTTCTTGAAATATACCAAAGACGATGACTTCGTTCTATTTCCATTGCAATGGTGCAAGCTTTGTGGTGGACAACAAAGTTCCTCGGGGTGCTTTAACAATATCAATGTCTAAATAATGTAGAAATATTAATAAAGAGCAAGTGGCTATTCCAAAACGTGATATTATTGAAAATTGTTGTAGAAATGTTAACAGAGCTGTGTATATGCAAAGTGCAGATAATTCCAAAGCATAGTTGAATAATAAATATATTCAAAATGAGCGATAGTAATTAAAGCTTTTGCAATGGATAATGATGTCTCTTAATAAATATATAAGAGCCAGAAAGTATTGAGCATTAAATATCTTTCGTCGATTTATTGCTCCACACAATTCCAAATCGATATTTTCCCGGGAATAATTTCTTTTTTCCGTTTACCAACAAATGACAAATATAACGAACGCGACAGCCATTTTTCGTAGTTATTCAAGCTGGAACGACTCGACAACAATCGCGCGGAATAAAAATCTTCGTTTCTACGCGAATTCCCGAGCGATTCGGAGAATTCGAGACTATACAGCGAGCGAACGAGTCGAGACGGATT
The DNA here is from genome assembly GCF_028453695.1 of Augochlora pura. NCBI lineage: Eukaryota > Metazoa > Arthropoda > Insecta > Hymenoptera > Halictidae > Augochlora > Augochlora pura. The sequence continues at coordinate 6,687,307 of NC_135780.1, forward strand.
CAATGCGTGCACGCAAATTGCAAAAGTAGGATGGAATTCTGTTCTACGTATTTCGTTTACCGTAGCGATTCTGTTTTCTGAACTCTTCGGCCGCAATCGCGAAATATCGCGCGTCGTGTATTTGCAATAATCATGGATAATGATTTAAAAAAATAAAATACAAATACTCAGATTGAAAGCTGGCGAATAAAGGATGGAATCCATGGGGTTTGAAGATTATTTAGAGTTTTACTATATTGTAGTATTATAGATTGGTATAAATCATTTTAGGATAGAAGATAGGCGACGATGACGGGGGAGAACGTGTCAAGGGCCAGAGAACGCGCCCCAAAATGTGATTTATTTGCCGGTCGCGGGAAAGTGAGCACGGGGGAACAGGGCGCGGACGTTTATGTTTACGATTGAGAAATATTTGGGTCTCTCGGTGCATATTTCACGTGCACCCGCGCGACGTAACATTCTTATCCGGCACGGAATATTTTCGCGGTTCTTAACGTTCGCGCCGCGTCTCGCGTCCGTGTTCCGCTCGAAATAAAACTATTCGGGGCAAAGTGTGTCGTCGCCAGTCGCCTCGATACAGAGCCGCAAAAGGTTAAGCTCGAAGCAGTTGCCTGACATTGCGGTGTCGTCGGCGACGAGGCCGCGCGTCTACGCAGACGACGTTCCGCGAAAGAATGTCGTCCTCGTGAAACGCGTCGCTCTCGTTCCGCGAATTATTTCGCCGCCGCGACGGTGATCGACTAGTTGTCACTTAAAAAATTCCTATCACGCGCGGATCAAGCCCCGACGAAATTGGTATCCAATTAGGAGAAAGAAAACTTAACCGTGAACGCCGGTGTAACGCGCGCCGATATTCAATTAGTTTATAAATCTCTGTAACGACAAACGCAATTAAAAACGGAATTTACTTGACGGTATCGTCGGACGTTTGCGCGAGAATTAAATTGGCAATATACCATCGACGACTTGATCGCGAATAATCGAAGGCTCCACCATCTTGTTTTCGTTGCCATGACGGATGTTCGGCAAAGGAGACGCGTTCTTGCGAAAAACCGCTGCTAAATGAAACACGCAACGAAGGGGACGCTTCGACGAACGCGTCGTCCGTATTTTGGAATTTATCGAATGAAACGCGTTACGCGGCTCTTGTTAATAAATATTATCAATATTTTAATCAGCGCGAAGCAGTTTGTCCCGTTCGCGGTGTCCATTTCGCGTAATTACGTCCCGTGCAAATTGAAAGTAACGTAAATGTTTAAATACCGGCGCGCTATTCTGTACAATTTTTTTATAGAGCCATGAATCCGAAAGGATGTCGCGGCAACCAATTTCCGTTGGTCCACGCTCTCGATAGAGGTATCAGCGTGCCGTGCGTATTTCCTTTATTAGCATGCACGCTGTCTGACGTAAATATATTTTTTTCGAACGTTCAAGGTATCGTTCTGCATGAAAAAATAAAACCGCAAATGCGAGATAAAAGCTTTCCGGACGAAACTGCGTGGCCGGGGGTAATCAAATTTCAACATCGGTCGCGTACCTATGCTTCGAGCGCGGTTGTGTACGACCTGTCTGACCATTGCCCGCTGTTTCTACTTACTGCGAGAGCGACCGCATATATAGCTCGTTCTAACTTGTTTTCCCACTGATTTCTCCATCCCTTATGCGATTCTAAATATACTACCCGACCAGTAACGCGACTGTCAGTACTTTCGAATGAATATTAACCCTTTGGTAAGGGTTAATTAATGAAAATCCGAATTAATTATCCTGGCTTATAGTATTTCCATTATATTTAAAAAAATACACTTTAATGCATATGAAATTGATTCTTGTGACTCGCATGGACAGTGTTACACTACTTAACAATTTTTTACATCGAAACTTTATTGAAATATTTAATATTTTATTGTGAATATTAATTGAACAGATCGGACAAAAATATTTCAAGTTTTAATTCGTTGGACGTTGGTTTATCGTACAGCAAAATAAAAGTGGTTTATTTTATAGATTTCTTTAATTGTAAATGTAGTAATTTATTGCGTAGAATCAATTTTCGTGTTACGTGTTCCCACGTCACGCAACTGCACATGTGTGATCATCAGCGCTGATTAATATGGCGATGAATAATCTGTTTTGGATAAGCTTGACCGCTGTTTTGCGTAGATAAGCAAAATTTCAATGGAAATAAATAATAATAAATGTCCCGGTGAAGTTGAAAACGTCCCTGTTGATTACATGGAAAACCAAGGGCTATTAAAAGCTTAGTGGAAATAATTCATTGACGCGAATAAATAGCAATAAAGAGAAATAAATGGTGATAAATCAGTAAGTATAAATAGTTAGAATTCGATCAGAAGGGTTCGTCGTACGAGGGCTAATAACTCGCGGTCGCGAATGCCAAGGAACAGGAAGTAACAAAAAAATTCATCATTGTTTTCGCATTCGGTGCTATCGATAAAGTAAATCGAGATCACTTGAACGGCCACCGACGCCGAACGTGATTCACCGATTCGCGTAGCAACGATTCAAACCGATGCACTCCGCGGACGTTCATGTGCGCGCACGTATCAGATCGTATCAGAAAATTTGCACGGCAAACCGCACCACGAGGATTGAAAGGAGAAAAATAAAAGTTCGAGCAGCCGGCTCTCTCATTAATGATCGGGGGCCCCCTCCCGTTATGGTAGCGAGAGCCCATTCCTCGGCGCGCGCGGTACTTTTCGCGATCACGTTGCCACCGTAAGTACAAATTAGCTCATTAACCCAATTCCAAGGAGCCGTAATTCCGGTAGATTATTAGCTTCGAAAATGGAACAATTGATGATCCACGCCGAGACGCATGCGAAACTGTTACCACTTCGGCATCGCCGAAGTCTCCGTATTATTCCTCGTTCAGAACTTCCGATAATCTCATTAACGCGACTCGGAGGAACCTAAACGTTGTCACCTTAATTAGCCGCCCTAAAGATCATCCGCCTACAAGACACAATGAGCCCAGACGGAAAGCTTCGGGCCGTTCGCGAAGGAGCTTCGGAAAGCGGAAGGGAAAGCCTGCGGCTAAAAATTAGCATCTGTCCGAGAACGCGTCGAACGGCACACGTCGGAGACCGACTCTCGATCTGAACAAGAATCGATAGAATTGTCTCGAAATTTCAACGAACCGAATTCGGAATACTGTATTAATAAGCACCGTCTGCGCGTCAACGTTGCCTTTTCCATCTCGTTTTTAACATCCTCCTGGTTTTTCTTCTTTTTACTCGCGCTCGCGTTATTCGATTTTCACCGTTGCTGATAGTCTATTTTGCTATGGTCACGAAGTTAGAATATTCGAGCAAGTTCTTGTTAGTCTGAAATAAAAACGGGAAAGCCTGCATCAACGCTGAACCTGCCAACCTCGAGAAGCAACTAAGGCGTTAGTTACCCTTTATATAAGAATGAGATGATTGTATTCATTCAGACTTTACAGAATTCTCTGTGAATACGTTTTTATAATTTCAGAAACTGAAACCATTCGCGAAGATTTTTTAATTTCGCGAATAAAATTAAGCGAACGCAATTGCCAGTTTAATTTCTTTTTTCAAAGAAACCGACGCCAACGAGCAAAGACAATTTAAGTAAAAGCATTTTTCAGAATTTCGGGAATCGCGTTGCCATTTTCCAAGAACGAAACACAGTCACTGGACGAGTTCCCCTCGCACTTAAAATTCTAGCCGGCGCAGATTTCTTTCTCGCTGAAATACCCCACTTTTCCGGTCGGAAGATTAGCACTTGGGGGTCTCGGATGCCTATTACTTTCCGATACTTCCCGAGAACGACTTCGTTTACACACCTGTCACGTGTTTCAATTTTCCTCGCGATTTAAAGTTGCCCGCAACGTTTCCGCCGAGGGAGCGACCGAGTTGATCGCCAATCGGAATCTTTTAATTCCGCGGAACCGTGCGATCTATCCCGTGGTACCACACTGGTTCACCTGTTTCTCTGTCCGCCGACAGAGTCCTTGGAATTCCCACGGCAACGTGACCGCGCGACTTCGCCGTGAAAGACGGAACAATTCCAGGAAGCCCCTGGCTCTCGCATTTTGTTTCGTAATATTCACGTGAATCCGTGTCCCCCTGCGCAGCCGGGAATCCAATTTCTCGTCGCGGCGGACTATTGAAGCATTCCTCACTTTCACAAACACTAAACTTCGAATGGTCGTCGTCGTCGTCGTCGATAAAGGAGCCCCCGGGTCCAGAGGAATAAGAGATGATCCCAACGCGCGTCCCACAAGGACCGGGATCCCAAAGAAAATGCAAACACGCGCACGGCAAAAGAAACTCGGCGTTAATCTCCGAGGCCCCCCCCCCCCCCCCGGGGGAATCTCCAATTCTAATCGCGGTCGGCGATCGCGATTCGGAAAAAAGCAAGCCGACCCCGAGGGAAAACCGACGGGAATCTTTCTCATTAGCGTCCCTTTCCTCGGCCCGAGGAGCCTTTCATCGGGAATCGGAAACACTGGGCAGAAAGAGAGGCCATTCGAGGAGAATAATCGCGGGGCCGCGAAGGCGGTGGAGAAGGACGAAGAGGAGGATGAGGATGACGATGAGGATAAGGAGGAGGAGGAGGAGGAGGATCGCCTACCAAAGGAGAAGCTCCAATCCGCAGAGGCCATCAGCTCGAATCCCCATCGAAGGAGCCAGGCACGGCCCGTCACGTATCGGCCGTACGTCAATTTGCTACTTACACCTTGGCTTGGAGAATCCTCACTTCACTATCTTGCTCGCGGCACAAAAACCGATCATCCGGCCACCGGTTTTACTTGGGGGATTCTCCTCGGCTGCGAGAGCACAGGCGAACAACCGTGTTTTTTTTTTCTGCGCCTCCTGCGAGGTCGCGCGCGTAACAAGCCGATCCGGATGCCCGGTCGAAATTGCCGCCGGCCGACGTCAGCCGGTCGCGTCGGGACGCCTCTCATAAACAGAGAGGGCCGGCATTCGAGCGCGCCCGCCGCGGCAGTGCTCCGGTCTATCCTCGACGTGGTTGATCCTCATCCGCTCGGCTCCGCTCGGCGCGGCGCGGCGCGACGCGGACGCGGACGCGGACGCGGGCACGGGCACGGACACGGCGCGGCAGGTGGCGCGAAACACGCTGCTGATCGCTCGGGCCGCGCGCGGACTCCGACGCTGCTCGAACGAACCGACACACTGACGCCTCAAGGTTTTGGGGTGGAAAACGATGCTGCCGTCTCGTGGCGCTCCCGCCAACGAAATTGAGCGTGCTTCTACGACGCTCGCGAGAAAATGCCCCCACAGTCGCGTCCGCGACGCTGACGCCGCCGCCGAGTGGGGGTTGGCTCTCCGTTCCAACCCTCTCTCCCTATCTAGCTACCACTGCCCCCCCCCTCTCTCTCTTTCCCTCTCTCTCTTTCTCTCTCTCTCTCTCTCTCTCGCTCTCTATAGCCCGCGCGGATAAGGGCTGCTCCCCACCTCAGATAGCCACGCTGTCTGCTCTTGTCTCCTCGGTGGACTTTGCCCGACTGCCCTCTTCCTCGGTCCTTCGACCCTTGTTTTTTCATAGCTAATGCATGCCAACCACCATTATGAGGATGTTGGTGTCCGAAGGCGTTCAGCGGTCGTACGGTTGTCAGTTCCACTAAAACCCCGGGACAATGGCCGGGCAACGGCGTTGACTACTTTATACCAACCAAGTTTCCAATGTTTTGGGAGTTTGGCAGGGTGCGTTTAATGCGTCTTGTTACGGTATTACGGTGATTTTATATGGTCGACATAGAAAATGGTTAATATTTAAAAGAAAATAGTTAAAAACAATATCTTTTATTAAAAGAAAATAGTTTCAAGCACCAAGTACTTTTAGCAGTAAAATCAGTGCAAAAGTCATTGAGATAAATCTGTGAAAATCGCAGTTTGTTGATAACATTAATTTTTAATATTTTCCTTCAATTTCCGACAAATTGACCACTACAATTCGCCGCGATTAAGGTTATTGTATTTATTTCGGGCGCAATGATGGACGCGCTGTAAGTTTGTTAGGCTTGCACCCCCTGTTTCGACTCCCGTGGGCTTTTTCGACGGTTGTTTGCTCTCGGTAAATGGAATTTCTTGATGAACTCTCTCCCTCTCCTCTCTCTCTCTCTCTTTATCCTTCTTTCTCTGTCGCTCTCTCGCTGTGTCAATGTATACGGTGTACCCCGCCCGGAATGATAATGGCGAGTGGCGAGCTGTTATTAACGGACTGACTGTGGTTCGACAGTTAGTTTGAAGGTGTGCTCGCGAGTGCAGACCCGCGTGACTCGAGAATTGATAGTCCCTGACGTGAAGCTTTGTCGTGATGCGACCGAATTGAAGATCGTTTTGGCGATCTGGCCTTTTGACAGGTCCCGGTACTTAAAACCAGTCAATCTGTCCGCGATTTCGTCGATCGATGGCTCGTTACGGCTTAGATTACGCTTAGCGTCGAAATGTCAGTAAACTAGCGTTATTTTCGAGCTATCAGCCTGCAGTTCTTTATGCAAAATCAAAATTTACTGCCACGATGCAACAACAAAAAAATAGTAACTTTTATCTTCTTTTAATAATTTTAAGAAACAAAAAACAGCACGTTGATATTCTTAAATTCGATACAGCATTGTAATGTATAAAAATAAAACTCCAGAAGTAATTTAAGCAAATCCCATTTTGTTTTAGAACGCGAAAAAAAGCAGAAGTAAAATTCTTCGTATCATGATTCATTGCATTAAGAAATCGGAACGATGGAATGAAATTGGAAATATTATCCCGTATTTATATATATTTCTTCAAAACTTACGTTACAATTGAAATGCATACCCTTTCACATATATTCCATCGCCTGCAGTCCCTTTTTATTTAAACCGTAGACTACTGTACAACGCATTAAGACGTTTTAAATAAACAGAATCGTTACGGAATTTAAATAAGGATGGATATCCGCTGCACGACCCAATTAAACTAAGTAATGGCCGTTCTGTATTATTAATTTTTGCCGTGGTAATATTTATAGCGTTCATACTTTACTTCGCTTTATCGCTTACTGCGGTGGCTCTAGTTAGGTTCCTTTTATCATTATCACAGACTGGTTCCTAACATTTCAGTTCGTGGAAACTGTTCCATACGACTGAAACTTAGATTTTTATTATTTTATAGTTTTCTAAAATAAATGCAATTTTCTCTTGGTGAAAATATAAAATAACATAAAATTGGAAAACTATTTCTTCCCTTGGAAGCCATGTCACTTCTATAGGTAACATTTTTCCAGGCAACAAATATTTCACGAGTTTATTCATCGTGTTACGGGACACAAAATACGTATAAAATCTCTGTTAATAATCCTCCCTCATAAACAGATTTTGATTATTTTTTATCGTTCTAATTTTTGATCGAAACAATCATAAAGGTATTTGCATAATAATCCGCAGGCCAGCGATAATTTAGTAATTATATAGTAATTACAGTCGGTAATTACGTATTTACAAACATGAGAACCGAAATGAACGCTGAAAGCGGAACGCCCGAAACGGTCCGCCGTAACGTCGATGAGAAACCGTGTGTGACTTTTCGAACACGGCGGTCACGTTTTATCAACGCGACGTTTCCTTTTTAAATTAGCGAACGGAATCGTTACAATCGGGAAGTAGCTCAGCACCGCGCGCGGACGAAATCCGTTTAACCCTCTATTTGTTCGCCGAGCGAATGTAATCGATATACAGTACATAATATCAGTGACACGGCTTGTACGCCACGCTCCATAATGTTTGATAGATTCCGAAATGACGCGCCGGACAATTGCAAATAATTATCGCCGTTGCGAACCGATCGCCACACGGTTACAAACAATGACGCGCGTCCCCATTCTTTCGTTTCTTTTCTTTTTTTTATCGTTTTGTTACAAACGTAATAACTCCGAAGGACTATTGGAATTTACTGGGTCGCGAAACATAACTGTTCCGAATGTGGCGTATTATGTTCTTAACGAACCTTGAAATGCAGGAATGATTACAATTTCCGAAATGGACAAATTCCATTCGCGGCGCATGGAACGTGGTCCGGCAACAACCATAAACGCGTGTAACCAAACTGCAAAATATCTGAGACATTCGGCAAATATTTATGAACGCGGAAACGGTTTTCGTCGTTGCACGAGAAACCCGGGTTACTGTTAATTAAGATAACGGGTGACGAGAAAGGCCAGAATTTCATTGTACGAGGCGAGCCACGTGACGTCGAACGTCTTGAAAACAGAGTCAACCTAATTTTTTAATCGAAGCCTTAGAGATAAATTGTTTAATTAAAGCCATAGAAATAATGCCTTGGATGAGAGATTCGGTGACTATAATTATTTATAGTTCGAAACAGTTCGATCAATTCGTGTAATCGTTTTCCGAAAAACAGCGCTCGTTTTCAAAGATAAATCCCAATTATCGGGCGCCTAATGCAATCAGGCCGCGATAAGACACCAGAGTAGATTTCAATCGAGCCAATTTTCTGCTTTCATAGCCACGCCAACTGAATTATACATCGCCTATACCGTTCGCCATAACCGTGCCCGCAAGTAAATTACATCGCGTTGATACTCCGCCTGGAGCAAATCATCAGACATTCGACGTGTCAATTAATAAACATCACTTGCGATCACCTTTCGTGTCAATTTCGTCGTTTACTGAGCGATGACGATCATTATTCAAAGATTTAGGTTACAGTGGCAGTCCTAATTGTCCTTATTATTAAGGTATAATATATGGAATTAGATAACAAAAATCAAGGGGTGTGGCTCTTGCAATTTGGACATTGCTTGCCGGTTAATTCCGAGCCTTGGTTTATCGAACAATATTAAATTTGTTACACCAAATTTCACTGAACCAGTGTCCTTATAATTTTGATATTGAACATTTTAATATTTTAACAAATTTTTATTTCATTAATAATTCTATCGAAGCTCGCATTCCCTCGAATTTCCAACTATGTATGATAGTTCTTGCAAGGAAATTTAATTAAGGTGACTTCGAAACGCTCCTCGTACCGTTTGTGCTTACAAAGATACTTAATACGGAAGTTTTGATGCATTGGAATGGCGGAGTTGCCGCATACGAACCGACCCGGCGCACAAATTCCGTTCAATCGCGTGTTTCATGAAAATTTTCTAAGACACCGCGAGTAATTCGGAAAGTAGAGCGAATCGCTCGGGAAATAAAACGCATCAGTTGCGAGAGCCGCGATTACTTGTTTAGCCACTCCACCTACATATTTATCCCGGCAGCATTACGCTCTGCGTCGGAAAGGTTACCGTAACCCAGATAATAATAATTCGTCTTTATTCCAGGCGCAGCCATTAAAATCGCACAAGCGGCAACGTTATTTCGAATATTTCTATAGAAGCAAAATAACAAGAAAATCGAACAAACAGCGACGCGAAAAGTTTGCATAATGTGTTGTTCTCCGCATTAATAGCATGTTTCTCGTACGCGTTAAATTCGATATTAATTCCTCGAGTTATTGTTATTTCTGGATTTGTAATTAAAATTAGACGATCGAATTGAAAACAACGGAGAGATAAGAAAATATTAAAAATTTCAGCTCATTATTTTCGATAATTTAAAGTTATGGACACCTTGAGTAGTTTGATAGTTTAATTAATAAAACTGATTCCAGAGAATTAACTTATTCAATAAATTATTTCAAAATTATTTCAATAAGCGAATTTTTTCGTATTTCCAAATCGAGAAAAATTTTTCCTCTGTTTATCACTGAAAAAAATGCAATTCTTTTTAAGGCGATATATTTAATATATTTCTTGAATTTCTCAATTAAGTGGATGTCGTCGCGGGTTAATGCGTCCGTTTTTTTTTCATGTAAGTTCTCAGGGTACCGAAGAAGTTTTCCGCGCCTGCTAAATATTCATTCGACTGTAGACAATGGTACACGAGGTGGAAAACCAGGTCCCATACGTGCCGGGTTTCGTAGCGCCGGCTCTCGCGAAACAATACGGTCATAATCCTTCACCGTGGGGACGCGTTCGCAAACTGCGCTCGGTCAAGTCAAACCTCGGCCATCTTTTTAATTAATTTCCATGCGAGCTACACGCCGGGAGACGAGGTTTTCTCGACCGGGAGACGATCTATTGTGTACGGGGTGTCTCGAAGGTGAAACATCGAAAACGGTTTAACTGGAAATCTGAAATCATTTTTCTGCTTTCTAATATTTCCATTTCACCATCAAAATTCCCGCTGATAAAAGCGAGATAAAGATACAATTGATTCTCGTGTTTAAAATATTCCAATATACCACGTAGCCTAAAAGATCAGCAGTAAAATTATTGCTATACGTACGCTTTTGAGACACAATTTTTGTGATCAGTGCGAAACCAAAATTTAATGACCTCGTAAAGCCGCAATCCCGGTTACCTTTTTAGTAGACCATAATATACGAAATGTATAGTACGGTATGATTAAAGATATAAAAATGTGAATTTTGTAGCTTATTCCGTAAGCCTGCAAATTGGATGATTTTAATACAGGATCGTTCCGGAGTTCCATAATGATGCGAGTGCCGATTAAATGGAGTGACTGCTTACACAAAAATTTGCTTATTGATACGCGAAGTGTCCCAATTAATTAGGATCAGCGGAGATTTATTGCGTTCTGTTATCGAAGTATCGAATTATGAATAAAATGGAACGCGGAAACGAAACAAATGCTAATACATGAGTATCGCATGTTATTGTAGAATAAATCGTCTTTCCAGATATGAGAAGAGTGTACGATAAAATTGATGGGAATGTGTGTGCCTAGTATTAATATTCGTGTGTAGTATTGTTAAAAAAATACGCATTAAAAGTCGCTAAAGTATGCTTGAAAAAATACCTGGTTTATCTATTAAACCAATGAATTTAATAAAATATTCTGCGTTAACAGCAATTCGATTTACACAGCTCGCGCAATTATTCATGAACAACAATGTCTATTAATAAATAGGGTCTCCAAATAAACTTGACCAGGCCAAACGTTGTCTCTAATAGCGCGGAAAAGTTTTTAATATAAAAATTGCACGATCCGGTCGTTCTCGCGCGTTCCAAATGATATTCACATTCTTGTCACGCGAAACCATTTAATTTGTACGACGCGCAATACTGTAAATAACGAAGAGACGCGGCAGCGACAATATATTCATCGATTCCATGAATTTATTAGCACTTTTCGGCGAAAACAATTATTCCGACGGAAAAATTCTGCAATAATAGTCGCCGAATGGGTTCAACGTCGCCGCGCATTAATGAATTCATCTCGACATAAACCACTCAGGGACACGTTAAAGAATGCATAGTTCCATTAAACGAACATATAATCCGGGATCTATTGCGTTAGCATAAAAGCTTCGAATCGTTTCGAGTTTTATCCGCAATATCAATCGGCGAATTATTCAAACGGCGGATTATTTCGTTGAGAATATTTTCGAAATTGTTCCTATTAAATTTTCCGATCGATTAACGTTCGCCATTTTCATCCACTTTGCTAGGACTATTTCTAGTGGTGTTTTTTATTTGCAGTTGATTTAATGCTAATTTCTAACTTTCTATTGTTCGAATATTCTCTAATATTCTAATATTCATAGTTCGGTACTTCGTTTATTCGATTCTATAGCAAAAGTAGCGACTTATTCGTCAGACCAGAAATAAGAAATAAGAATGCATTCGCAGCTGGCCGAAGCGAGCCGGCTCGTCAGAAAACTGAATAATTCGTGGCGGCATCGAGGCCGACAGAGACACCCGATGATTTAGGATGATTAAACCGGCACACCACCCCGTATATATATCGTTTCGCCGTGAAACGAAGGAATTAAATTTGCAGTAGGACATGGCGGCTAGAACATTTCCCTCAAGCGGGACGGATAATTGATAACGAAAGCAAGAGAACGCAATCATGCGATACGTAATGCACGATTTTCAACGAGAGCAATTTATTTATGCCCGGGCGGCGGCGGCGGCGGCCGTACCGCGCGCACGAACTTTTCATTTGCACCTTCGCGCTCCTCGCGAGCTCCATAAATCCGACGGTGTGCCTCCCCCCCCCTCCCCCATCCCCCGTAAAAACCGGAAATCGGCGGACTCGCGTTTTCGCGGGAGAGTGAAAAGTGATTCCATCATTCTTTTTCCGCCGCGCCGGCTAAACTCTTTCTCCTCCTACCCTCGCCGACTCGTAGACTCTTCGGGCCAAACAAAACGCAACGCGATTGCAGCGTCTGCATTCGCTCACGTCAAACAGTGTGTACTTACAGGCGGCCCTATAAAACCCCCGGAAAACAGCGGAGATACTCCGACTCTTTTGTTCGGCGAGGGTAAACACCGGTGGCCCGACTTGCTCCTCCTCGTTCGCCAGAGGACACGACGGTCTGCCTTTGTTATTACAAATCGGATTGATGCCATTTCTTTATTGCGGCACAGGCGATTTCGCGGCCCCCTCGGATTTAACAGTAAATATCGAATTTACCGAGATTTATTTGCCATTTTCAGGAGAATTGTGATTGAATATACAGACAGTCACGAAAGTCTTCGTACAACCCCTAAAATTATTGTTCTAAAGAAAAGAAACAATTTTGTATAACATTCTACTAATTTATTAACATGTACGATATTATTAATTAAATTTAATATTAAGAAATTGATTGCTCTTTTAAGAACAGTTTTGTATCATAGCGTGTTTTTTTGACGTCGACTCGTAATTCAGTTGAAAAATGTCTAACAATGTGGCGATGAGTGAAGAATTAATTGTTAAATTGCATTCAAGGATATTATTGTCAGCTAAACTGAAATCGATGTTAAAACAATAATGTTCACTTGTTTTTCCGTTGCTCTTTACAAATGAAAATTGTGGAATTGTTACATTTGCTGCACAAATAAAAGAAAGAAGTAGCACACTTCACACGCTATTATTAACTTTTTATTGAAATTCACGATAAAACGACGATGTTTACTTTTTCATTTGAAAATATACATAAATTCGGAGTGCAATGGGAACAAAAAGTGATTATAAAAATTTTAAACACTTTATAGACGATGACGTCCTTTTATTACGATACCAAAACATTTATTTATTTTAATTTGAACCATCCAGTCGTTTGTTGAGATACCATAATTACAATTGCACTTACTATCATTTCGACTCCACCAATGGAAGACATGTTTAATTTAATTTACGATTCTCCAAAGTTGTTTCCAAAACTCGAAATTTGTACAAACATTCGTGGCCCAGTTGAATAACATATGCGCACAGTTATTGAGTTAATATATAAACTAGTTGTTACACTACGGTTTTGTATGCGCGCCGCATAAAATAGAATAGAATTCTACAGACATTTCATCCGTCCATTTAGCTGCGGGAACTTCGCGAATCACCAAAATGAAATGTCTATTTAAACTTGTATAAATAATTCGATAAAATTGTAGTTCGACTTTAATTCCATTAAACATGAAAAGCAGCACGATCATTAAACTTTATAATAGCACGGTGGCTACAACGCTTTGATGCAGCAATGCTCCGTCTATGTTTAATTAGCACGTGCATAAAATTCGTTTCTTATTTACTCGTCGAACGGGTTAACAATGAATCGATCGCTCGTTATCGGCCCGAGATACGTTCAAAGGGTGAAAACGATCTGCCTCGAAATTCTTTCGTCGAATAGTTCCCGCCGCGTTACCTGCTTAATTTCATTAACTAACGATTTCAAGCGCCGATTACCGGTTAACCGTCACTTAATTACGTTGTCAATTATCCGTTGAAAATCGTTTCTTTGTCTCGCCGCCTACGGGCAGCCGCCCGCAAAGCAAATTCCCTTTACAGGAATCTTCGAAGTTAAGCCGAAGTTTTCAAAGTTCGAGGAGAGAGGAACGTCTAGATCGTTTAAAACGTGGCACGAGCTACGACTCCATGGTGTTCCGTTTAATAGGAAAAACGTTGCTTCCGTTCCGAGGGTACACGAAAATCGCCGAAATCTCAGCGCGAAGCAACGATTAACATTGTTACTATATTTTTACAGCTCCGATAAATCGACGCACAGCGTTTCCACTATTTCAAGTACTAGTCCTAACAAATTTCATTACCAAATACGAACGTCGAATGATCTTTTCGTCACGACGAATATTAAATCTCGCGAATGAATTATCAAAAAACCAGAGACGGAAGTCGCTAATGAATTTCTGATATCCGTGCTGTCGGTTTATTAAATTCCATGGGAATATAAAAAAAGACACGGAATGTACCAGTGGCGCAACTAGTACAAATAATGAAAACTATCGGTCGCCATGGGAGAGAGAGCTTTGTAATCCCTGTAATAAAGGTTAATGGAAGGACTGTAAATATTTACTTTGACGTCCGAAGCTGAGCAAACTGCGTGTATTTGAAACGGATATGCGCCTATAGCTCAGCGCTGCTGAAAATATAGTTTTAAAATTACTATACGCAAACATTGCTCTACGGCCTTCAGTCTCTAATCGATAGCGATCGGAAACACTACGAATATTATAGCGGCAGCAGACGGTGAGTACTTTTAATGATTCAAAAATAATATTTAATCATTTTTACACTGGACTGATTCCGTATGTAATTCTATTTACAACGATTTATGTACCTTGATAAAACGCATTAACAAAAGGTGTCTTTTGTCGCCTTCGCGTTTCAATGCAAATAATTGCCAAAGCTGTTGGAATATCAAATTGTCAGTTAAATATAGATAATGTGAGCAATATATTTATTGATACATTGATGCGTATTTATTCGAGATTATTTAATCGGTTCGCAAATTCCAGCTCAATTTATCAATCTACAAAATATGAATATATGTAAAGGTAGTCAAACATGTTTTACTTCAACGAGAACAATGATACAAAATTATTATATTCTATATTTTCTATTTTTACCAGATAGGTAAAGAGTTGGTTATTTAACCATACTCTGTTACCACATATCAGAAAGATAAGTCGAATTGTTAGTATCCCATCGCGAGAACGTTATTGTGCAAGAGCCCCATAAACGTCGTAGGCGCGACCGCACGGCAAAGGTCGCAATAAACGAAAAAAACACCGGGATCATTCGAACAAATTACAAACGCGTTCGCGTGCTCGAAACAGCGCGCGGGGCAACACAGTGTTTTCCACGTAGGAGAAGCCGACGCGCAGCTCTTCCTGTTTAAAGAAGAAAACGAAAACAATAGCCGGCTAGTGTAATACCCTGTCCTCTGCGCCACAATTTCATTGTTCTGCCAGTGAATGCCGAATCGATGTGCTCTCGATACAGCAACGCTGTTTGACAAGGACAGCCTCCCCCCACCTCCCCCTTTCGAACCGGTGTGAAACGTACTTTGGCTCAGCTCTGAAGCCTTATCGTGCTCGTTACACTGTTGTTCATGTGCGACAAACGGTTTCGTTATGGTCGGCCGCTCGCGCTCTCTCTCTCTCTCTCTCTGTGTATTGGAACTTGCACGTTTGTTGCGCTTTCGCAACATTTTGTTCGCCGTGGATCGAAGAACGTTTCGAATCGGGGAACGAGAACGAGAACGCCGCGTTTCGAGCGTCGCCTGTGTCGCGCCGGTTATTATCTTGACGGCTTTTGTTGCGAAACTTTATGCGGCCGCGCCGCGCGCTGCAAATTCTGTTTAAAGAACCATACGTTTTCTTCGGGGTTTCGACCGCCTCGAATTATTCACCGCGCGACCATCTGCGCTCGGACGGCCCGGGAGCTCGCCGTAAAATATCGCCGGATCGCGCTGCTTCATGCGAATTCGCGTTTTTACGAGCCGCCCATCAAAAATCGAACCGCGACTCTGTTTTTCTCTTACCGAATTTCTAAGTGAAGAGACGCCGTGCGAAATTTAATAACGTATCCTTTTGTATGTTCTTTGCAGCACAATCTGATTATTGTATGTTTCTGGAGTTTGCTGGGGACCAGAAAAATCATTGCATTGTCGCGCATGTTGCGAAAAGATCATATTACTCGCGGGACATCCAAAAAGCCGTCGCGACTCCAGCGGAATAATCCGAATTGCCGTCACGTATAATATTAACTATAGAAACTCATTCTCGACGTACATCGTCGGATGTTTCTTGTAACTGGAACTTCTAAAGTATGCGTTACTTTTCGCCCGCGTTCCGAGAGAGAAATTTATTCGATTCGTAATACTTTGACGGGCAAGAAATTCTTCCCCGCTGTTGCGTTTCAAGAGATTTTTAACACTAGAGTTGTCAAACGCGGCCGAAACGCGTTTTGTTTCGCAGTCGCCGGAATCATAAAGGTATCTCTCTCTCTCTCTCTCTCTCTCTCTGTGCGCGGGGAAATTATTAAATAAATTCATTTGCTCGCCCCGCGTATTACAATACAAATTCTCTTGCGGAAATACTTTCGTAATTTTTGTGAAAGCACGCGCGAATCTGCGCGTTATCTGGAACGTTGCGTTTAAATGACGAAACCCGCGCGCGTTTGTCAATGATCGGAATTTGGAGAGAACTGCTGTGACGAAGGTGGTCGTTGTATTTATTCACACGTTTAAGTATCAGATTTGATTATAAAAAGTATGAGAAATCTACATTTATCTACATATAGTAAAAGACATATAATTGTAAAATTACATTATGAACGGTTACGGTCTTTTTTAGTAGTTCAATTATAGTATTAACAGCTCGGGGTATTTCTTTTCCATCGAAACAGCTTACAATAATTCGAGCCAGCCTAATCACAGATATATCCGCTACAAAATCGCAAGAAAATCGAAACGTTTCGAAATAGTAATTGTTTCCCTTCGACCGTCTCTATAAATGCGAGCAATTAAAGTTTTCAGCTCGCGCTAGAGATTCGATGGAGTTCCACGGGCGAAGCCATTAGAAAAATCACTGGGCACGCTCGCGCGATCGGAAATAAATGAACCGGACAGCTCGAAGAGAAATACATCGGGATCGCGGCCCGAGGGCTTTCTCTTTAATCAAGAATCACTTATAATTCAGCTCATATCTTCGATGTGCCCTGGCTGGATCTTGGAAAGCCATCAGTCTCCCGGCACCGACGGCACCAAGAAGCCCCCGGCTTCTTCTCCGGCGCGCACACGTTTGTTTCTTTCCTTCGGCCGTAAACTCCGTGAGGTGCGTATCTCGGATGAAATCGGTCGAAAACAAGAGATTCACCGGCGAGCAAATCGATGCCTTTTTTTCCCCGGGAATGGAAATGCAAAAGAGCAATTGACCCATTTTTCTCCTCCCTTTTTTGTTGCTCTCGCTTTTTTACTACTTTCTCTCTCTCTCTCTCTCTTTCTCTCTATAGTTTTTTAGTTTGTTGCATCTGCTCATCTTCCTCCCCTGAAGTATTCCCCTTTCTGTTCCATTTTGCTGGTTCGCTTTCGATGTCCCCCCCCCCCCCTCCCTCGCGCGATTCTGTTTATCTTTTTGGGTCGAATCTCGTTATCGAGCCGACAGATCTCCGGTAAACTAATTTCGGACCAAAAAGCATTGGTCCACGCAGCTTCCTTTTCCTCTTTTTCCCTCGCCGTCCTTATTTAGGCTAACCGAGAGCTCCAGTCGCTCCCCTTTGCCCTCGCCCGGGTTTCCACTATTTCCCTTTCTCTCTCTCTCTCTCTTTCCCTCTCGTTTTCTCCCTTTTCTCTCTTTTGCTCCCTTTTTCTCTCTTTCCGCTGTTACTTTTTATTCGAATCTGTTCTTTTTCATTAGCTATGGACGACCGTCATTCCCTGTTCGACAACGTTTCGTTTGACCCTGTGAAAGCTCGGCGCATTCTCCGCTGCTCGTTAGAAGGGCTTCATATTTCGGATCGGATATCGGTGTCACGTGAGCAATTTTAGACGGACAGAGGCGACATGATTTCTGCCGGTGACCCTGCTGCCCTAACGTAATTGTCCCTAAAAGTCTGAGATTTCCGACATCAAAGAATCGTGTTTTATCACTGGAAACCTGGGAACAGTTTGCCGAATTTTTTCTGCCCTCAAATCGACAGGAAATTCACCTAAATGGCAATTTATAAATTGAGATATTTAATCATAATCAAAATTAACTCGACTCCTAGATTTTTCAAGCTTACATCGAACGAAAGTCTTTGAAAATCAATGGAACGAAAATAAAATTGCTGAAACGAAATTAAAATCCTGTATCGTTATTATTTAAATTAGAATGATCGCAACCCTTGCAAGCAACAATTTCGCGCAACACTATTTCCTTCGGATTCGTCGATGAAAATCGTTCGTACAGATATATACATGCCATTTATAAGTTTTTAATAAGTTGAAATACATTTTTTGTCCGGCGCTCGAAACATTTTTCACAAATATTGAAGCTTCATTGTTAACCTAGTTCGGATTGAAGGGAAATAAATCCGTTGTTTCAAAAACCGGGCAACGCTTCATTTTATTTTGAATTGGAGCAAACCACTCGCAACATATAAAGAGTTTTATTTCATTCTTTTTTTCGTTACGGTTGTAAATACGTAGTTTCTCCGGTGCCTCCTGTAACATGCCAACGGCGATAACACCCCTATTCAATTATTATGTAAATTCTTTAATTTATGTAGAAATTATTAAATCACGGTATCAACAAATTGTTGATGAAAATGGATGATACATTGTTGAATATAATTTCCGGTAAAATTCGCTGGAAATGAAATTCATCTTTACACAATAATTTGCATTATCGCAGGAATCAATTTATTAAATTAACTAAAAATTCACATATTTCCATATTTAGTAGCGAAAAATTTTTAAAATTAATATCGTGGTATTGGACAGAAAAATGTTCCAACTGTGTTAGCCATGGCAATAATATTCGCGACGTCGATTTTTTTGAGAAAAATTAAGTTTCAGTGACACGTGACACGCGTAAAATAATTTTGTGCAATAAATCCAGATTTATTTGCGCGTTGAAACGCGTCCTTTTCGAAACTTATCGTTCAAGCTCGCGTCAGGTCGATCCCATTTGAAGTTTACGGCGGCCCTAGTATTCAGGCACTTGTTTCGACAAGTAGGATAATCTGAATGTCTCGGAGTAACGACGAGAAGAACGTTGCATTACGGCGGGCATCGTGACGCGACAGCAAAAACTATGGCCACGATTTAGCAGCCACTCGGTCTTATCCTAAAGGGAAACGTATTACCGGGCATTTCTAAGGACTGACGTACAGGCGAGCAAGAACTATAGCGATATGTTTGCGGTAGGCTTTTTGGGGCGGAATACTTGCGCCACTAATCACCCTTTGAAGCGATAAAAAACCGGGTATCGTCTATGCTAGCGTCGTCGCGCAATTAAACTCATTTTTCTCGTTCATTTAATTTCGACGATACATTTTCGAAAACTCTGCAACCACGAAGAGTTATAATTTCGAAACAATAAAAAACAGACATTAAGATTTGCAATTAAAATTGCAAAACGAAAACATCGAGCTGAAAATCGTATTTTCCTTTCCGTGCATCGAATCATTGTGAGAGTTACAATTTCACGAAGATCCGTAATTTAATAACATGACAGTATTGAATATTCGTGCGGTGTTATTATTATTATGTCATTATAAATGGTTAATGGTATTATTAACGTTATTAACAAGTATCCTATGGCAAATTGTGTATCGACATGAAAACAATACCCACTGTGCGCAGTGTTTGATTTTCCGATTAATACGTAGCTTAAATTCGGTTTTCGTCCGTGCCTTGACCGTGTATTTATTATTATTTGTTAATATTTGGTTTACAATTTTACCATCACTCTTCTGCAGTATTTAGAAGTCTCTCCTGAAGAAAGGTGAAATAAAGTAACGATTCTTCAGAGCAAATAATTTTTTAAACGTAACAAATACGCGAAACAATATTTTGCATTCAGATTTACAAGAAAACACCGTTGAAATTTTAATTCCCTCCGCCGATGAAGACACAAGTGACACAATTATTTATACTTTAAGAGAATTTGCATTGCTTAACTAAAACGAGAATGTTACGGTATATTTGCATAACTGCCAGAATTATAACCAATAATGTTGTCCCGTATATTTCTGCGGGGTGCGTAACAACAAAATATGTGGAGATCGTAGTATAAATTTAATAAATACAAAATATTCCCGTGGTAGATTTTACGCGGCGCTTTATGGTGTTGTTGATGGTCGTCGTTAATTGGGAAAAATGGTGGCGTATATTTTATTGTTACGTGTACCGTTGCCAAATTGGTGGGATAAAAAGGCGATTTTATATAAAAATATTATTCGAGAACGTGAAATACTTTGTCAGTGGCGCTATTTAATCGCGGCTAACTTTCCAAAGTAATATGCATCGTTTACAACTATCCTCGAGTTAGGTTCGCTCCAGGTCTGACCAGTTTTGGTTAATACTACTTGGAATTAGATGCTATGCTGTTAGTACCCAAGTTTAAATCTTTACAATACGAAACTAATTTTAAATCTAAACGTTTTAAGAATTAACATGAATATTAGATATCTTAAATATTAATATCAATATTAAATAATTCAAATATTAATATCAATATTAAATATTTCAATTATACATCAAATTGTCCCTAATAACATTACGTATTAATTTAATTTGGTATTATCGCGTGGAGGAAGATTATTTAAATTCCTCGCAGCACAATGATTATTAATTGCATGTATTAACAGTAGGACCAACGAATCCAAAACACGACTACTGTATATTGTTTTATAGTAATAACAAGATTAGATTTATTGAAGCTTGATTTCGATTATGGTATATGCTTGGATGAAGCTATTTAAAAAAGTATTTTTCATAGAATCATTTTTATATTAGGAACAGAATTAGAAATCACTTTAAATGGTTCGATAGTTCCAGAGTTGATTTTAAATCCGATAAAAATAATTTAATTAATTTTCAATTGATTTAATTGACGATTCGATTAAAAAGAAGGCGCCGTGCCCCAAGAAAACATCTTTCCACGGTTGATCGTCACACCCAGTACGTGAAACCGGCACAGGTCCCCCGACGAAATCAATTCAGCAGTTTAATTTTCCGGAGCAGGGTTCCCGAAGTGTCTACATTCATCGCCGTTTTCGCGCTAAACTCGCGTCGGGAATAATTCATAAAAAAAAAAATCAATGAAGCAATCAAGTTTCTGTCGGACTTTCAATTCGACCCGGGATATATATTTTTCCAGTAGCAGCAGCAGCAGCAGCAGCGCGTTCGTTTTCTATACTCGGTTCAATAATGATTTCGCTAAAGCAGAGCCGGGAGCGCCCCGGCTTGTTATTGGTTTTGTTCGGGCCGGCGATCTTGTTTCCCCACCTCCCCCTCGGCACCTATAAAACACCGAATTTTACGTTAATCCTCCGTGTCGCCGGCCGTTGCCGAAAACACTTTTGCCTCCCCCCGAAAAAAGGAAAATCCGCCCCGGCGGAACAAGGACCCGCGCGCCCCTCCGCCGCTGGAAATCGTAAAATCGCGGGAGCGCGCGCATAAGTTTCCGTTAGTTTCGGGCGTCGGGCGTGCTGCGGAATTCCGAAATTCTTCGTAACTTCCTTCGCTCATGGAGACCGGCTCTCTCTCTCTCTCTCTAGCACGGAATTTTCGAGTAACGCCCGGTATCGTTCAAACTGCTGACAACGTTTCACCGTAACTTTTCCTTCGAACGCATCCGAGCCGCTCGCGTTTTCGAATTTCGCGACCCTCGTTCCGTGCCCGCGAATTAGTCGATTTTTCTTTCTGTTATCCCCAGAACCGAGACTCGACTCCCTTATTTTCTTATACCTCCATGGAAAAAATAAAATAACACGTGCGCTTATTTAGATCGTACTTGAACTAGGTAGAAAATGCCTAAGACGTCAATTTCATTAAAAACGATCAATGAACGTGACCTAAACATCGACGCGACTTTAATCATCTCAATGAAACAGAATAAATTCCCCGGAGAAAGTATTTTCATGATATTTCTTATATATCATTGTATATTTCTTACAGTTCCGTGACAGATTGGTAACTGTGAAAAGTGCTCGTTACAGGGCCGGTTACCCCTTCATGCGCGTGATTTCTCAGGCGGTGTAGCGAGCCGGCAAAAAATCGAGATTATCGGAGGGCCGATTAACAAGCGCGGCGGTACGGTTCATTGGATCACGAATGTCATAATTATTCCTGCGCGTGGAACAATGAGAGGCGGTCTGGTTCATCGAGTTGTCGGAAACGGGCCGTCGAATTCGCCGAGGAATAAGAGAGAGAGAGAGAGAGAGACAGACTTTAATAACGAGTAGGAGAAGATGATCGATGACTCGTTCGTTGCTCGGAGAAGAGACGTTTCAATTTTTAATCGAGGGAATCGCGTCGTTGTAATACCGTATTACCACGGGTTGCAACGCTGCATATATGCAGCAGCACCGTTGCTCCTTTTACCGTGCCCTGTAACCACCATTACAGGACTATACATGTAAATCTTCCAGCCCGCAACACTCTCCTTGCCCGCATCCTTCCACCATCATCAGCGATAGTGTTTAATTTACAATCGGGGCCCCGACCAGTTCCCCTAACGCGGACAAGATATTTCCATCCGGGGGCAAACATCCCCCTCCCCGAAACCCTCATGAGTCTATGCATCGGAACGGAAACTGGGAACTGGAGCAATATGGTTACTCATACTGACCCGGACGCGTGTTTTCCTGTCGTCGATTTTATCCCTTGTTTTGCTCGCGAAATGAAAATTGGGGAGGACTAAAATATACAAAAATTACACCTCTTTTCAATCACTTTTTACGAATACAATTCACGGTACAAATTAATTCGCAAATGATTCCACGATTAACCGTGCAAAAGGGAGCAGTGGCGTGACTCGCGACCCACAATGCACCGGAAGCGATCCAGACGACTGCTGACAAACAGACGAACGGAAACGGGTTGGCATCATCCAGTTCGATCGATTCCAGTGCCAGGCGGAATTATCTTCGTTCGCGGTAAGCAACGTTGTAGCGACACTTATATGCACGTGGTTTTTACCGAGAGTCGAATGCTCGATTCCTGCGCTAACAGGTGCACCGAGTACGCGTCGGAATTTTCAGATCGCCGTGGCAGCAGCGTCGTCGTTAACCCCTTGCACTATAACTTTACTTATATATAAATATTATTGATTTATTTTAAATCGAAGTCAAATTGAATTCTTCTGTTATCAAAGTCTAGAAATGGAAGCAAACAAAGACGGTACAAGAAGATATTTTTAAGGAAAATATTAAAGACGAGTAAGTGGTAATCAACGCAAGATGAAAGCAGTAGTCATAGTGCAAGGGGTTAAGGGAGTCGGCCATGGTTCGATCAACGATTTAATTGTTTTTTCGTGTTCCCACCCTAAACACACTTCGGCCCGGCCCTTCTTTTTCGTCGACCCCCTTTGTGACGTTTATTGGCGATGGCGCGCGCGGACCGGTTCCAATTGAGTTTCGATTCCGCGCTCTGCCTTTTGTGCCTTTGTTTTCAAAGCAGAAATCGTTACCGAGTCGGCGGTAGTCGTCTTTATTTCTGCTCTCTGCGAATGCGCGCAGAGAGAGGATCGCACGCGCGAAAAAAGTGTCGGAAGTGGCTTAATGAGGAGGTGGCCCGTTTCCGTACAAGTCGCGGAGAAGTCCACGCAGAATAAACCGCGAACGTCGAGTGTTCTCCAAACTGAGTCCGCGCGCGCGGGGCGGCACGATCGAATATTTTTACTTATTAATTGGGAATTTCGGTAAATTCGTTCGACCCTTTCATCTCGGGAGAAAGGGGCCATTCGAGAGAGTCGGCGACTTGGTAAATTAAACGAACGTTTACTTTGTTGTGTATCTGTGTTCGTTCGTTATATTATATCGCTGGTCGTTTATTGATTGAACTGTCGCTTGATGGAATAAATTAGACATTGGGAATTCGCGTAACTTTGATTAATGGAATATAGTATTGTAGTAATTACTGATGTGCGAGGAAATTTGCATGTACATTAAACAGTCCTAAACTAAGGAAAGGGTTAAGGCCACATCTGGAAACAATGACTGAAAAACCGAGAATTTTAAAATTGATCCTTACAAACACAAATTCGTTTGTGACGAACATCTAAATGGCATTTATTTTCACAATACCGATGTGATCGCGTAATTCACGTTAGTAATTAATTAACAACACCATAATCAAGAGAGGATCATCTTATGCGTGCATTAAAGTGATGCCGTAATTTTCATTATTAATTCAGTCGAACTCGATTGTTAATGGAACGCGCTCTCGAACTGTTACAGTCATTTAATAATAATCAGTCGCGATGACGTATGCGTGCATCGCGACACGTGCACCGAGCGCGAGCCCGAGCGCGCGCGCCAGCGTATTTCCGTATTATCGCGCGGAGTTTAGGAGAAACGTGCCGGAATTCTGAAATCCGCTCGCGTGGCCTTCCCGGGTGCTTGGGAACGGTCAGTTTCTGGATTTCGCGGTGATTTCGCTATTTATTGCCTCCTACCTCCGAAGAATTCTCCGTCATACGTTCTAGCTTGTGTCGTAATTGTACCAAATCCGTCGAGCGTGTCGCGAAAATTATTCGATGTGACAATCGAGCTTTATGCGCTAAATAATTGATATTTTAGCAATTGATATTTCTCATCGTTTTAACTTCCATTGACGTTAACATACAGCTACGAAAATAAATTACAATTATTCTATTAAATCTTTAGTAACTTAGGACCAATTTTAAAATTAATAATATATTCTAGAAAAATATTCTTAATAAGAAGCAGCAATTTTGACCAAAACTACCGATTTCTAAAAGTAACGAACGCAAAGGGTTAATTCTACAAGTTCAATCGATGGTCTCATAATAGAGCCATAATATTTTTTGACAATTTTATATTTTTACCTAACAACAACGTATAAAAATTCTTCTCACGATATAAAACTATAAATCAATATAATCTTCGCGTATACACCGCCTTTATAGTCGCCGTATGATATTACAATGAAAATTCAACGATAATTTTTCGCGAGCGAGCGAAGATAGCGCGAGATCATTCGGTTCAGCCACCGTAAAATTAGATGCAGGAAAAAGCCCGAAACGCTGCTTTCTAAGAGAGTATACACTTTGTATCCTTCGATCGGGAATCTTGGCCATTACGAAATTAAATCTCGGACCCCGGGCGCAATATCCAGTCCTCGGCTATATCGATTGAGCGGTTACCGTCTGATCAGATACACGGTCATTCTACTTCGGTCAACGGGCCGGAGGGGAGGGGCCTGGCCCTGGTATCCTCTTGTTTCGGAATAGTTGCGACGGGGCGGCGGTTATTGACACAAAGTTATCGGATATCGGCACTTAAACGGTAACTTGATGCCGTAGCTTAACGCATTCCCGTTATTCTGATAATCTCCGCAATAGCCCCGGGGGGCGTTAAACTCGTACACGCCGCGGTTCTTTTGAAGCGGATCCCAGAAGGAGTGGAGGAGCAGCGTGGGCGCGGGCGCGCGCGCCGCGGCGCCGGCCAAAGAGATATTGGATTCGTTTCAAATGCTACCGATATATATGATAGGGAGATAATGGGAAATTGAATGCACAAAGCGCACGGCTTGCGGAAATATTGCCTTAAGGAATGTTTGCCGCGGAGAACGTAATTGCGCCGCCGATGCTTTTTCATCGTTTCCAAGATATACCGTTCGGTATCGACGAGCGAACGACAAACCGATTCGTCCGCGTTCCATAGCAATTCTACACGAATCCGATAATAATTGTCTCGGCGTTCTGTAAGTCGATAAACAACTGTTGCGGATCGGATTCTACCCCATTATTCCTTTAGCTGCGATTAGGCGTTTCTCTCGGAATTATTTATTACAGAAACTTTCGATTCGTCGCGTATGTTGGAACAGTTCTATAGCTGTTTAACGCGGTTGAAGTATATTTTTGAGACAGTTCGCCGAACACAAACACCATGAACTCATCGGCAAATAGCTCATTCTTTTTCCGTTTGATCTCACGTCGCGCGTGTTTTGGCGACAGGAAATTTCGGAAAAACAGTTGCAGACACGCGGGTCCAACTAGAAAATTTAGGTGATAGATTTGCGTTCGTTGGCTGAAACGTTCCCCGAGGCCATCGGATGATTCGGTATTTACGTTCCGCGATTGATTCCGGCGTTCGATAAAAAATTGGAAACTACTTTGGGCCGACCGGGGCGTCGCGTCGTATGCCGCGTGTAAATAAATCTCGATATAACTAGTCCCGCAGCGTCGGGGAAAAAAGAGTCGATTGTATCGCGCGGGGCGTTTTCAATTCGTTCGATTCGTTTGCGTATCTTCTATTTTTTCGAGTTTTTGCAGCGCGGCCAAATTACAGCCATACTCGAACGGGGAAGGACGACGGGGGCCAGGACCGTACGAACGGTCCATGATCGTACGAATCGCCCTACGAATTAACGGGAACCGAAAGCAGCACACAATGCGCGATCGTTGCATTAGCGTACCGAAAGAGACAAACGAGCCCGGAATCTCGCCTCGGTATTTTATTTCTGTATTTGGTTAAGCACCCTCGAGATATTTCCCGGGCGAAAACCGCGACCACGATTCGCAATCCGACTTCCATTTAAAAGACGCGGCCGACGCGTTTCTCAGGGCTTCGGTGCCACCGGTGCCACCGCGCGCGCGCGCTGTTTATTATACCAGATCGGGATTCCCCCGCGTGATTTCGGTTAATCCCGATCCCCTTTCGTTCCCTTAACCCGCGAGAAACTGAAGAGCCGGATTTTCGGACGCGACCGATTACAACCGGTGACCGAATCTGTTTCGAGCTTAAAACGTTTTAGAGCCACCAACCAGACCTTCGCAAAAATCCGACCGAGAGAGATCCCGTTTCTTTCCTCCTCTAATTAATTATTCGATGCTGCGAATAAGATGCGGAGCTTATCGCGATGCGGATTCCGGTTTAGTTCGGCTTTTGCGAATGGCAGCCCGTCGACGAAATCTGCTCGTGGAATCGGTTTTGTTGCACGGGGTTGCAGGTTTGCATTTCTAATAAAAAAAGATCAAATTTCATTTGAGGGATATTTGAAATCATATTCTCAATAAAAAGAGACCATAAATTTTTCAAAAACAGAACACACTTAACAATATTCCAAAAATGAATTATTCTAACACAACTTGGAAACGCTAAAGTACACTATTTAGCAACTTAATGTTTATAAATTTCTGCGCGCGCGGCAGGGTCTGTAATTTTCAGTAACAATGAAGTTTTAACGGTGTTCGGAGAATAGTTGGCCAGGATCATAATGTTGAAGAGATAATCCAGTTACGGAAGTTCGGGACGAAGTTAACAGAAAGCAGTACTGAAAAACTCGTTAAGGCGTTCTGTATTCTTTCGGCAATGTTCTTCCGGGGTTCGATTCACCGTGGAAGATAAGAAGAAGAAGAAGAGGAAGGGAAGCCGGCGAAGAAACGGCTGAATGATAAAATGGTCACCTCGAGATTACCTCGCGCGAATACCCTGGACAATAAAAGGTAATATCCTAGTCTGCAACAAGATCAATTCGATTTGACCCGCCATTTTTGCCGGGCAGGACACGCGCCCAGAGGTACCATGAAGAGCGGACAGAATTTTTCTCGCGCAGGTGCTTTTCCCAGCCCCTTTACTGCCGACCCAGATTCCCCGCTCTCTGTTTCGTCGGGCCACGGAGCCCAGAAGGCACCAAATTCTTCGATTCTTCGCGTTATCGTGACATATCGCAATTAAATTCTTAAATTCAATAAGCTTCAATTTTGAAGAGTTTTCGCTTGGGCGATTTTAGGCTAATTTAGGCAGGAGTTTAGCCAGAAATTTAAACACAAGTCTAGACACCTAGACATATAGGCACCTAGACACCTTTTGAAAGGAATTACCTTATTTAAATAGTAACAACCGTGTTGAATTTTTTTTTAATATTATAGTGATATTAATTCGCTGGCCAATGTGTATAAATTCTGCAAACATGCCATTTGGTTGAAATAGCGAAAAAATCACGTGTTCGAAGTTTGTTGCGCAAGCATACAATAAAAATTCAAAGAGCGCCTCCTCCAGGTCTCGGTAACTTATATTGGTTGACGCAGAGACAAGGGAAAGTTTTGCGGAAAGAAAAAGTCTTTGGGAAAACTCGGTTCGAGCGAGTGAAAGTACAAACCACCCTTTAAAATGAGCACAGATGGAATGCTGTGGAGATTCTTTGCCGCGAAGTTGCGGCAGTTTGAAAACCCCCCAATTTTTCAGTTACGGTTTAGCGATCCCTGAATCTCGTTAACATTCCTGTTCAAGCTCGTAAGTTTATGTCACTGATTTAACTATCAGCGTTCCATTCTTATAGAATCGTTTTCGAATAGGTAAAGAGAATTAAAAGGCTAGAAAAAAATGTAGTTATTCGACAGCTTTCACTGCAAGTATATTAAACGGTTAGTTCAATTAATGCAATTAAACTTTTATCAAAAATCAGCAACAAAGCTACGTAGGCATCCGAAAAAACTCACGAGAATTTTTATTATATCAAAAACTTATTATAATTATTTTTAAGAGGAAGGCACTTTTATTTTAAGAATATTTTTTAGAATTAACTTCGACCATTTATATTTCCCGTAAATATCCGCAGTCTAGTTAATTACTTTAGAACATAGTAAAGCGCGCGGGAACACAGCGACACGGTCGGCGTGGCTTCAAATAATTTAACCGGTCGCGAATATATTCGTCAAGAGTGCTGTTTAACGTTGTGCCCGGCGAAACCACTTAAGGGATTACACATGCAATTAATTTTTTCGGTTGTTTGATTAAACCTGCTCGCCGCGCCAATGTGATCACATCGGGGACGTCTAGACGTAATCACGGCGAATCATAATCGCGAAGCATGTCCCTTTCCAAAGGAAAACTAAGTTTCTCCGGTAATTGGGACAACAGTCGCGCGCGGATTTATGTTTGCACGCGCGGAGAGCTTGGACGACGGAACGGGCATTTTCGAATACGGGGGATACGTTTTCAGTTTTTATTTCCATCCCGTTAAATATTAGAAGTTTTCTTCGGTTTAACGTTCGCGCGGTCCTAATTAACCGCTTCTTTTCTCTCGCGCGCTATATAATTTAATCTATCTCGAAGGCGACCGGGGGAACTTTAAATTATTGTCTTCTCGTCTGGATAACTGTCAAATTGCATGCACATAATCAAAAAGTTTCGCGAATAAATGAATTTCAATTCCGCGGCGGGGAAACATTGCCCCAGGAAAAATAGCGAAGAAGGCGAGCCTTCCGCGTGGTGCTTTCCTTATTCGCGCGTTTATATTAAATTGTTTGATAACTTCGTCTCTCTGACGAAAAATTATACAGGGTGTTCATTTGTACCAGCGGTTTTTTTCGTAAACAGTAGACATTGGAAGGAAAGGGGAGGGAGTCGTAGTATGTTTCACCGAGAATATGATACTGTATCTAAATATTTCATATGTAGTATTGTATTTAAAAAAAACTATGTAGTATTTTATTTAAAAAACTGAAGGTTACCTCTGTTTGTTGAGAAATATCAGCCCTGTATAGTATAGTTTTCGCGGAACTGTACGACAATTGCACACGCAATTCGTCACGTTAACGATACCATGGAACGAGCATCTCAACGATTATGGTATCCATCTCCGAAAAGACCACGCGTTTGCTTGCCCTTAGCTTCGCTCGTACCTTCTCGTTTGCTACCATTACACTTCACCCAGTTCACGGTAACCTTCGATATTTCATCGAGTCCCATCACGTCCTATTCTACTCATCCCTAACAGCATCATATTTCGCAGCCTCGCCGTTATAATAATCTGCTTCTCTTTATCGGCGATTTTTATTCTTTCATCTCCATCGCGTTCTCAGCTCTTTTTGGAACAAGTTCTCAGACGAAAATAACACGGTAACATCATTTCGTTCATCGATATATTTTTTAATATTTTACATTTAGGTTAAAATATATATCATTATATTTCTGGGTTACCGAATAAATATTATTATTATAACTACTTTGCTGCAGATAAAATCGAAGCGAATTTCTATAGCTAATGAAACTTCATGCTGGCGAATGTTTAAAATATTAAATCTTCTTAGTTAACGAAAAGGTATATCATTTATGGTTGCTCAACAAGTCCGAAGCTGCTCTGAATATAAATTATGGAGCTACCGAGTAGATAGCCTCGTCATTTCGGTAACAGCGAAAACGTTTGAAAAGCATTATTTAAATTCCTGTACGATTCCGTTCATTTATCAAGGTAAATTCATAATTTTCCCTGGAGTGCTATATTCCTAGAAGCGAGTTAGCCGCGTCGATATATGTAACGCCGTGTAGTCGGCGGCGGAAAGTTTTGATCACAGACGCGAAAGACAAATGCTACTTTTGGGAGTAATAAATGACGGCCAATTGTGCGTGCAGCATCTATGAAAACAAAAATAACAACCCCCCGTTAACTGCGATCCTGTTGTTTTAATGGCTCGTTGCCGAGCCTAATGTCGTTCCCGCGGCCGAGAAATAATGAACCGCTTATTTTCATGGAATTTCTGATAAGAATCCCGCGGAACAGGAACGCCCGTTTCGTTAATTAGGCGTTTCTTTAAATCGTCGAGAAAATTGCAGCTTGGCTAATTGTATGGTTGGTGAACTAGATAAAAGAGACTATAAACATAAGTCTAACTATGTTGGGAATTATCACCCAAATTATGAATCTCTTTGCAATAAAATTATACTTGAAGAAGCAGCAAAATTAGGGTGTCGTCATTGTTGCGTCGAAGGAGCAATATAATTTGCGTAGCGTTTAGTCGCGTATAATCGAGGATTGCCAGGACCATCGTAGCTCAGGTCTGCTAATACAGCCTGCAGACCCCATAAACAGGGATCCTTAGAAAGCCACACATCACGCACGACCGAATCTGGTCTTCGCTATGTTATACGGGGTGTCTCATTTTAATGTGGTAAATGTTGAGAAATTAGTTGTGCTGCTTTCAGAAACAAGCATGTTCTTTTGTACAATATGTGTTAATTATAAAGTTGTGGGAAGATATGTCAGGTTACGATTCTTCTTCTTTTAATTCTAAATAAATTATATTTTTATTTTTATCAAACAAGGATCATTTTCATCAAAGATGTTCTAATTACAGCTATCACTAAAAAATGTATGATTTTAAATAAATGTTTAACAAGTTGCGTTCTTTTTATATAGACTATACCATTTCTATACATAGTGTTAAAAAGTGCATTTTGTGAATGGCGCTTGTGAATGGTGCAAAAAAAAATTACTGGACGTGTTAATAACATTTGCAACACAAAAAGGAACGTTTTCGCGAAGAGGCAGAGTTCTCTGCGCATCCTGTAGTCGACGGGATAACGCGTGGTTAAATTAATAAGGAGACACCCTGTATGCCGCTGAAAAGTCCAGGAATCCCACAATGATACACGGCGCGGAAATTTCAGCGACGTATTGTTCCACGTTCGCGTCGTCCGCGCAGTGACTCGCAGTCTTCCAGCGTCGCCGACGTAGAAACGCCGACGGAAACGGGAATCTCGTTAACGATCGACGGATTCATAGATAGAGTCAACCGGGGACACGGCCGTACCATCGCGCGATCGTCATCTAGACGCACGGAACACAAGTAATAATCAATCAGTCAACATTTGTAATCTATTCAACGAGTCGAGTCTGCGCAGGAACAAACAAAACATCAGCGCGCTAAGCACGTGATAGATTCAGCTACAACAGTTATTGGCTCAATCCGACTAATTCCACGGCCGTCCCAGCTGGATGGTCATCATTGCGCATTTGTTTAGATAGAGCCATTGTTTCGAATCGTTCGTCCCGCTATAAACATATTCGTGCCGCGCTCGCCAGTTTTCCGATGGATTTTTAAAACGCCCAATTTTTCACCTCTGCTTTCGCGAACGAAATCTACCATAAATGGAGAAGACCTGCCCTAGATATTTTTTTAAAATAGAAATAATTTCATTTTGTACTTTGTTAAGTAATTATGCCGAAGTGCAGATTTTTATGCTAAACATATTTGCAATTTTTATAAGATACAGAAATATTTCTTTCTTTTCTGAATCATTTCAATCGCTTGCGAATTGTTTAGTTAAGTTTTCAAATTCTTTATTATTATTAATTCCTGTGAACAACGTGTTGTATGAAAAGGTGATCCGAGATGAGGTTATCGAATTAATTCTTTCTTTTATAAAAATATGAAAACAGACTCTGCTTATTTAACTATAATCAAAAGATTAGAAATTGTTTTATTAACAAAATACGTGTCGTATATCCATCGAAATGATTGTCGAAGCGTATAAACATTTCCGTAACAGTTCCTGTAAAGGTAAATATTTAAAAAAAAAAGAGAAAAAATATGTAGCACAGCAAATAAGCAGACAAACTGTAGCAGCAATTATCTTTGACGGTGAATTGCCAAAGGCTTGACAGAACGGCGAACACTTGTTCCAGTTCGCTCGTTCATGAAGTGCGATCAGCGGGAGCAAAGAGCAACTGTTCTGATCGGTTGGTTATTTTTATCGATCAAAGTAAAAAGGGCCCCGGTAACAAAGGGATTGGAAATTGAAAACCGAAGGCAAACGAAACGCCGGTCTTTGAAGGTCCATTTACACTCAAACGACGGGCTATCAAACATATTTTACAATGGGCCGCGCGAATTACCGTTCATTTAAAGGCTTTTCATAGGTTCACCTGATCTTTGATTTTTTAAACGGTGTTATGGCATTAATCGGAAGATGAAAACTATACAGTTTATTAACAATAATATCATATAAATCTATTATATTTGACGAAGCAATATTTTACCAAATATTTTAATATGATCGGTATTCGCGAGTTTAACAATGGAAATGGAGATAAATAAATAACTGTTTTCTGACCTTAGACTCTAAAATATACTCGGCATATATCAAAATTATTGCCGGGCGTTCTAAATTTAATTATGTGTTATAATTCTAGCGCATACCTCGTACAACAGCACGATGTTACAAATGATTTTATTAGTCACATTCGTTACCGTAATTACGTGGAACAGTAAAACACAATTTACCCGGTTCATATTAATCGTCTGATAATGCTCGATTTTATACGATTATAGGCTAATTGGAAAGTGAGAAATTTTGTGCGATGTTTGTTGCAAAAAAAACTATACGATATGAACAATTTCTATATGAAATTGAAAATGCGTCGAATTGCGCTTCGTAAAGCCAGGGTTAAAGGTATGCTATATTTTCCTCGGTGAGGCACAATGCATGCCACAGCCGAGATACACTCTGGCTTAGCGCACGTCAATGCAGAGTTCTCGCCAGACGATGGCTCATTCGTTGCGAAGTATCCGAACACGTTCCCGAGAGCTAAGCCCCGAAGATAAGAACCTCGGGTTTCTTCGCAAAGAGCTGGATACTCGCGTGATTCACTGGCGCTGACCAGAGAGATACCGATCAAGATCCGTACGGAAATTTGCTTTCTTTTATGAAACTTATCGCACGCACGTAGTCTCGTGCGCTCGAATAAACCATAGAATCGTTTCATCACGCAATCGCGTTGAACAGAAAGAAATCTGAAAACCACCTGTTTCGGTTCTAATTGCAGATCTTGACCCGAAAGAATTAAAAACAAATATAATAATTATATATTCGTTTAAAAAAGTTAAATTTCCAGTGACGATATTTATTTTGAATAAAGTCCGATTTTTAAGATCTATAGAATTGAATAAACCAGTTTATGCTTTCATTTTATAATCGCAGTTTCATTGTGCATTCAACACAATGATGTTTAATTATGAAAAATATGAGATTGAAATTGTAAGAGAATTGGAAACTCCATTAAACATGGCTGGATGCATTTTGATTAATATTTCGTCGCAATATTATGACAATTAATTATCACCGCTTCCGTTGGATATTTATAAATGAGATTATAAAAGAAGTAGCACGCATGACTGAGATTTTTTTATATGGTTAGTTTTACTAAAAAAGAAAATTAAAGTGGACAGAAATAAAGGACATCTTTGTAGTATTTATTTTATAACTTTGGTTTAAGGTTGTTTTCTGATTGTTGCAATACGCGAGTTATAATCACCGAAAGCGACACTAAAAACAGTGACGTCACAGAGGCGACTCGTTCCATTTAATTATTCTTAACTGTAGCAGGATATAAAGTTTGATCGCATTAAACGATTCGAAGGATTTAAAGGAAAGAAAAGAGGGGACACGGACGCCAGGAATTGGGTTAAGAAGCCGGTTTAT
Source organism: Augochlora pura (assembly GCF_028453695.1). Lineage (NCBI taxonomy): Eukaryota > Metazoa > Arthropoda > Insecta > Hymenoptera > Halictidae > Augochlora > Augochlora pura. Next base: position 6,721,547 of record NC_135780.1, read on the forward strand.
TCCTTTTTCAAACTATCCTCAATCCGTCGTCGATTCATCAAGTACAGATTTAAACTCGTCGGACAAATCGCCGGTTTTCCATCGGGTAGTCTAAAACCTTCCCTTCTGTGTATTATTTTTGTGCCGCTGCCGTTATCTTAACGGCTATCGATTAAGTCGGGACCTCCGTTTAAAACGCGATATTTTTTTCAAACTGCCGAACATTTAAAACAAATGTTGATGCAGAAATCTCTAAATATCGCTCGCAGAAATCTATCGGTCCGAGTGAAAAATTCCACGTCGACTCGCGTCACCGTATTTTACTTTTAAATCATCATGATCGATCTATTTTTATTGACATATTTTTGTCGACGACTCGGCTCGATGTGCATTTCGGAAAATATCTGCGCTGTTGTTCCTTTTATAGATTGTTTGTCGCTTTATTTGAGAAGAATTCGCGATTGCGTTTCGCGCGGCAGTCGCAGACAGGTTTAAACGGAATATTAACCCTTTACCGTATTTTCACGAGTCCGACTCGCGATGGAAATTAAAGGATTAAAAATTGTAAAGTTACGCGGTAAACATTTCCGTGATGCAATGTTACCGAAGCAATGCATGTCTTTAATTTTCCATGTCGATGTCTCGTATGTTCATCCAGTTAAATGAATAAACGTTATCATTGTCATTATTATTATTGTTATCATTGTCATTATTATTATTGTTATTATTATTATTATTATTATTATTGCTGTTATTGTTATTATCATTATTATTGCAATCATTGTAATTTCGTAGACTACGTATGAAATGGTGTATCCGGCGTCGAACACGATAAATGAAACGATACGCGCGAGCAAAGCAAGCAATTTAAATGTTAATTTAAAATTAATAAATAAGTACCAGACGATTCGTTGAAATTTATCGAATCAATTTCGACGATTAATTTCAATAAGAAATTAAACGATTTTTCAAACGCGATGCAATTGCAAATTTTCGATATGGCTTCTGCAATAAACGAATCGAAATTCGAACTGTCTTCGATCACGTGTTATACAAAATACATAAAAAACGAAAGAAAAGAAATGTAAGGAGCATAAACCACGAATTTTTGAATATTATATCTGACGTTGAAAGGAATATTTTTTTTTTAGTAGAAGAGGAAAGTATGTAGGAATCCGGCATTCGAAAATGCTGTTGCTAAATTTCCGTGGATAAAAAAAAAGAGAATTTTTATACCTCCCGTTCCGCGGAGGCACGGAAGAGATTTTCCTTGTGGAGAAAAGCTTCTTATCCCTCGCAGTACCCGTTACGAGGAATGTTCAATACTTTACTGACTTATCCGCCGGTAACCTCCTCGACTTCTCGCATTTTTCTGTTTCGTTTGGCGAGCGCAATCACGGCCGAGTGCCAGTCGCCCGACAGTATGATTATTCAATCAAATGGGTCAGAATAAGTTAAGGGGGAGAATATTCCCCTTGGTTTTTAAACCTTTAAGCTCGGATATGCGAACGGCGGAGGTCTTGTCGCTGAAATCGCGTTAAATACGCTGGATAAGCTCGATTCCCTCGATTAATAGAAGAATTAAGAGTCTCGCTCGATTAATAGAAGAATTAAGAATCTAAGAATATTAAATTTTAATATTTAACAATATACTTTACACGCATTATATGGTTATACCAGTAGCAACATTTTACAGTTTTTATGTTATAGTATAAGACGCCGTTTATCGAATAAATAAATAAGTAAGTCGAGTATCAATAATCGATAGTGATGTCTTCAACCTTCTAGCGCAATTTTCTTCCCGGCGACTAAAGAAGTGCTCGACTCGCGCGACTCATCAAGTTCCGAGACAAGCAGCAATCACGATTTATTATTGAATCGTTCAATCTTGACAGGACTAATAAGATTCTTTGTCCCCTTGCAACTTAGTTTCCGGCACTTCCTCGGAAGGTACGACTATCGTCGTCGCCGCGGGGGTGAAAAAAGAAAAGAAGAGAGGAACGCGAAGGGATAATACCATCCCTATCCTTTTGATATTGAGAGTAACCTTCCGGCAAATCCTCGCGGAGAATTCCTTATCTCTATTGTTTCGTACACTTTTTATCATTCTGCCAATCTGTTTATATTCCCATTATTTACCTCCGGCGGAAATGCCGCGCGGATTTCCTTTGACTCCGGCTTTGATAAGGCTCCGAAGGAATGGAGAAGAGATGAGGCAACGACGAGACCTGGCGAGATCGCCGACAATTATTTTATCGACGATTTCGTCGCATTTCACTGACAAGATTTTCGTCATCGACACGTTTTAGATCTCGGACAATCGTTTCACCGACTTTTGCCAGTATTGTCTATATTTGTTGAATTTCAACAAGTAAGTTAAGTGCAAAAATCTATCATATGGATGGTCTATTTATTTACCACCGAATTTGTTTAACTTGCGAAGACATGCGATGGTTTATCTTGTCTCCTCTGATCGTTAGTGTTTTTATTGTATCGATTAGTTACCTGAAATATCTCAAACAGAAAGGACGTAATCTATATCTTTCCTTAATTGATAAAAGTTCTAATTAAAGTTCCCATAGTGTGAAATAATTAATTATTCCCGTAATCAATTTATAATTCTAATAATATTCGGGACGTCGACCTCCACTGCACACAGAAATAAGATTCGTATCGTGTTATGCATTAAACATGTTAATAAAGTTAATAAAATCGATTATATATTTACGTAGTAATTATGTATTGAAAATACATTATGCATTCATTTGTTATTAATAATATGAATACGTGTATCACGTTCGTGTTATGTCACGCATTAAACATGCACCTGTTAATAAAGTTAACACATAATCAAGCATTTATGTTACAATCGTGTAATAAAGACATATATTTATTCTTATTAATAATGAAATAAATTTCTAAATTGAACGAATGATTTCAAATATGATTTGCGCTTTTGCTTTTCACGAAACAAAAATAACAGATAACTTTCGCGCCGGCGAAGTGATTGTCGGCGATCTAAACGCGTCGGTGAAAACGGCATCGAAATGTGTCGATAAAAAAATATATTGTCGACGAAATGCGGTGTCGATGAAATTCTGCCGAATGAAATGACTATCGATGAAATAATTGTCGGCGAGGCAACGGTAACGCATCACGGTGCAGCGAAGAGTACTTATTTTATACGTTCCCCACGGACCTCGCTGTCGGTCAAAATATTTAAACCGCTCTCTGAAACATCAGCCACCGCCCGAGCTTCTCATTTTCCGAACTCCTGAAAACGTTCGCCGAAACTTGACTTTCTCGGCCGAATAAATCTCTATCCTCGTTTACGCCGAATGCAAAAGCGCCAAGAAAAATGAAGCCGCTATAAAGCAGAAGAATGGGAAAATGGTTGGCGCTCGGCGGTGCTTTCATATTTCATTGTGTCCGGGGAGCGACAGTTATCTTTTGCCAATAGCAACTACCTTTTCCTAAACATCATTAATCGTTTTCCACTGAATCGCTAGAATAATAGAAACAGATTTATAGTACGGTCTTCAATATTTTTCTTACTTACAGAAAGAAAGAAATATTTTATTACATGATAATTGCTGGTTCTGTTACTCGAAGGTAAAGTCCATTATATCGGGCAATTAAATATTTTTGGAAGGCAATGTTTCTCGTTAATGGATCCTCCACTGCTCCGAATACGGAGACGCCAATCAATTCATAATTAAATAGTAATCTATCTTTGTAGGCTCCAAATAAGGCAGCGAATTTTCTAATGCGTTCATCGATTCAGCTTATCATTTACTAGGTTCCATGTTGTCCGTATAAAATAATTAATTAACATATTGGGGGTAATTGCGACTAGACCGTAGACCTCGATGTAAAATAAAAATTGTCGTCTTTAATTTCAAAAATCATCTAACGATTTATTTCTTCAATTTTAATTTTGTTACCAAATAGAAGCTGGATTTTCGACGGTATTTTAAAGGACAGAGCACGGTATTTTCTCCGGAGATTCTACGGTAAATTAATAAATTATCTTTGAAAAGAAGATTGCTGCAAATCACGCGATCCAGGATTAATTAAACAACGGGGAGCGCCGTATCCGGAGTCGAAAATGAAATCGAGCGATAAAAAGGCGAGCGGTAAACCACCGGTGACGCAAAAGAATCGAGCGGGACCACTTGCCCCGCGTCATTGACTGTTTTTTCTTTTTTTTATCGAAACTCTTTTCCTCCGCCATAACGGCGCAACGCCGCGCCCAGTTGAGCAATCGCAAACAAGTTGCCGCGAAATGTCTTGTAAAAGCAAACAACGTCGTTCGCGGGTTAATTAAATTTCGTCCGTTCCGCCGCCGTAAATTAACGGGAGGGGGTTGAAACGGTCAGATAAAAGGTGTATCAGAAGTTTTGTATCCGAAAAACGGCGGGCGAGTCACGTCCGTATCGTAAAAGCAAAACGTGCCACTATCTTTGACGACAGCGTGTGTTCTTTTTATTTCCGACAGAAAGTAAGGATCATAAACTGTTCGGTATAATAGCGGGCAACGTATCTTTACCGAAATAAAAAGGCCGGCGTCGCGCGTTCTTTTATCGGCAGACTGTTTTATTTGATAAATAACGCATTCGGAATTTTCTCGCGAGCGAGAACGTGTTTGCGGCATTGCTCGCGCAACGACCACGAAAGTCTCGTTATCTAATGCTGTATGGAATTTTCCTGACAAAATTCGCAATTCCTGAATTACTATTTAAGACCTGCATCTGCTAAATTTTACACTTTTATGCATCGTTAATTTTTTTTATAAAAGTGAAGCACTCTATGAAATTGAGTTAAAACTGAGAAGCTTAGTTGTATCGTATCAATTATATTTTTAACATTCCTAGGTCTCGTAGATCCTAATTTTCTTACCATTAACATTATTTTATTTATTTTATTCTAATATTTAAAAAATTATAAAATAATAGCTCAATAAGAGATAGCAAATTCTTCAAATCTTCAGCAACGAACTATGATACTCATCGAAAGCTGCGAGTAGTATTATAAACCGTATTCGGCGATCCAAGACGTTCCGGATCTTCCGTTTCGAAGTTTCGACTTTTGCCTCGGAATTCTGTAAAGCGCAGAAAAATTTGCTGGTTTTCGCGCGACGAGATATCGGCCGCAGTCATTTTTCTTTATCACGGTTTTAACCGCGAGCACACGACCGCCGGCTTTCTCTATTTTTCCGGCGTTGCTATCGCGCTCCTTATACTCGAATAAACATACGGTGGCGTTCCGGGGGGGACCGGTTTCCAGAACCGCGATCGATCAATAATCGTTTTCAAAGAAGCCCGAAACCGAACGAAACAGAGCAACGTCTGATATACGCGCGTGCATTCATCGTGACTGCGCCGGCAGCCTGTGTATCCGCTTTTGAAAGACGGAGAGAGAGAGAGAGAGAGACCGGGGGGGATGCGCGCCTCCTCCGTTGGCCAAGTAACGTTCGATCAATGAAATTTCGTGGAAATGAAAAATAAATGGGAATTACGCGCCTGGGCCCGGCGCCCGGCGCCCGGCGCCCGCGAGATCGAATGAAATATGAAAGGATCGAGGCGGCGTCGAATGCAACAGGAGCCACCTCCCGTTCCTTGGCCTCGTTCGGGGACACGGTTTTATCGCCCGGACGCGAATATGTATTTACCTCCCGTCTCCAATTGAAACCCGGAGTGTATTAAAAACCGTTCCGAGAGCCGTCTATGATTAACTCGATCCGATCGTAACGTTTCCGCGCGCGTAACAATCCAATGAGATCCGATTTTTGTTTCCGTTCCCTTTGATCCGCCGGATACAGCGATTTAAACATACCCTGTACAGGGAAGCTCGATACAGTCGTCGTGAAACGTGGCTCGTGAATTCATTATGATTTATTGAAGGCAACATATGTGTCAGTAAACCCATCTTAGAATTTAACAACTGTATTTATTTTTATAATAATTAGAATTATCATTAAAAGATTATAATGGATTAGATTAATTTTTAAAAATTATATCTTCAATAACTTTGTTGCTTCGTTGCTTTGTTAATTAAATAAAAAAACATAACTGTGTTTAAAGAATGTTTTCCTGAAACGCGAAAAGCGATAAAATACGTGAGATTGTAATTTTACGCTAAGAAAAGGTTATGCCCTGATTTGTGCAACTAACAAAAATTGATAAAGTCGTAGAATCTTGTAAAACTTTGAATTGCATCTGCAAAACGTCTGAAAAGGTATCGCTGGTGAAAATGATTGGAAAATATCGGTTCCAGTTTCTAGAGTTTCACAGTTCATTAACCGAGTGTACTCCGGCGCGCGTCATTATTGAAGCTCAATTGATCGGCGTACAATATTCTATCTCGAGCACTCTATACTTCCCCGGCAGAAACCTCTCCGCTAAGAACGCCAATTGTCAGGGATCGAAACGGTTCCGCCCTCAACAAAGGAGATATGTAAATTTTTACATACTTGGCAACAATGTGATAAACAAAACCGAATTCATTACGAGCAACAAAGGGGGCTCGGTGATTATTGGAAAATAAATGGCTCGTCGGCCGCGTCCTCCGCTAACAATGGGACTCTCTCTCTCTCTCTCTCTAGTCGTGTGCATGCCCCGCGCAATATACATAATAGCCGTGAAGTGTCAGGTATCTTCGAGACCTCTTGCTATTGAACTGCCATCGCGCTGCGCTCGCCTTTTTCAACCGAATTTTACGTCGAACACTGTTTTATGCCAAATAATCTGCGAAATAGCAGAAATACTTTGATCCTTTTGTAAGCTTCTCGATGTAAGCTCCTTTCGAGTCAACGTATTTACTTCGGCGATCTTTCCATTATGGGAGAACATGCATTTCGGCTCGCTTATCGGATTTTCACCCGTCTTCTTTACATCAATACACCTTCCCCTGTTCACGGACATTTTCAGTTTCTGCGGAAATATATTTGCAACGATAAATCTCACTTTATCTTGATAAATAACGAAATCGACCAAATTAATTCCTTCGATCGTTAAAATTAAATTAAATACAATTAAAATTAAACTAACTTCGTAAGAAATAATAATAAAAATGTATACGCACAATAGTACAATATAGTAGCATAAAATGTACATAGTACGTAAATGTATAATAATATAAAATAAAAATGGGCGCGCGCAGGTGGTTCGTGGTGCCACCGTAATATATTCAAACGAATATCGCGGATTGTACAGGGTCCAGGGGATCCACACGCGGGGATCGATCCCTTCCCAAAGTTTTTCCGAAAGTTCCGGTAGCTTCGTGCGTTACTGATTTCCACGCCTCCGTATACCATATCGCCGCGGAGATGAAAGACGGAGATTGCGATCGCTTCGGGGCACGGAAGAGTTTGAATTGTGTCGCTTTGCCGGATAAAGTACGATAAAACTACCCTTCTGTTCCGTAGTAGTGTAATACACTTGACGTCGGCTGGAAAGGGGTGAAGGGAGCGGATCGAGGGAGAAAGTGCTGTTAGGGGAGATGGAAGGAAAGACAGAGGAAGGGAGGTAGAGGAGAAGGGGGTGAAGTTTCTCCGCGATATCCTCGACCATCGTAAATGCACTCGGGAAGATCTTCCATTGGAGAAGCGACCGCATCTTTGCCCGTCCAATTAGCGACTCCATTAGGCGATTATTTGCAGCAATGCTAGACACCGCCACGGCATATTATTTGCTTGGCGGGATCGCGCGAAGACCCAGATGTTCTTTTCCTCCCCCGTTCGGTTCGCGATATTAATGAACTCCGATAGATCACCGGTACGGATGAAAAACTGCGTGCAGGTAACCTGGAGCCGGCCTACCGGGACGCGCCATTAGTAACACGCCCTTCTTCGAGTACAACCGGCCGCGTGAAATATTAACATTCGCGTTTAGTTCCCCGTTATCGACGTTACATTATATTTTCTCCTACTTTTAGATCCAGGTAATTTCGATGGAATTGCGATAATTATGGGAGCAATCTACGATAGTGAGATTGGTATATAACTGGAGAAGATCTGTGACTCGATCGCGGATGATTATGCATTTGTGGTTCGTGCAGTTTCAAAACGCAAATTAACTAGGTATATTAGCATTATCATTTTCTTTTCGCTATATAATTTACTATAATTAGAATTAAAGTTCTCAATTTTTATGGTTAAAGTTTCAATGCATATTGCAACTGTTTTCTCAATTATTAATATCTTATTGTTTATTAAAAGACTGTCACCTCGTATTCCTTTGATGTTCAAGGAAAAATTCTTTCGTTAACTGTATTATTGTTTCATGGTTAAATTAAAATGAGAACACCGAAGCTTAGTATATGTATAGGCAGCACAGGTGCGTGGAAAAATCGATCGGCTAAAATCACAGGCGGACACAGGAATTTTCCAGCTGGAGAGATGACAAATTCAGGCTCGTCCTGCAATTTACTTAACGCTCTGCAAAGAACAGACAACAATTTATAAACCCGTATCTTCCGATGGCATCCATTTCGAGCTAGGTTTTCACGAGACTTCAACTGCACCCGTTTACGAACGAATAAACGATGACAGTCCGCAAACCGTCCTGTCACGCGTGCGCGTGATACGTTATTTTTTTTCTTTCTCTCTCTCCCCCTCTCTCCCTCTCTTCTATTTCTTTTCGGTCTTTTTGCCGTTATTTCTGTACGCCTCTCAAAATTTCAAGCAGAAATTCAACGAAACCGTGTACACGAGAGAGAGCAAGAGAGAGAGAGAGGGAAAGGGGGAGTTTACCCCGACGATAACAAACGAACACATATAAGTCACCGACCACTATGCGGTTTCGTCTAATTAGCTACGACCCACTAATTAATGTTCGATTCACAAATATCGGACGGACCTGATACGTGGACGAAAATAATTTGCAGTCGGTTAATTAGTATTCGCATCCGACGTCAATCGATTTCGTGATTGCATAATGAGTCCTTCGCGTCGGAATGACGGTAATTATTGTTTACGCCGCCCACGGAGCCCAGTTAGGGTTCATTTCGAGAATCTGGATGTTCGCCGAATGGCCAAGACAATGGCTGCCATCGTAAAGCTGCCCTCTCTTTCCGGTATTTTACCGCTTTTTCGCCTTGTTCCGGTCTGTTTCGGGAGGTCACTAATCAAATTGATTCAATTGCTATTGATCTTTAAACATTTATATTCAAGTTACTTTCGTAGCCAGTATAGAAAAACCATGGTCAATTTTACATCTTTAACGAAAGTCAATGCTTCAAATGTAAATACATGAAAGATATAAAAATAATTGAACAATATATTCCATTTCCTCGAATAGCAGATACTCTCATCGAACTGCAGTTCCTTAATTTCCACGTATTTGAATCTTGATAGAAAAAGTTTCGCAGCATTGGAGGTACCTTTGCTCTAATGCAATCTTTTTTCGTGCTACCCCGTGCAAGTTTCCTCGCATTTCCAAGCGTGCGCCACAAACGCGTGAAGATTAAACGGTCTAATTATGCGATAAAGGACACTGACCCTGCTTAAGCAAGTTTCGCTTGATGCGTTTACCCAATGTCTTGACGGTTCGATCTAATGAAGAGAGAGAGAGAGAGAGAGAGAGAGAAGTTTCAAGGGCAAGGGAACTGTCCAGTTGCCGGACAACGCGACGCGATAAAACAAAAGAAATTTGGTGGATAGCTTTTCAGCCACTTTGACCGGCCTCTCGCGCAGAGGGCTCGGACTATTTAGATGGTCATCTTTTGATTACACAGATTTATACGAGTGTCCGCATCAGATAACCGGCGACTCCAATTCGCTTCGGCATTATCGTCGCCACCGTCGGCTCCACGGTCCTTTCCTCTCCGCTTTCGGAAAGCCAAGTCCAATTTTCCAGATATCCTTTTTCCCTCCGCCGCCTTTATCCACCTTTTTCTCCTCTACCGTGTTCTATATGTTTATCGCCTTCAACCTCGTTCTTAATGGAGGACCCTCGTTCCCCTGTCGCGTCGCATCCATAAAACGCATCCGAACAGCACGGATAGTAAGGTATTAGGGGAACGAAACAGAAGCACCGGTAATTTCCTCGTCTCTCTCGAACCTCGTAATTCCTCTTTCTGACCCAGCGTGCGTCGTTAAAGAAATTCTCGATGGTGTTGATCACCTCTTGCGATTTAAAACGATTTATACGAATAAAACGATTTACTCACACAGTTAAATAATTGACATTTCCAATAGTTGACATTTTCTCGTTGAAATCTTTCATTTAATAATTTTCTAATTTTCTCGTTGAATTTCATTTTAAAATACTGTTAATTTCAGCATCTCGCAGTGATCGCGAACGTTGCATTTCTAAATCACAATCTGAAAATATTCTAATACATCAGAATTATGTTTCCCTTAATAACGAGCAGGAATTTGTTGGCAAAGCGAAAGAGAATTCGCCTCGAAATGATCCACAGTCCGAAAATGTATTATTCTAGATTCCGTGAGAAGCAGGCAGGACCATCTTGCAAAACGAAATAAAAGCAGGGAGCGGCGGCGCACCGCGCAGGGCGCGAGTTTATTCTATTCGTTCCGCCGCAGAAAGAATGAAATCAAGAAGATCGTGCAATTTTAAAGCGGAAGCAGCACCGGCGAGGAGCACATTTATCTTTTCTTATTCCGAGATAATGGCGCGGGGATCTAATGCCCGAAGATTCAATAATGTTGAAAATAAGGTTGCAGTTATGTATTCAGGTGCTGCGTCTTTATAGACGGCACAGGATATTGGGAACGTATATATACATAGAAGGCAGACACACGCGCTTTTTCCCTCCCCTTCTGGATCTTTTGTGCACAGAAATGAAATGTATGGGCACCGGTGAGTCCTCGTTTAGATTTCTCTCCTCTCTTTTCCTCCTCTTCCTTTCGTTCGGATTGTTCGAGAGCCGAAAAAACGAATTTGAATGCAATACGTAAAGCGATCGTGCACTGCGGGCTATTTGAGGTAGCAGTACTTTAGAGCTTCGCGATTGCTTGAGGTAAGTTCAGTATTGGAAGCTTCGAGGAATAAACAAAATTACTGCGTTATTATAAGCATTCGAATTCCGTGAAATATCTTCTCGAAATTGAAGGATCTTTCCATAGATTTTTAACGATTTCAGATCCTGAAATAATTATTTTCTGATCTCTCAATCGACATGGGAGACCCTATCATTGTTATTCTGTTTTATTTTATACTAAAAGTCTCATTTTCAAAGCTGGTTTCATGAAATTCAGTTCAATTGAAAAATTGGAAAAAAGAGAATGGAAAGTTTATTTTATATTTATCTAGAATTTATACTATATTAGTTTACGTTACTAATATTAATATTATCTAGCGTTTATGCAAAGGGTTAAAATACAGCCCATTGTTAATTATAATGACGAGAATAAATCAGAGATGCAGAAATAAGAAAAGGACGATGATAAACCAAAGCTTATCGTCGCCGAGGGAAGAGGTTAAGACCCCGATAACCAGATCGGTGTGGATCGTCATGCATTATGGCGATGGTAATCGCGGGTTTCTTGCGACAGAGATGCATCCGGTAATAAACGATTATTCCCCCGTGCAGTAGATTTATTCCACGCGACAAGAGTGTAATTTAATTGGGCGTTTTGTTCAGCGTTTCAAGGGGGTAGGGCACACGGCGGGATAGGGGAGGAGGGGTAGAGGTAGGGAAGCATTCCATAGGAACGCCCAAGATGGCTTTCTAATTCGATCGGCAACGTCGCCTTGGAAATTTACGGGCCGGAAGTTTATCTTACCGGTTAATTCCGCTCGCAACGGTTCTTCCGCCCCGTCGATACCCTTATTCCAAGTTTCGTTTCCCCCCGGCCACTGCGAATCTCGGACTCGGATAATGCCGGCGGGGGATAGAATAAACGACCCTCCTTCTTCTAAAAGCTTTAATTCACCTAAGGAATTTACTCGTATGTTGAAATAATCGTTCCGATAGATTCCCGTGATTTTCGTGGACCGCTCTCTCTCTCTCCCTCTCTCTTTCTCTCTTTTCTTCCCCCATCGACGAAAGAATGCGATTTCTATCGGCAATCGTTGGGATCGCTAATGCCTCTTTCTCCATTTACATGGAGCGTCTTACGATTGTACAATTTTTATTGTTCAGATGAAATATTTCAAACTATTTTCTTTGAGTTCTGATAGAATAAATTACAATTAAGGGTGAGAAATAATAACACCTTTTCCTCACTAAATGATACCATATTTCATTCCTAAACCAATGGATTTATTGCGCAAGTAAATAATAATGATTGTATAGAATATTTTAGCCTAGATTTTGTGACGTTGAATCGATAAACGCTATTCCGGTTGCACTATCGGTTACATATTCAGTTACTCACCGGATACACGGCACTCTATCTATTTCAATTCACGGTTATCATATTTTATATTTCAATCTGCACATACGTAACATTTACCTTTCGGATACGCAATTAATCAAAATTGGTTCACCGATTGCGAGCTATAATAAATAGATTACCTGAACACCAATCCTCAAATTTACAAGAAATATTCTTAAAAAAGCTGTGTTGAAATAGATTAAATTCTAATTTTTATCAAAACGTAGATAATTTTAACTAAAGATGGAATAATTGTGATCGTCACTGAAAAATATATGATTTTTAATAAATTACATAATATTCATATTTGCTACGTGAATTAGGTAACTTCCATTAAATTCATCGCATTAACAGAAAATAAAACTAACACTCGCGAGATGGTAGAGGAAATAGTTAATTCGCGACAAAAAGATCGAACAATGCTGCAACATTCCCCCATCGTTTTTAATCGCGTGAAACTCCTCTCGAGTCAGCGTCTAGCACGGCCAATAATCACCCCGGGGAAATTCTACTCGCTGGTTATCCTTTCGGCTGGGTCTTTTTTCTTATCTCCGTGCAAAGGACGCCGCGGGAAGCTGATAGAGGTGAGAAAAGAACGAACTCGCGTTTATCGGCCTCTCGGAATTTCCCGTGACTGCGTTTCCCCGACGATAAATCGACGACACGGCGAGTGGGAGGGGGGGCGTCGCTTCTGCCGCAAATCCAGCTTTTTGGAAAATTAAACCTCTCTAAATCTCGGCCTCCGGTTGCAGCCCCAATGAGAGGGCGGCATAACACCCCCACCATCTCGGGCTACGGTGCTCTCCACCATGCCAGGTTATTTATTTGCCATTGACAGGCATTGCTACATCCGTGCACCTACACATACGCGCGCGCGCGCTACGATGCCCGATACGCTTGCGTATATTTATTAGGGCCCCGCGCAGGGTCCGCGCCATAAATGTCTTCCCTTGTGGCAAACAACCGACCGGAAGATTGTGTTAAGAGATAAGATTACCGGCGACCCGTCTCTGCTTCTTGGGAAAATACGGTTCCCGGATAAAATACGTCCGGCTAATTAACTAATTGTTTGACTTCTGCCCGCCGCGGGGGGGACGCTCCGCCTCGCCATCGTTCTTCTCGCACTTTATTTAGTTGCTGGACCGGATTTCTTTGCCAACAATCTCGCGCTGTTACAAATATTTCTATCTCGGGTCAACCCTTTCTGCCAGATCGCATTTGTTGCTGCAAATATTTAAGAATTACCCGGACGAAGCAATAGGTTTCGGGTTGTTCGAAAGGTAATTTCATTTCTTAACTAAACTTTTTTGTATATCTATATACTGCACAGCTTATAATTTATAAATGCCAAAATGCAGTCAAGTGATATAAATTGTAAAGTAATTGTAAATAACTTTAACTACAAAGCAATAAATTTGGTCGCTTTACACTAAGCACAAGAATAAGTTTGATGACACCGTCAGGTGATAAGTGAGATCTATGTCAGTGAGTCAAATATTTCAGGCGACGATGGTAGATTCGGGTAAATGCAACCACGCCAATTACCGTCGACAATTTTATAATACCGCGTGAACTTATCAGCGACTTTGAAACAATTAGTTTCGCAGTTTCCATCGGTATTTTGGGATCTTCAGCCTTTTTCTGGCAGTCTAAACTTGTACGAAGCACAGATACTCGTAATTGGTAACTGAGATACCACGGTCGTCTAAAACCCAGTAAATAATTTAATATAACGTTCTAGGTTTCTTAAATTCTCTGCATTTAATTCTCGTGGCTTTACTGAGTCTCTTTGGTAAAACTTTGATATTTTTATTAAATGGAATTTTGAAAGACAATATTTCAATATTTTCCATCGATTTTGTAACAATGTCCAAACGCTAATTTTAGCCAAACTATGCAAACTATACTCTTTTCGCTAAATAAAATTCAGACGACTATTATTTAGTTTTGCATAATCTAATATTTTTCCCTATGCTTATAATATTATTACACGATCTGAAATTAACCAATCCATACCAACTTTGATCTTTTCGCAGCATAGAAATCGAAGGACAAACACAACCGTGACTCCGTGTCAACAGTCGCTGTTTATGCGTCGCGTTAATTGCTAATATTTGGCTTCTCCCAGCGGCCGGCAATTAAATAATAATTAACGTCGTGATAAAATTACCTTTACTCCTCGATCCCCTCGTTTGCATCCTAAAAAGTTCGCCGAGCTAAAAATTCAACCATTAAAATGCAAAATGAAATTGTTCCGTTCGCAACTGCTTCTAAAACGATGTAAAGAGATCGAACAGCTATGGCAATTGACGAATACGGGGGAAATGATACGCTGTATCATTACATACACCGTGTAACAATCGATCACTTCGTGTTTCCGGTGCCGGGACGTTGACGGCGACAAAAATGAAAATGTCGAAATCGGGGGAGAAAAAAAAAGAAAGAAAATTCGAACTGTCGCACCCCGTGGCAGCGGGTGTCAGTAAATAAAAACCGCGCGCGACTCCGAATGGTTTGTCGTCTCGGCGGTCGAGGAAACGTTTTTTTTTTTTTCAAACTTGTTTGCACAATCGCGGCATCAAACGAAAAAAATTGTCACGCGCGTGTATTAATGAAACGCGAATTGTTTCGCCTGGAAAAACGGTTCCGTTTGAATATTCATCAGCGACGATGGAGCACGGCGAACGATATAAAATATAACGATTGTGTAAAAGATCGGCGAGTAATCGAGCGTCGAATTACGGTGCAACCTGTGTAAATTCATAATAATTCGAAACGAAATCGAATCCGTCGAAAATCATGCGACAGCAAAAAGATCTCGCGTTGTTGCGATTACAAATTTTTAAAAAATCGTGTACTTCGCACGATTTTAGACTCGTTCCGCGCGATGTTCATTTTCGCCGGAGCCGCGAGTTTGTAACGCGATCAATTTACACAATTGCGTTTACGAAATATTCAAATTTTATATAATTTTGGCAATAATCCGATTCGTCCAACAGTCGGACTCCTGTTTAACTTGATTTTCGTGTTCCTGACAGTTCCAGAAATTTTCAAAATAATTAGAACCGCTCGGCGCGCCGATTTACACGAATATTGTTTTTGAAGAGCTTCCAATTTCCCCATAAGAGAGATAAGATAACTATAGATTTCTCATATAATGATATAATTATTTAAATCAGAAATAATAAATTTATCAGTGAAAGATATTTTTTTAAATAATGTATCACCAATATGAAAATCATTGTTGACCGTTACTGACAAGTAGGCGTCCTGCGCAATGTTGTTTTTCAATTACTCAGTCTGTTATTGTTCTCGTAAGTATGTTGACGTGTTTCGGAAAGCGCTCTTCGAAAATATTCTAACTGAATTTTTCTGGTCCAAGATGGACTTCCATTGATTACTGCTGACCCTTGGTCCACCTGTGGTCACTAGCGGCCATCCTAGTAGTCAGTTGTGGTAATTCAAGTGATAACCAGTGGTCATTAATTTAATGAGATAGATACGTGAGTACATAATGTTATATACAAGTCAAAAAGAATTTTTCTAATATTTTCTCGAAAATATTCTAACTAAATTTTTCTGATTTAAGATAGACTTCCATTCATTTATAATTTTAATTAATTATATTAATCTCGACATTTCATAAAGTCATTAAAAGATAAAATACATTTCAATTAAGATTCCGTCTTCTGAGAGAATTTTTAGTTTCCATAAAGACCCACGATTTATCATATTAACTTCACTTTTTATTTACACATGTTTGAGTCGCTAATCCACTGACACTTGGGAGATACGTGTTTCCTTTTCAGGAAAAAAAACGAATAAAGAATCGGACAGTATTATAAACGTAGGATTGCATATATTTCTTGACATTTGCTTTCCTTGCGTACGTAGAACAGCTAATGTAATTAAGCAGTGTAATTTTTGTAAAAGCCGGGGTAAGGAAAAAATGTTTTTTCGCCGAGAGTAATCTTCTTTGCGGCGGAAATAAAATGAAAAGACGAATTTTTGCATTCCGTTAATGCGGGATGGTCGTGGCTCTAATTATTCGAATGTTCTGTAAAGAGAATCTGAAAATTCA
Source organism: Augochlora pura (assembly GCF_028453695.1). Taxonomy (NCBI): domain Eukaryota; kingdom Metazoa; phylum Arthropoda; class Insecta; order Hymenoptera; family Halictidae; genus Augochlora; species Augochlora pura. The sequence goes on from NC_135780.1 coordinate 6,737,950, forward strand.
ACCTTCACTACGAGCATTGAAATTGTAAGTAGATCAGTATGGAACATTTTAATGACGAATAATTTAACATATTGTCAAATCGAATGATGAAATAATTTTTTTGAGAATTATATATATTTATAGGTATATATATTTATTATAATATTGCATAGTGTATAAATATTTTATATATTTATTTTGCACAAAGATCTGCAGTTTACAGATGTTAAACATTGTTGCGCGCTGTAAATCAAGCGATATAGTCGAATGACGAGGCTCGTATAAATGAAAAGCTAATAAGAGCGATAAATTATCAGGGAAGCTCTAATAAAGATTCAGCTGTGCTGGAGCTCGGGGGAGTCGTTTGTTACTGATACGATCCTGGATTGCGGAAAGTCGCCCCGGAAAATAGTAGAAAGACGTCTTGGCCTGGGAACGGGCCGCACGTTTCCTTAATAACTTGCCGCGCGTCGCACCGTCGCGTTCCGTTTATGCGTTCAAACATTTATTGTTCAATAAACCACGATCGGATACCGCGCTCGGTGGCTGCTGTAGTTGAACCGTTCCGAAAACGAGTCATGGATGCCAACATCAAGACGATAGAACATCCTGACGTATCAAATAGAGAACATCGAAATAGAAAATCAGATTCGACGGATTTTATGAATCACTCGGAAAAGCCACGTATCTCTCAGACGCTGATAATTAAATTCAACAACATTGCAGCGGAATCGCGATCGCCATGTTGCATATATAAAACGAGTCCGCATCGGATAAATGAACCTATTTAACCGCCATGATACATTCGCGATTATTAGAATTGGAATGAAACTGCGCGGCGATAAAAATAATTACCGGACCGTGGATTTTTACGAAGAATTGATGAAATTCGAATAAACGATGGGAATTGAAATTTTCAACAAATGGAAATCGGATAAAAATCCGTGTCCCTGTCTCTCTTAATTAAAAGCTGCCCGTATTTTAATTAGACCGGTGATCTTTATGCACATTTTCAGTTTCAAACGAATTTTCATGCACTCGGAAAAGTTGCTCTGGTTTTATTTATACTAATCTACATAACAAGCTTACCGTCGTTGAAAGGATACAGATCTCTGATGTAGCTATTTGATGTACTCGCGGAGAGGCTGTTATTTTCGTTGTTAAACAATGTCTTAATAATTGAATGTTGTTTATGAATTTCATTAAAAATGTCCTCTTTGAAGTTCAACTTTAACAATCAGCTTTAACTGAAGCATAGAATTAATGTACTACCGAATATTAATTTATAATATTTCTTAAAGGATTCTGTATACTTTTTTCTTCATTGAAAAGCACTATGAACTTCGGTCTAGCTTTTTTACGTATACTAAAATATCGACAATGATCGTAACCGTTCGTAATCGATCGCAATCGAAAAGTTATTTCATATCTCTCACTTTATCAGTTATTCCTACTAACAAATTAAATGTAAAAATAGAAAAGTGAATGATTGACCATACTTCTAATTATCGAAAATGTTATAAATTTTTAGACATCGGAAATAAGAAATTTATTGGTGAAAGAAATATTATGAAATCAGGAATAAGCAATATGCAAATCATTGTTGACCGTTACTGAAAGTTCGGCGTCCTGCGCAATGTTGTGTTTCATTTCCTCAGTCTGTTATTGTCCTCGCAAGTATGTAAACGTGTTTCGTAAGACGGTCCTCGAAAATATTCTGACGAAATTTTTCCGATTCAAGATGGACTTCCATTGATTACTGCTGACCATTGGTCCACCTGTGGTCACTAGCGGCCATCGTAGTAATCAGTTGTGGTCATTCAAGTGGTGATCAGTGGTCATTAATTCGATGAGGTAATTAAGTGAGTACTTAATATTGTATATAAGTCAAAATTAATTTTTCCACTAACATGTTAAATGTAAAAATAGAAAATAGAAAGCTTGACCATACTTCTAATTATCGGAAACGTTATAAATTTTTGGACATCGGAAATAATAAATTTATTGGTGAAAGAAATATTATGAAATCGGGGATAAGCAATATGCAAGTCATTGTTCACCGTTACTGAAAGCTAGGCGTTCTGCGCAATGTTGTTTTTCATTTCCTCAGTCTGTTATTGACCTCGGAAGTATGTAAACGTGTTTCGTAAGACGGTCCTCGAAAATATTCTGACGAAATTTTTCCGATTCAAGATGGACTTCCATTGACTACTGCTGACCCTCGGTCCACCTGTGGTCACCAGCGGCCATCGTAGTAATCAGTTTTGGTCATCCAAGTGAGTACTTAATATTGTATACAAGTCAAAAATTAATTTTTCTAAGTATTATATTGCAAGTGACATTGAATTTATGCCGAAAAAAATTATTTCACTAGAACTCCTGTTCTTTACAACTACGTGGATGCAAGTGGTGCACGGCTCATGTGTGGACGGAAGCAGAGATCGAGAGGATCGTTGCGGGCTTCTTCGTCGGGATGTCTTCCCGTTGCCGGCTTCTTCGTCGGGATGTCTTCCTGTTCCGGAATTCTAAAGCAGCTGTCTTCTGTCATCAAGTAGTGAGTGAATATTTCAAGAAATTATTACGTAGAAATTGTAGTATTTTTTAACGAGTACAGTGACCAAAGGGTTGCCCGGCAATCCTTTGAGTGGTAATATATTTCTTAGATAGGTAGGGTCTTTCTGCACGCCGCGATTTCTTTCAATATTTTCAACTATTGCTAATTTTATTTCGAACCTGCAAAAAAAATCGGTCTTTTGGATTTCACGCGTTTAATATAAAACGAATGTAGCAAAAATTATATTGGTACATTTGCTGTACCAATATATCGAACAAGTTTTTTCCCGATTAATCGTATTAGAGATTCCGTGCAGAAAGACGGTCCCCTTTATATAAAATATATTTACTAAAATTCAAAGTAGAGTCTCACTTTTTCTTGTTTATGTATTTTTATTAAACTTATTCGTACGAATCTTTTGAATTATTATTATCAATTCATTAAACGTATTTGAAGATACTTTGAAATTATTTTTATCAAATCATTTAACGTATTTGAACATTGAAATTATTCCTATGAAATTATTATTAATCGTACTAGTTTTTTAATGAATTTCAAGTATCCCTCCCCGGAAACTAATGACACTTTTTAGATAGGATTTTCAGAGATTTGAGGTTCCATGCTCGTTGCTCCAATCCTTTCGAGTGCCCAAGGTTACTCGAAAGGGTGCGAGCAACGGCGCATGGAACGGTATTTAAAAAATTGCGATTGACAATGGTTAGCGTATCGTGCACGACGTAATTTCCACTTGTGTGTGTGTGATTAGGTAGTGGATTTTGCGTCGGTTTTTTAAAATTGTATTTAAGTTGAATAAAACATATTCCATTCGCGATCCATGTCATGCAACGTGGATCCGTATGGAATATGTATAGAATGTTCATTCGCTATTCTTATTTCGAGAATTGTGTCTCTACTTATGAGATGCTTATCGTAAAACGAGTGTCATTAATAGTCGATTAGAGTCGCGAGAAAATAAATTCTAATTATTATAAAATCGCAATGATCGCTACCATTGTCAGTCGATTTCAGGAACTAACATGTACCTTAATTGTGAGTGAATGTGATCATGTTGGGGTGTCAGAGGCGTCTCGGGACGTTCTCCGCAGGTTAGCACCTCAGCGTATGTGTGCCAATCGTGAAGCGAATGTGTTGGTGTGATTGCTTTGCTATTTTTTAAATATAGGATTAGGTAGGATAGGTAACTTGCCTTAGCGTGTGTGTGTGTGTGAACTGTTAGGTAGGGCCGGGACTGACCGTCGTTCTCTTTCGGGTAGGCCGCGATTCGCCCGACGGTCAGTCACCGGTAGGGCTCAAAGGGTTCGATTCGAGCTTTATTCGAACGGTGCATGACGTTTGATGTTATAGCTCGAAATCGATCCTTTGAAAATTCTCTTAGCTTCCGCGGTCGCGAACGCGTACGCGCGGGAATTAGGGCTTTCGAAACGAAACGATACCGGCTCCATTGCACCAGCAGGATTATCGGCTTTTTCCGAAACATTGTTTCTTTGTTTCGGAAATCGTTGGTTTTCTACTAGCTGCGGAGCACGTTTAAGGTTCTAGGTTCATCAGGCGATTCGCCGAAGAAAGAAGAGGCTAAATGCCGAAGAGGCCTCTCCGACAAACTGTCGAGAGAGGCCACCCTATTGTCGTTACCACTTTGTCACTGTACTCGTTTGTTAAAATTGTAGTTGTAGTAGTAGTAGTAGTAGTAGTATATGGGCAGGCCTTGCCGCCCCAACGATCAGCGCAGATGGGCACGTCCGCGATTTGCAAGTAGCGTTGCGAAATGACCACGCGTTGCTTTAATCAATTTTGAGCAGAGATAAAAATTAGTGTTCTAAATAAAATAGATACGATTTCCATTACTATTGAAATAAATTCTCTAAAGCGTAGCGTTGCGAACGAAATAATCGCGATTTCTTCTTGTTTCTTATGCATAGTAGCTTTAAATATAGCGTTGCGAATAAATAGAATATCTCGCGTTGCTTTGATCAATTTTTAACGTTTCTCAAAGTCTATTTGCTTTCGAAAACTTGTCTTTTGGATCTCTGTTCGTTGAATTAGCGTCGCGTGCATACAATCGCGTTGCAGTAGTTTGCTTTCCGACTTTTCAGACGCCCATGCTGCGCTGCTACGATCGGCTCGGGTGGGCGCATCCGCGACTTGCCATAGCGTTGCGAATTAATCACGCGTTGCTTCAGTCAATTGTGCGAACAGAAATTGAACTTAGCGTTGCGCAACTGATCGCGTTCGAACTTGCAAATTTCCTTAAATTTTTCAAAGTCGATAAAGCAGCTGCTTTTAAGAATTAAAGTAATTTTTTGCATTTCTGTTCGTTGCATTAGCGTTGCGTTGAAATAGTCGCGTTGCAGTAGCTTCTCTTTCGATTTTTCAGACGCCCACGCCGACGCCGCAACAATGGACAGGCCTCTCGCCGTCCCAACGAACAGCTCGGATGGGCAAATCGCGATTTTTGCATTAGAGTATTTGTCTTTGAATCAATTTCAAAGTTAGCGTTGCGAAATGATCGCGTTGCAGTAGCTGCATTCGTTTTTCAGGGCCCATGCCGGAGCTGCAACGCTCCGCAGTGTGGCTTTCGCGATGTTTTCTTAGAGTCGCGAGTCGAATTAGAATTACAAGTTCGCGAAATAGTAATTAGCGTTGCGATTCAAATCGCGTTTCTCTAAACGAGATAGTCGGAGGCACTTGACCTCGCAGCATAAGACCGTGAAACACCATCTCTGTCTAAGAAAGACAGCGCTACTAGACCTCGGTCTATATCCAGGGCGGCCGGCTCGTAGAATTTTTATTTTGCGAGCTGGAACCACCGTCCTGGACGAAGGGGCGCATCCGTCCTGGCGTTACGACGTCCAGGCGGGTGGGTGGTGCGTAGCGTAGGAATCCGGGGTGGATTCCAAGGGGCTGGGGACAGCCCCTGTCGCTAGGCTATCTCGAAATAATAGCGTTGCGAAGATTCTTTAACGCGTAGTTTTAGAGTCGCGAAAATTGCAACGCGCTGCATTAGAGTTTCGAAATAAATGCCACACTGCGGGTAGCCGATCCAAGGATTGCTGCATCGTCGACGGGTTCATTTTAGCGTTGCGTGAAAATAGATCAAAGTGTGCACGGGAGTTCTCCATTTTCAATGAAATAAATTAGTATCACGACAAAAAATGCACTGACCGCGATTGCTTTTATACAGTAATGTTTCTTAAATTAGTGTTGCGCAACCACGGTCCATTCGCGCGTTTGTTTTTGGAATACATATCGAGTGGACCATCATTCCTTTCGAATTTTTCACATCTTTTCTTATCATTTCTTATTTTTATGTATTCTTTTTTCTTACTTACATGTATTTTATTTTACTTAAACTTACAGAAACTTTTAGGCAATGAGGAGGAAATAACATTCTACAAAATTGCAGAAATATCATCGAAGGATGCGAGCCTTGCGTTATTTATTAGGCCGTGCGTTAATTGCTAAGTTGATTATCATCCGCAGTTTAGTTTATCATCCACCGTCAGATCATCATTCGTCGAGGGATGCGTCCAAGCGTTTTATTATTTAATTGCGTGCGTGCGTGCGTTAGGAATTTATGATGAATCTCGTCGTTGTAAGAATAGTATTCGAACTTGGTATTCATCCGATCGGAGTTCCTTCAGGGGCTCGCTCATGGGTGGGGCCCGTGAGCGAGTACGGGGGGTAGCGTCCCCGAAGCACCCGAGGCGCCTATAGGTCGTTAGGGTTCTTAATTTAAGTTTGTTAGATTTCATTTGGTTTTTCATCGTTGGTTCTTCATCGTTGATTCGTTTTCCGATGTGATTCGGTTGTTCAGCGTTGGATTTCCTCTTCAAATTGCACTCGTGTGCGGGTTAGTTGGCACTCGTGTGCTGGTCAGTTTGGCACTCCTGTGCTGGTGTTGGATTCTTTGTTTCGCTTCGTCGCCATTGATATGTTCTAATTAACTAATAATTTATTTCAGATTATTATAGGTCATCTGCCATAGGATAATCCACCGCCATGGGATCATCATCCGTGGGATCATCGTTCATCAAGGGATATATTCAACTTATTAACTCCTTGCACTATCGCTCAATTTTTGTTTCCTGAATTGTCTCTATTTGCCTTTGTTTCTATCCTTTGATGATAGAATAATTTATTTTCACTTCGATGTAGAAGGAAGTAGTAATAGTCCTATTTAGTATAGCTTGGTTAAAGTCTTCACCACGAGTCTGACTCGTTATTATAGTGCAAGGAGTTAATAAGTGCGTTATATTTAAGTAGTATTAATATCGAATAAGGAGGAATCGTATTCCTCCGATCGCAAGTCCTTCAGGGGCTCGCTCATGGGAGGGGCCCGTGAGCGAGTACGGGGGGTAGCGTCCCCGAAGTACCCGAGGCGCCTATAGGTCGTTAGGGTTCTTAATCTAAGTTTGTTAGACAACGTTTGGTTTTCGAATGTTGATTCGACTTCCGATGTGATTCGGTTATTCAGCGTTGGATTTCCTCTTCAGAATTATCATCCGCCGTGGGATCATCATTTGCCAAGGGATCACCATTCGCCGAGGGATGCGTGTAACTTATTAACCCCTTGCGCTATCGCTCCTTTCATGCTACGACGATTGGCATTTATTCGTACTTCTTTTTTAATTTATTTTTACTTGGATGTAGAAGGAATTAATAATAGTCATATATAGTATAGCTTGCTTAAAATCTTCATCACGAGTCTGACTCGTTATTATAGTGCAAGGGGTTAATAAGTGCGTTATATTTAAGTAGTATTAAGATCGCTCAGGGGCCTCCGTCCCACGGGGCTTGCCCCGTGGGGGGCACGGGGTGTAGCGTCCCCGAGTTTCCCGAATCGCTAAAAGTATGTCGAGTATTATTGACTGAGCTTCGCTTGTTCGCAACTCGTTGTTCACTTTCGTACCATTTATTATGGTAGTCTCGCTTGCGCAATCTCTCGGAGTCTCGTAGATCTCTTGTTCGGCGGGGTATCATGCGGCGTGGGTATCCAAAGGTAGCGTCCTCCTGCAACGGGGTTCACTTCTCCTTCGTCTTTTGACATGTAAGTCGTCCTTAAACCCCGTACTTAGTGCGGGGGGCGGGCGCAGGGGGGGAGTGTTCAACGGGGCGTAAGTGGGGGTGTTATCTTTCGATCCTCATTCCAATTGATAAACCGTCGAATATCGGGGTCTGCGAGGCTCCGAGACTTGCGCAACGTTGCTCGCGTCGCGTCATCCTAGCTCGAGTCGGGGCCTTCTGCTCCCGCTCGTTTTTGAGTCTCGCTTTGAAAGAATCAGAACCTTCTGCTCTGATTCACTTTGGTCCCCGTGGATAAGTGGCTTCTCCATTCATCCACTTTTGCTCCGCAATAATACTCGACATATTGTTTCACCGGTGAAAGGAAGGGAGCCATAACGAATACCGGCTTCGTTCTGACTCCCTTTCGAGTCTCCAGTCACAGCAACCTCCACGTGGTGAGACTCGGGCAATCGATGTAATTGTCGATTTCTAATCAGCTGTAAATTCGTTTGCAACTAATTGGAAATCGGCAATTACATGGAGCTAATGGCTGTGAAATGGTGATGGGTTAGTTATTAAGGCGTGCGTTAGTTATTAAGTTATATTCGCCGTGGGATTATCATCCGCCGTGGCATCCTCGTTCGCCGTGAAGTGTGTGTGAGCATTTAACGCCGCTCAAATTGGACTTGCATTGAGGAATATCATCGTCTCGTTCATCGATGATATGTATAATTTTGAAGAGCCCTGTATATTGCATTTGCACGTAGAAATTGACGAAGATTCGCGTTGCAGCTCGAGTCAAAGTAACGCGATGGAACGACAGCGTACCGTTGCGCAGATGCAAGTTATAGCAGAAGGTGTAATGTTCATTCTAAAAGTTCACCTAATTCGTTGCCACATTTATTTCACGAAAACAATATGGCACACTTTCACACGATGTGGCGAATATTCTGTTCTATATACACATATATATATATATAATGTTTAAAAGCACAGCACTGTTCACAAACTTCCACCATTTCCCGCGGAAAATGTAAATTGTGGTATAGCTTGAACCGTTGCAAAATAAATAAACCCTTCCCAAAATTACTTTCTGCCGTGGAAGTAATTGAAAATTGTTCGCGGCCAGCTCGAAACAATATTTCCAAACGAAACGGCTACATCAATCAAAGAATATACTCGAAATTAGTCGCAGCAAACAATAATTTTCACAATTTGCAATTTCTGGCGTTGGCACGAAACACGCGCGTTTCAAAGAAAAATTGATTCACGTTTGGAATCATAGACGCGCTTGTTGTTAACTATTTTCATTGATGAATGATAATGCGTCGATTATTCGTCCTCCATTTTAGTCAGGGCAAAACTTCCTCTGTTTGAAATTCGATTTTACAAATATCCATATTTATAGTTCCGTTTTGTCGATCTAAGATCAGAAATATACTTTGCAACTGTCGCGATGGTTACTTTTAAAATGTTTGCAGCATCGCGTATTAATATGCAACGAGAGCCTTAGTTCGTACGGAATCCGACGTCATAGAGCGGTCGGAACGAGATGCTTTCTTCGAGGCTAAATCCATCCGGTAATTTGAATTATTTCCTACAGGTTGATTCGATAATTGCATTATCTTCGGTTACACAACGAATTTTTAGACATGTTTTCGTCGCATTGGTACCTGTTCCGTGGTAAAAAAAAGAAACAAAGTCTGACGGAAATATGCTTTATATACAGGCGTTTTAAAACTTTTATAGACGGTAGCGAAGACTATCGATTGGGTTAGAAATATGATTATTTACACGTAATGCAACAAATTATTGATAACTCAATGATCGGAAATATTTTTCGGCGATCTTTTTATATGAAATTAAAAATTACGTTATTTCAAATGATTGGTAATTTTTTACCACTTTCCACAGATTTTCACCAATTACATTTGGTCAAACGCGAGTCAAACGCGGTCCGAGAACAGCAAGTGGCTATTTTGCCTGGCGTTCGCGAGCAACGCGCGGGCGAGTTAAAAATCCAGTGTTTGTCAGCAGATCGCAACGCCAATTTCGCTAACTCTCGATTCTTTCATCGGACAGTTCGCAATTTGAAAACGAAACACGGTCGGAGGGAGAGGGGGGGAGAGAGAGAGAGAGAGAGAGAGAGACCCTGTAAATCTGCGCGAGAAATTGCACATACACGTGAAAACGAACGATCCTCCTCCGACAACGCGTTAGTCTGAATCGGTCTGGAAAACTCATCGGGCGTCTGGTAGAATTCAATTGAGCGTGGCGCTAGAAAAACCGGTATTGAAAATAACACGATAGAGACGAAAAGGAGGTGAAATGGAGCGTTTGGCGATGGTTGTGCGCGCGCGCGCGCGCGCGCGAGGGTGGATAGAGAAAGAAACGAGACCGTTTCGAGGGAAAACGCGTCTCGAGTCGGACGCGATAAAACGTGACGGGAATAACGGGGGAGGAGGGGGGTGGTCCGGTCGGTCGTTTTAATAAATTAATTTCATCGGCCAGCTAATTGTCGCCGGTTGTTTTTCTCTGGCAAACAACCGAGCGGCGATTACACCGGGCCAAAATGGCGTCGAGCGGCCGGCGTGCAAACACGCAGCGCCGAAATCGTCGCGGCGAAAGCGGACCGGAACGAGAAGCGAGCGGGGGTGGAAAAAAGAGCGACCGGAAGAATTTGTTTATGCTAATCGGAGACTGCGACGATCGCATTTTAATCAGCCGACGATTGCCGGGCCAATCGCCGGGGCCACGCGCGAATTTGTTCGCCGAGCTTTGCATTTTGGCTCTCTCTCTCTCTCTCTCTCTCTCTCTCTCTCTCTCTCTCTCGCTTGATTGCTCGCGAATACGCAACGCGACGTTCGAGAGAGACCGAAGGCTTTGCTTGCTCGCGCTTGATTCACGGTTAAATATAAATACCTGCCGCGCGTACTGACCGCCCGTCGAAATGCCGTTCGAAATTTATCTTATGACTTTAAGATATCGCGTACTCGACGGTGAACTCGCGGCACGCGCGCGATAATATTTGATCGCTTCCCGCGAACAGTCGTCTTTGGTTTTCCAATTAAGCTGCACGATTTTACGTGGCCTCCGACTTCACCGGGGATGAATTTTTGTAATAGGGAATTCTATTCTATTTAATTGTTTCTTTTTTATTGATCCTCCGTTTCATTTCACTCGATCAGGTTTTTTTTGATATTGCCGAGTAATGAAATTGTAGAAAAGCAGTGAAATTATAGAAGAGTAATCTACTTTTCGATAAATTTCCTTCCTGCAGCATATTTTACGATAGAAATCGTTTAATGTTCGAGTAAATCTAATTTTCGACACAGCTGGAAAACAACATAAATTAGTCATATTTAGGACTCGTCGCCTCCATTGTTAATGCAAATAGCATTTATGTCATAGTCCGGTGATAACTTTACAGGAAGTGAAACATTAAACGGCAATAAATTATTAACCATAATTTCCGTAAAATATGATATTATAGAGTGGAAAGCACGTTCTGACAGCACTAATAGCATTTTAATGCATTCTGTTTTGATTGGACGCCAGCACTGATCAACTATTAAACGTAATCAATTGCTAAACAGTGTATAGCGCGAATGAAATACGTTCAATAATGCTTCTTGTTTTATTCTTCCTGCGAAGTGAAATTATTTATTATTATTATTATTATTACTATTATTTCTATTATTAGTACTATTTGACGGTGTATGCATCGACTTCACGCATTCATTAAATCGCACAAATAAATATCCATTGACTTTACGTCGGCGTCGATTGACATAATTAATACACGGCAAACGTTGGAACAGCCACGCAAAGCTAATAAGAAATAATTAATTGCTTATACGTGTTTAATACAAGATCCCATATAAACGCGGCGAATGTAATTTTGGCCTGACCGCCTCTCCGACGTTTCGGCTACAGGGTTTTTCAATTGTTACACGACTACATTGTAATTCTGATTAGTTCACGAACTCGAAATTGAAATCGTGTAAATTCAGTAACAATCAGTAATTATATTTTATTTTAAAAATCGGTTACAGACACATTTAGAATGATTGTATAATTTATTTAATTCATTCAACGATTATACCACCTAGCAACTTCGTTACTTTATCTTAATATATAAATTAACATTTCAGTTGTCGACAGAACCTGATAATGACAGTAGAATTATATATTATATCTTATATCAGTAAAGATTATAATATTACGTTAACGATCGCAATATTCTTCTTAAACGACGATAATTTTCGCACCGCGACAGGTTTTCGATTCGCGAATATTTTATATCGCGTTTTCAACCGGATCGGTACGCGCAGTAATTAGCACCGAATAATCGCGTTTGATTTCGATAAAGGTTGACCCAAATTTACCACGAAAATTTCAGTTATTCGATGCCTTTCTGCTTAAGCGATCAAATTCTATTTCGATTAACCTTGTTCCCCGAAATTTCCGCGTAGAATTCGGCGCGCCGGGCAAACTCGTAGAATGACAATGATAGTTTCGAAGGGAAATTGTTTTAACTAGTTCCGACCGGCATGGAATTTCAAACATGGTTAACGATCTGAGGTTACCGAGTTTGCAGATCGTGTTTTTCAGACCGGATTCTTCGACGGAGTTCTCGATAGCGTAACAAATCGGTTTTATTAACACGGTATATGTGCGTTAACGGCCTCATTGTAACAAATTGAGACGAAGCCTTGAAATAACGTAATTAATGGACGTTGCAATAATTTTCTTATTTTGATACATTTTAATACATTTTAATATATTTCACTGTTTCGAATGCACTTTATTCGCTTATAAATAAATCAATCATTCCGTTACAGTAATTTTTGTTTTAGAGACTTTTATATCAATGAATCAAGTCATCATTTTGCAATAAATTTAATTGGCCCATCAACGAATAAATATGGTTACTATCTAGAGTTATGCATCTCACATTCCACGATTCATTAGATAAAATTCGGGCGCACTCCATAAAGCCGTGAAACAGTTATAAATGCGGCAAATTAAGAGCGTCAATCAAATTTTATTAATACAATAATATTAATTTAGTATTATTTGATAATATTTAATTTTAAAGTCAACGCCATTACCGATTTATACTATCACCGGACAAACCAAATGATACGCGTGCAATAGAAATAATAATAGTATTTATTAAAATAAATAAAAAATATGTTCACAGAAAGACTGAGATAAATTTAATTAACAAGCCAATACTTAATTTATGTCGAAGCTAAAATAAATAGGAAACATCGTCGGAAAAGGAATTTTTATTCGAACTTTAATTATCCTGTTAAAAACACATTTGTAATTATTTAAATTGCTAGTGTTTAATGTTCGTATGGTTTAAAAATCTCGCTGGCACATTAAAAGAAGTCGGTAATAGCAGGATCCATTACGAGCCATCAGAATAAATAAATTTATAGGGGTTCAGCGGTGCAGGGCTGTCTTACGTCCTTTGTAATCCCCCATCTCTTTGATTATTCGCGTATACCGACAGCGATGAAAGAGAAATTGATGAGAGAGAGAGAGAGAGAGAGAGGGAGAGAGTTTCAGTCGCTAACGCGAATTAATGAAAGTGCAAACGAGATAACGGAGGTGAACATTCATCGACGTGAAATAGCGTTATATGCATACCGGTGGTACATCTTCGCGGCGAATAAATCTTTTATACATACCTATACATATTATATGCATTTCCAGCTGACACCGTCTTTGACGTATGCGGGCATAGAGGGTATCGCCGCATTCTGTCATTACTTTATCAGTAATTCTACCTGCTATTTTTCGACACTGATGAATATTTTATTAAAATCGATCTTCGTCTCAATCTTCGTCTCTTTGCGCAGGCTAATTTTAATATATTCCATTATTTTATATGAAATTGTTATGAAGTTGTAGTAAAATTAGATTGCATTTTTTTATTAATTTTTAAGATTAAGAAATTAACGTTCTATCGGCTATAAATCGGCTACTTTTCTCGATCGATGGCCTATGAATCGGTTGTCATGGTAACCAATAATTTGTTGTCTATTATCGAAGTAAAGGTACTCCTATCAGTTCTCATAGTGTTATATCATCTTTGAAATATTAGATATCTTCGTCAGAGAATCAATTATTTTCTGCGATATAAAGATGACGAATTTTCGTGTTAAAAATAGTAATGCTCCTATAAAAGTTTCGTAAACTATCAAAGAATCGAAGGGAACCCGAGGCTCGTCACGAACGACCCGAATTTTCGGGGTCTCATAAACAGACGTGATCCACGCTTCCGTCGAACTCTTCCGTTTTGTTTCCTTTCTTTAATTAACTCTTGGAACCGGGCGGGCGGCTAGCCCCGGCGGCCTTAGAACGTGGAAGGTCGTCGAAAGATCCCGGCTCTCTTCAACTCTCGTTTCCTCTGCCGTCCCTCCCCCGCCGCCACCACCGCCGCCGCCGTTTTCGTGCTCCTTCCGCCGGGAACCCGAGGTATGGCGTTAAATTCGTAAATAGCCAACTAATTACTTTCGCATCGTTTACGGTTTACCGCGTCCCCTCAAGATTTTCTGGAGAACTTTCCCGGGGTACCGAGGAGAGGAAAGTTTTCTGTTTGCTTCGTGCTCGAAACTTAAATGCCCGGTGCCGGCCGATGAAATTTATCTTTGAATCCGATGGGCTTATCGGTCGGGGCGCGCTCGTCTTCCGTCCCTGCGAGATCGAATTCTTTCGAACAAAAAACCCCCTTTCAGCGTTTTATAATCCGCCGATCCCAACCGTTGTTACAATACTGAGGTTTCTACTGATACACGGGAATCTGCGTTTCCCTTTTGTCGGCGACTCCGACTCGATGCACGAAAGAATTTCACGTCCCCGTGAAGAAGATACGACGGACGAGTCTTTGACGACAACGGATAGAGAGGAAGCAATGCGGCCAGAGACTGTCGTCCGAAGATGATCCTTTAGCTACGTTTGTACAGCAAAAGTTGCAATAGACAGTTTACCATGAATTGATTTACGTATATATTGATGTACAGTATTGGTTATACAGTGATTTCTACTCCATCTACTCGTTAATGCCATAAATAAATCCAATCTGCAGTCAAAAATAATTAATTTTATAAATACACAATTTACGTGATACGTAAAATTGAAACACGTAATATCGATCAACTTTCCGTGCTATTATTTCATAAAAATTCATATATGCAAGCGCACAATTTCACAAAGAATTAATTAACACTATCGAAGGTACCGAAACTATAGCAGACAAAAATTAGCTGCGAAAAAGTATAGAGACGGTGCTTCCATTACACCACAAGTTAATGCGTTCATTTTAATGGGCAGGAAATGTTAATTCTCGAAAATTGTCTCGAATGTCAGAACACATATATTTTTAAGGGACACGCCGGGGAATATTTCGCTCGATAGGGGAGCGCGCGTACCGTTTCCAAGTACGGTGGAAAAATTTTTCGCGCACCCACCGCTGTGCTTTTCTGCCGGGAACTAATATCTCGGAGGGTACAGTTAAAAAGTACACTCGGTGTAACAGAGAGACGGTTAATTGGATTTCGCGTGATGCCAAAGGAATATTGTAATAGAATATCTCCAATCTTGCAACACGCTAGTCACGGTAAAGAAAACGCTGAAAATACCTTTGCCCGGGTTTCGAAATATCATTCCGCGTTGTTTCTGTGTGTTTCCGTGTGTTTCCGTGCGTTTCCGTGTGCGCGTCGCGTCGTGTTCAGAAAGCTAAGCGCCGAGTAGAAGAAATGGTTACTCGCGACGCTGAAAATCGAAGTGTCATTTCATTTTACTCCATTCGCTTTTCAAAGAGGCACCTTAATTATTAAATTCAGTTGCTGGTATCAAAAATATACCATTACAGATATTCCAGGTTTCCTAACTTGATTTATCCTTTGGAGATATTTAATTTTTAATAAAAGAAACGAACAAACTTTTTCCTTTGCAAAAATGTTCTCCGAGGTATTGTTCCGATATTTATTATAGTTATTCGCAAGAAATGTCGTATTGGTCGATTAAATAATTATCACTCCGTGACCGTTTTTCATTTCTGTCGCAACAGGTCTCCGTGTTCGGTATAAAAATAATTTCAGGTCGCTCCGATTTCCGGGCGTTAAGAAGAAAAGAAGATTTCTCGTTCGAGGAATCAATCACGGACGAATTAATTCGCGCGAAAAGCTCGAAAGGGTGTGAAAAGGTGCAGTGCCGCGTCGCGTTGTTCTTCCCCCGGGGGGGTAGATTCATTAGGTAGTAGTCGGTCTTAATTGGGGATTTAATAAAGTATAACCAACGTTCGGTCGAACAAACCGTACAGTCGTGCAGGATAATTACTCTGGACGAGTATAACGTGTCCTATAGCAAAGGCCACTCCAGCCGGGCGCGCGGGGGCGCGCGGGCTCGAGCGCGGGTCGTCACGTAATCCCGTTTCGAGTCTTTAAATAAAAGGGGGTGAAGGACGGTATTTCCGGGCGGAAGTCCGAAAAGAGTCCTCGAGCGACATCGCGCCAGAGAACGATCGAGGTAAGAGGACGGTCGTGATCGAGGGACGGCCCCCGGAGGTCGACGGAATTTATTTGAAATCGATAATCCATTTACTGTACGTCCGACGGAACAACGCGCGCGCGGAACCGTCGTCGCGTGCTCGAGAGATGTTGACCGAGGCGGGTCGCGGGAATCAATGGGGGGAAAAAGCGTGAATCAAGACGAAGGTGGCGGAAAACAGAATAAAATACATGACAAATTTCTGAACGCCCGCTCGAAATTCTGTAATTTCCTCTTGGCCGGCGAACGCTATTCGCGACGATTGCCGAAAAAGGAAGGATGCAAAAAGCGTAAAGACGCTTCAATGATGCGACGTACGAATTTATGGCGCGCGCTATATTCTCTCTCGTACAGTCGGTTAAATTTTTTTAATAAACGAATAAACTTCTAAGAGTTCGGGTGTATTATATTTCTCGTCGAATAAATTCGATTAATTCGTACTAACAAGCGACTGCGATGTTTCCAATGGGAAGTTTATAATTCGCATTCTTCAAAATTAATACGAAATTGGAGAGCGCAAGGTGGAGGAGGAGGAGGAGGAGGAGGGGGGAGGACGGGGACGTTGAAATTGCGGAAAGGAGAATGAAGAGAAAATTAGAAACTATAAGCAAAGAGTTCTAGTAAGAAAATAATCCGCGTCCATTAGTATTTAAATGAGTCCGCTGAAGAAGAAAACGAAGCTTGACGGTTTTGCATTTTTCACTTTCCATCCCGCTTTCCTCTACCCCCCGAGATAACTCGGGGAACCAACGGAGGCGAGCGTGTACACTCGAAGCACGTGCAACACACACAACATACACACAGAGACAAGAAGTATCTTTTATACACGGAAACGCGGAGATAGAAATTAATGAATTCTTTCACTGAATAACTTCTGCCTGTATTTCCCCCATTTAATTAAGGATTTATGCTTTTAACACTCATACGATATTCGACGACAAAACGGTAGCAAGCTAATTCGATTTCATAATTAAACATGGAATCCTATTATCGTACGCACAGTTATTATATTCAATAGTTTATTGAAAACGTTGTCATAGGATATTAATTTCAATGATACGCGCAGATCTAGGTTTATTAATTTTTTAATACGTTTAAAAATATTGTATTCTCGTTTTCGATCACTGATTTTATTTTCGTTTTTATTTTGACATAGTTCGCCATTATTGACTATTTTTAAGAGGATTCTGAAAATTTACAGAAACTGTACGTAATAATTCGAATCTATTTATATATTACAGCACCTGGATGATTGCCGTAGATTCGCGTCAATTATAGTGTTCGGAACTTCGTGCTTTATGAATTTCGTGGATCTACCTTGTTCGTCAGATCCCGTGCCCTCATCGCTGTCTGGCAACTTTATCGCGATGGGTTGCTTGAACCGTTCGTCGTGGAATCTGGGTCATCGATTAATTAATATGATTCGGTTCGAAAAGAAATTTACTAAAACACGGATCGGTCGAGACGATGATTAGATTCTTGGTACTCTCCGGAATTATGCTTACGTCTCGTGGATTCATTTGAAAAAATATCTCTAGGAGATCACAGAGACGGAAATGTTAGAATCTCAGCCATTTTTGTAATATCTTTAAATCCACCGTAAAATACAATTCTGTATATTTCATGACATAAAACACCAATTCTATATATTTAATTACATAAAATGCAATTCTATACATATTTCATTGCAGAAAATGCACCGAGCTGTGTAATTAATTCGTTCGTGCTTCTCTGCACGAGAACGAAGTTAATTAATAATTTCAGAGAAAAATAGACACTTCGGATAATTGTTACAAACATTTGTTCCGTGATCTGCGCAAACGAGAATTTACACAATGCGCTATTTATTTTCGTTTTCGTTTGTTTAATTTATTGTTAACGCCGTCGGATTTTATTTGTGCTGCGTCTTTCAGCGAGGTAAACTTGAATAAAGAACGAAGTAATAATTTATTTCTTTGGAAAAAGTCATGATTACATATCTTTTATAAGGATTTTAAAAACTGGTAAGAGACTTTAGGCTTCTTCGAGCTCACTTCAGAATAAAATAAAATCAATTTGCTTAAAAAACGAAATCCCTTTTCGCTTGGATAAAATTCACCTAAGAATAATTTCAAGTAACTAGCGTTATTGGAGCCCCTAAATATCTTATTCGGAGTCGACATTCAATAAATATCGCCCCCGTTTTCTTTTCCTTAATTCGACGCAAAGAAAATCGCCCGACAATGCGCAAGAGGCAAATTGGTCGGCGGTTGTCGCCGTTCCGCAAGATTCTCTTATATTTACAGCCGCTATTTTCAGGGGAGTCGCGTGCAATTAAAGAATGATGAGGATAGAAGAAGCCGCGGGTAAATCACTAATTTTATCCGGCGAAGTAATCTCGGCGCGCGGCCGGGCCCGGCCCGGCTGCGTTAAAGCCGTTACGGGCGCTCATTAGAAGAACGAACAGACACGGAATCGCGGCTGCTTACCGCTCTGTCGAGACAAAGAGTCCCGTAAATTAAATTGAGCCCAGTAATTCGAGACTTTTAATCGTTCCCCGCGTAAAACAACTCGTGAACCGTTATCACTTCGCTGGGAATTATTAGTTTTATATCCGCTCTCTTTGTGCTCCTGTACCGCCGTACCGCCTGGAAACAAGCAGCGAACACGATCCTCCCAAACACCTGAGCAGAGAAATGGAGCCGCGTTACCGTCGAGTGACCAATGTTCTTTGCTTTGCTTGTTTTCAGGCGTAATTAACTTTGCACCTAATTCCTTGCGTAAGTCACTTTTGACGCGACATTATTCATCAGGCCTGAATATCTGATATGCGATAAGGGTTAACAAAATTAATATTAAAAAATAAATAATCAAACTTATTAATGTCTTTCGCGTTAATTTTTAAAGTGGCCACGCTCTCCGGTTTCGCGACCACCCCGTCGTATCAAACGAAGCGAAAACAGAAAAGCGAGACAACGAGAAAAAGATCCGCGACTTGGCTGCGACCGCGCGACGGTTTTTATTGTCGGACGGACGAGGAGTCGGAAAAAATTCAATTTCTGCCGTTTGATTCGTTCGAAGAGCAGCGAGAAACGAGCTTCCCTTTTCGCCGCTGAACGAGAAGAAGAAATTCGTTCCGCTTGGATATAGAATAATGAAGAAGGGGGTGGGCTAGGAAGGGGGTGGCGGCGCGGACTTATCGGGAAAGGCCGCTTCTAAATGGCTAATTTCATATAACGAAGCAATCTCTGCGTCCCGACGCTTGTTCCACGGCTCGTAACGACTCTCGTTAAAGAAACGCAGATACCCGGCAACCGGCGCGGGAAAGAGAAAGAAAACCGTAATACTCGTAACCTACTGGCGCCCCGGACATTACATGTTAATAACCCTGATTAATTGAATGACCCGACCTATTAATTGACACCTTTAATATTCGTTCCAGTTGTAATCAACGCGAAAACTCCACTCCGTATCGGCGGAACGTGAGCAGCTCGTCGCTCTGAACAAAAAAAGAAATAAAGGAAGGGATGACTCTTTCGTTTTGCTATTCTGCCAGTCGATTAATCTCTTTGATTTATCTGTTTGCACGGGATCTTTCTTTCCTTCTTGCCTCGTCGTCTCGCAACCTTATTTACTAATCTTCGTTTGCTCTGTCCAGTTGCTCCGTTGCTTCAAGTTCGGTTCGGTTGCGTTCACTGACGGGAGTATCCATACGCGAGTATAATGTCATCGTATAATTAATCTGTCTTAGTTTAGAAATAACTAAACAATGTCTAAACAGTAGTTAAATAATATCGACTCGTGCAGAAAATATACTCTGGATAAAAAAGCACAGGTTCGAAGCAATTTTAGTCAGCAAAGCGATAATTCCCACTACAAACAGGTGTCGTTTCCCTTTAGCTTCAATAGAAAGCTCGTTGATCATCGAACGATTCTCCCGGGGTTGTTTTAAAATTTGTTCTGCTTCAGAAACAGCATCCCCCGAATCGGATGCGATTATAGGAAGTCAATCTTGTCGATATTATTGGCTGTTATCGATGTGCGTTATTGTCGAATAAAGCTGTTGTCGGTCAAGACCGGCCGGGGGTGAATTCTTGTCGATGAAACCGGCGCGGCGTCGGTGATATCAATGTAATCCAAGCTTTGGAGCGGCGCGGCCGTAAAAACTTTACCGTCACTCTCGAGCTTAGCATGGTCGTATCAAATCTTGACCACTTGTTTAATTAACTGTCCATGTATACGCTTCGTTCTGCTGGAATATTTCTTTTTTTCGCAATGTCGGCTGCAGTCGGAATTAAAAATCTGAAAATACTCTTTTTAATAGCGGAGCCAAAGCGAAGACAGCTTTCAAACAAGAAAGATGAAAATTTCTATCTGCCATATGCAAGTCATTCTACCAATTAGGTTGTTAAAGCAAGGATAAGAATTTTGTCACGTTGGACCATCGTGCGTCGCGAAAGGGGTCCATCAAACATTCAAGAAAGCGCAGGACGGGTCCGCATCGGTCGCAAACAGTTAAATCAGTGTTTGCGAAGTTAACATCGCTTAAAAGTCTCGCTACTCGTTTACGCTTATACGCGGGCCGAAAAGAATCTCCCAGCTTTATCGTCGACTACCGTGCGAAACGACGATTCCACTGTCGGATGCAAGAATGGCCTCCCGCGCCAAAACTCAGTTTCGAGGGAAGTGCCTCCCCAAGCATTACGAAGTTAAATTATTTTTCTACGTAATGAAGTTGTTACGAAATTGTCCATGCTATTTAAAAAGTTTCTCCTTTAAAGCCTCGGCGTTACAATAGACATTTACATAATCACCTTGCTACGAAATATTATAATTACGTAACATTATTTTTCACAATTCCAGCGTTGATACGGTAGAGCATTGAACATTATTTTTAACTTGTCACTCAAATCGAATTAGGTAGCCAACTCTTGCAATTGACACAGACTTTAGTTTATATGAATCGTTTCTAATCTCTTCGATATACTATATTTCGTCTCCGTTATTACAATTTCGAGAATTAGGATTAAACGTAACGTAAACTGACGGCGCGCGTATCAAATTCAAGCTGTACTTCAATAAAGCAAGATAGCGGATTACTCGTCGATTCGACTAGTAATTGGGGATTCTATTAATGCGTGTACCGATAGACAAACAGAATAAGAGAATTTTCACGAGATTTCAGATTTTTATTACTGTAAATGCTTCGTCAACGAAAGAATTAATTTGTGGATGATAAAAGTTAGATTGAAAGTTCTATAAATTGTTAATGTTTTATTAAAATAATAAAAAAGGAATCACACGAAATATTAGATTAATAATGCTTCAATAAAATTTAAGTCACCTATCGCTTTAAACTATAGAGTTCTGATGCCAAAGATTCGCTTAATCGAGGTTCTACCGCATTAGAAAATATGGGGCTACGAAATCACGATAATTTTCCGTAGAAGATCCATCGAGATTTGTGGCATTTCTGGAGACACTTAACCGTGATTTCTCGTGCTCGCATACCGAAACAGCAATCTCGCATGCGGTATGCTAATTTTTTGGTTCCCGTCTGCGCGAAGGGGTCGCCGATGTCAAAACACTCCCGGTGTGCCCCCTTCTTAAAGGCGAAAGTAGCCCCGGCGATGCTTTTATCCCGGCGTATTCCAGCCCCGATGCTGATGGTACATTCCGCATTCTGGCTTATGTCCTGGCGCACGATGCGCATCCACTTCGTCCTCGTTACATTCCGTCGGTTATATATCCTTACGATCCTCGAGAATAGTACGGATACTTGCTTGGCCCGCGAATGAAGCCCCACGGACCACGCTTATCCCGGGATTCTCCCAAGGAACATTGAGTTTTTTTTTTCCTCCTCGCCTTGATATTGCCGCGTTGACTTTCGACCTTCGAGTATTAGACTGACATCAAGGGAAATGAACATTTTCTAAATGAGAACGGAGGGTTACGCTCGCGGCACTACTTACGGACACGGCTACGTGATTTCTTCTATGCGCCGCGCAGTTTTCCAGATTCTATTATGCTCGAAACACCGATACAATGTCGAATATCAATCGAACACTGAAGTATCATCGTAGTAGATGAGGCTTTTTCGGTATTAAGAATAGTTTTTCAACCGATTCTCATTTTCTTTTAAAATAATCATCATTTTAAGAAAACTAAACGTACGTGGCAGTATACCTGAATAGGATAAATAAAATAAATAGTACAGAAAACTCGCGTATAAACGTTTCTCTCTACGCTACCGAAGTCGCGGCGAGGCATTAAATTGATGCGCAAAGACAGAGCGGGCTTCCTTTTAAATATCCAATTGTTCAAAAATATTCTTTGATGTCTCGATGAACCCGGGAAACGTCACTGAAAGAAGAATGCCGAGTGGCGTGTCTCCGCTGGAAAGAACTCTCGCAGGCGCGGTACGGTGTGTAGGCAAAGGGATAAGAATTTTGATGCAGAGTGTGCCTGCAAGGGTGGTTAGCGACGAAAGCTTTAAAGAACACTTATACTCCGAGTTTCTTAAATACGCGACGGTTCTCGTGGGCCAAGAATCCGGCGTTCGCTGTTTGGAGAACGCCTCACCGAAATCTATCATTTGTTTTTATATTTTCGGCGAGCGGAATTTTACCTCCAGCAGAATTATAGCAATTTTTAATACGATACTATTTTGATGACAAGTAATTTATGCCAGTTAAATATGCAAACAGTATTATATTTATGAAAAGAGAAATCGTGTAAATTTCTCTTATTGAACTTTTTTGTAATTTAAAGCTTTCACGAGACATTTGCTTGAACATTTATAGTCGGCCACCCTGTACATACGAAGGAAAAATTGTTCTTAATTTGCCGGTAACTCCTTGCTCTACTTATCTTCGAAGACAGTTGGTTCGAGGTAATATAAGGGTCCCGTTTCTAAGTTTAATTTCCTTGGGCACATATTCGCGCGATACATAACGCCTTAGAAAATATCTAGACAGAAGGTATTTTACGCTTATCGCGCGGAGGGGAAAGTCGCATTAATAAGTTATGTAAAATACGGATTAGATGGTACGCGTCCGGAGACCGAATATGCCGCATTATCTTTGAAACACGATGAAACCTGCACGAGGCTGTTATAACGCCGCTCTAAACGCGACCGCGCCACACACCACTGTAAAATGCCTGGCCGCGATGCGGCGCCGCATTCTTACGTAACGTACGCCCTTTTTATGCAGATCCGAGCGTAAATTAAAAGGTGTAGTGGGACTCTAGCGGTGTAACAATTACACGTGATGCATTCGCGTGGCCCGAGTCTTCCGCGCGCGTCCACTTATCAATTCGCGACGGGAACTTTTCCGTTCCTGGTCTCTGCGGGTCACCGAAACGTACCACCGCTACGCTTAGTGCAACAATTAGCGCGCGTATTGTATTTAAGGTCCTAAGTGATGAAGTTAAAATGGCGATTCGAAAGGTTTGCTAGCTAACAGAAGAAAATTACAATACCGCAGGATTAATATGTTTATTTAAAAGAACGAAGAGCTGATATATTAGAGGGAACATGCAATTAGTTATCAGCAATGTAAATGTGCCATATGGTTACTCTTATAATAACATTATCTTAAATAATATTATATCTTATTCGATAATTATTCGAGATTGTTATGTGAGATAATCGTGGAAACTTTCTTGCAAATTATCGGCGATGTAATTATCAGCTTCCGAGTCTTATTTATACCGGCATCGTTATTGGCGTTCCAGCAAAATAAGTGGCCCGATCTAACTTTAAACGCCTAGCTCTAAAAGCGAAGTGTCTACCCGATAGTTAGAATTACTTTGTCTAACTATGATGTTCCCTCTTTGCGGCAATATTAAATCATCCAGAAAAAACTATTAAACGTGAACTTTTTATAGAAGAACCATCGATGGAAATAAATTCTGTACATCATGAAATTAGGAATTGAAAGATTTCCAATTCCCAATCAATTTTGGAAGCGTGTGAACCTGTTATCTGAACCCTCTTTCAACGGGAAAGCGGCAATATCATCTTTAAAGGAAACGTTGACGTTTTCATTAGTAAAAGTAACTGCTTCGCCTCCGATAGAGGATAATCGATTCTTCGTCGTTCGAACTAAGAGGAGTTACGAAATTAAACGTTTCTCATAATGAACCTCAATTAACCGACCCCCGTTCACCATTTGTTCAAACAAATTTCATGATAAAAACGAACATATTAATTAAAAGTTGCCAATTAATACAGGAAATCGAGTTATGGACCATTATTTTCCATAATTGGATACAAACATTCGTCCAATTATGTAACAGATTCTTTCGCGCGATGCGCGCATGACAGAAATATGATATTCGCTGTTATTTCGAAATTCAACGTCGTCCCGAATTTCGTATTTATCGTCAACCGAGCGCGTCGAAACTACGCAAGAAAGCGAGGAAAAGGAAGGTTTTTCTTAAGGGCGCGTTCTAGCCTAGGACCCTCAAAATATCGATTTTAGACCAGAATAGACCCTAAAACAAAATCTACGTTTGGTTCGCACGCGGCCGGCGATATTTATTTAACCGGACGAGCCGAGTCTTCGGTTGTCGTTCCATAAAATTGCCTTTGAATAATTCACCGGTGATCCATAATCAGGCGGAACCTTGCTTTTTAAATTCTTAATACGATATTCATGGATTCGCGCGTCCTCGCCCCGGGATCGCGGAACAGCAGGCTCTCTCTCCCGTGTTCTTAGAGGGGGGTAGTAGGTAGAGGTGTAACAGCGGTTCCCGAGAACTTGATTCACCAAATTTGCCTCAATAAATCTGCGAAACCTCGTATAAACGTTTTATCAGCTAATAACGTTGCCCCTCATAAATTTCCGATGCTACGGCACGTCGATGGTGAGAGCGCGGACTTCTCGCGAGCGCCGGAAGCAGCCTCAGAAACCGGGCAATTTATAGAGATTAGTTTCAGTCTGGGACGTACGCGATACAAGGCGGAACGAGAGAACCAGCGCGCCCCAGAAGGGGAAACAATGATGAAACTTTTGGGTTACGGGCACGGGGGGAACAAGAGAAAGAGAGATTTGCGAATCCGTTAGGCCGCGATGGAACTTTTCTTCGGCTGTGTTGTTCCGTTTTCGGGGGTCGCGGGGGAGGGGGAACGTCTGATGAAAACGCCACCAGACACCTCGATAAGAACACGTCCCCCAGGATCTCCGTTATCCGGCTCCGCGGAACTGTTGGATGGAACACGAAGCACGGGGTGTCACGGTCGGAAAGAAGTCTCCGCGCGGGAATGGCCCTCGAATGGCAAAAATGTGGTCGGTGAATATTTTAATATCACTTTTGCCGTGAATTTTACTCGGGCGAACCCGGCCACCGTTTCGAAAAGTTTCTTAATTATTTAGAAAACTTCACGGCGAACCCCATTTGCGAAAATAATGCGACTTGCTTCGCGGTTACTCACGGCCATGGCGGTGCGAGATACTCGACCTTTTACTTTGCTGACGTTCACTTCGGTGTTATTAGCCACGCGGCTCATTTTCTAAGATTCCTTCGGGACTTGGATAGCAATGGCTATGGATAGCGAAATACTTTTATCCTGAATATTAATCAGGACGAAAATTACTTACTTAAGCACGTCCATATTGTTTTAATTTCAAAGGAAAAAATCGCGACCTTCCAACAAAATTAATTCACGTAAAAATTCTGCTACAATTAGACGAGTTAAAAATTCGCCCCTCATTCGGTATCGCGCGACGATTAAAAAGACCGGAAACAAGAGGATCGTGTCCGGTCCCCGACACACGACCGAGCGAAAAATCCCATTTTTTTCCAGTCTTTGGAACACCGCGGAGTCAGCGACTCGGAAAATAAATTGTCAATCAAACTCTGTTCTAGCTCAGGCGGGCCAGAATTCCGCATAAACCGCGCCCGGCCATCGAATTAAATAGCCGATTAATCGTTTCAGCCCGATTGTCCCTGCGCTCGAAAAAAGAGAGAACGCTTCGCGGCGCGAACTTCGCGCTAACAAGTCAAAATAATTCGGCCGCTCCAACGAGCCAGAATGAATCTTCGATTGGTTGCGTGGAGCCGGATGGGGGTCGGGGGTCGGTGACGTAAAAGAACGTACACAGACGTTACAGATCTCTCTGCGGGAACGGATGGATCCACCCCTCTGCCACCAGGATTTTCAAATGTTGACGCTGCGTCAATTTTAGGGGTAACCGCGATCGATTTCGAACTAGCCTTATTAACTCGTACGGAAGTTTCGAGCTTCGTGACCTATTTTCAGCTGAATTATTGAAAGCGTTGCCGGTCGAGCTTCGAGCGAAATACATCGAGCACTCGCTTGCTCTTTCAGCAATCTTTCTAAAGAAAGGGTACCTCGACGGTTCGATTTCCGAGGAATTATTTCACTTGTGCTACGTTTTCCTACCGTACGACGAGCTACTTGACGGAGAAGATTATGAAAAGTTTAAATGAATCTGCTGCTCTAGGAAAACGAGTAGAAAGAGGGAGAGAATGAACGTGATCGAATAAAATGGAATTTAAAAATTTACGAAGAAGCGGAGGAGAGAAGAGGTGAATTGGAGAATAGTGATTAAAGAGCGAGTCAGAGAGAGCCTTCCTCAAGAAGACAGCAATTCATTGATAATTATTTTATTCGACAAAGAAGTTTATTTATTAGAAATTGGATATAATTGAAATGCCATAATTGAATCGATGGCACGTATAATTCCTTGAAACAATTTTCAAGAAAGAAAAAGGAGCAAGAGTTACGGGATTCGCCCCGTATAACCACGGCTGTAACAAAATACTGCACCGCGCCGGATCGTACCAATTATAGTCAGCGACTAATTAACAAAGGGACCGGGGCGAATCGTTCTACCGCGCGCTGACGTTACGAGATCCCCGTTCACGGTGTAGAGAGAATCGGAGTGCATCAGCTGTGCATAGACACTAATTACGGATGGCGATTTGAAACTAGCAAATAAGATTTTCGAATCGTAAATAACGACCTTTGGGCTCGGCCGTGCTGCGCGCGGCCGCAATCTCATTAAAGCTGCCTTATTACCTTTTATATCACGGGGTCGGCCAGTCTCTTGTGTAACATAATCTCATCGGACAACTGCTCTAGGCTATTTCCGCTTTATTTCGCGAACGGCGAGCAGCGGCAATTAATGATGCAACAGTTAATTCGAGTTTATTATTTCGGAAGCAAGCGTTATTTCGTCGACATTTTCCATGCTGTCTTGACATTTTGACGGTCTCCATTCATCGGCGCGCGTACGTATAATCGTGCCAATACGATGACTCCCCTACACTCTGACGTATGCTCGCTGCATCGTTTAGCGAAATACTTGGATGAATGTCGGGTATATCGAGGAAGAGATCGATATTGCTTACTGAATTTTGGCGGACTTAGCAGCTAATAGGTTTACAGCAGCTGTAGAATTCGATCCTTCGGCAGAAATTATTTATTCCTATTATATTATCGATTTTTACTATTTTGGAATAGTCTGCTGTTGGATTAACCTGATAGCTGTACACTGCAGCGAATATTCTGCTATAGTTTGCTTCGTGTATTCTGAAATGTTTCTAAACGCTCTAAATACTAGATATATAAATATAAATTGCAAGCGAGAAATGTTTTCCTTTTGCAAATGGATTTAGAAACGTTGCATTCGTGTTTCTAGATCTCTCAATCATCTATCGGTTGCAATATCTTTGCAAATTGGGTCAGTTATTGTACACCCGCTGTATATGTTTAATTTCCTCTAGATTTTCTTTGGATACTTTCATATATAATTTATAAAATTTATTAAGATATTTAATTCAGTATTTATTAATATTTACAAAGTATATAATTTAATAAAACAATCACATGCATACAACTACAAGTTTGAACAAGTAATATAGATAGTTGACAAAGCACGGTGGCATTAAATGGCACCGTGTCTCCTCCGGGGTTATTATAATCGCCGGCTGTATAGGATTTCGTCCACTTCGATCCTCCTGCTGATTCACTTTCCACGAAGGCAATATCGCACTATATTCGTTTAAAGTTACACGTTATGTATTTCGCTGGAAACACTCGACCCACCCCTCCTCTCGGTCAGTATTAAAATCCCCGGAGAACACAACCTATCGAGATTTCCCGCTCACGTTCCTGTGACCATCGCGTTTCGAGGGTTTATCCACGGGTTTGCCCGGCGATCCCGTGGACCGAACCCGGGACTCGCTAAGTAACTTCCTCTAGTTGTTTAAGGCTGGAAACGGTGCTGAATCGTTTAACCGAACGGTTTTCGTCTTTTTAAAAAGTTCCTGGAGAACGCGCACGGCCGCGCGAACTCTCTCGGCTCGGAGATTCGTTTGCTCCTAATGGAATTGTTACATTCGCCGAATACAGTTCGCCGGCTTCAGAAAACGACGACACTGACGCGACACAGCCGGACAAAAAAAAGTGTCGTCGGGTTTCGTATTGCTTTCGTTTGACGTCACACAACTATCTACGGCTGCGTTCTACTTCGTTCGCCCGGCGACGCGTTTTAGGTAATTCTGAAATAATTCTATACATAGGACACGGGTCACAACCGCGTGTAACCGTTCTGAATTGCCGTGATTATTATTGTTCCTAGGAAAAATTATTTCGGGGCGGATTCGAATGGTATCGGATGAGAGGTGTATTTTGGCTATTAATTTGTTCGCGAGCGGACGGGCGCGAACACGGGATGTAGGTCAAGTATCATTTTTTTAAATGGATCGATGTATTTTGTAATACGCTAATGGACACGGCTCGATATTGTATAAATTTATTAATGGACTTGTGTCCGGAAGGTGATAGTTCAATCGGTACTTCTAGCTAAATAATTCCGAATTATTATAAAAAAATTTATTTTAATATTAATATCATACAAATAAAGGTACAAAAATAAATATTTAATATATATATATTATAATAACGTCACTAATTTACATTATAATTGTTTGGTTGGAATTAAAGCTTCAAAGCGTAAACCTAGCGTTAAATATCATTTTCAGTGATTTTATAATCCTGCATCATTATACAAAAGTAAATGCACCGTTACTAGGTATACCCGGAATTACGACCGCAAAGAGTTAATTATAATAGCGCGTACGCGTAAAGCGATGTATCCGTGGCTAGCCCCAGGTAACATATGCGAGCGCAAGGGAACATGATTTGAAAATAATAAAATTCGAAATGATATAAAATTCACAATGACCGTATATTCGGTTAAATGAATAATTTTGTGCAAAGTGTACACGCGTTTCGAAATTTAATAGGAAAATTCCGTTCAGCACCGTTTCCACAAGAACATTATAAATAATTATCAAATTTTGTATTACAATAATTATTATTATTATTATAAAAATTTTAACTACAATTACAATGCTTTTTCTGTACTCACGTTGTACTTCTCTTGAATGTGGGGTCCAGCTTGGGCGATGTAGAGCGTGCTGGCCGTGTCGAATTGGTATTCGAGCGGTATTCTGGTTACTCGTTGCGTGGCCATTTTATGGCAGTTCATGAATAATGTGACCTCGGTTACCGAGACTCTAATTACGATTTTCGACCATTCCTTCGTCAGCTTTGGCACCGTGAATTTCGCTACCTCCTCTGAATGGGAGTATTCATCGGAATTGGTGTAAACCAGGGAGATGTTTTGATTGGTCCCTGGCCCGTCCTGCGAACGGATGATTTCTAAATAATATTTCATTGTTACTTGGACAATTTTTAAAAGAGAATATCTTATCAAAGATTCAATTAAAATACGACGTTAAGAACGATGTTCGGAAAATTTTTCGGCGCGTTGTAGGAATTCACCGCGTCGTCCTTTTCGCCGAGTAAAGTGGACAAAGGTGAGAATCGAGCAGAGGAATAATCCATCGTGGAAAACGTTTCAGCCGTACGCTACCACGACGTTTCCTCTCGCGCCGTGTCGGCTTCTCGCGGCAATACGTTCGCTCATCGGGTGTCGAATACGGTGCGCGTCGCCGCGTGAAATAAAACCGCGCCGGGGTAACTCTCTGGGGAGGGGTGGATAGAAGAAAAAAAAAAACTGAACGACAAGGATCTGAATATAAAGCCAATCAGAAAGTCGACAGAAATTTCCAAGTAAAATCGGTCGATTTATAAAAGGAATAGGCTCCGGCGGCGCTCCGCGATAGACTTTTAAGTCGGTCTCTCGACGGGTGTTCCCGGTGATCGGCCGGGACCTGGGGGGAGAGCCGGTGGTGGAGGGCATTTCCTCATGTTTCCAAATCCCTCCGAGGCCGTTGTTGCAGCGCTACCCGAGTCTTCAAATTTCTTTGAGATCTTTCACGTTTCTCGCGGCACCGTTTCCACAGGTAATACGGCGTCTACGTGTTCTGCAGGTGAAGCAGCCCAGCCAGTCAGCCAGCACAGCCAGGCAGCCTCTCTCCGTCGTCGCTTTCGACGTTTTCGAGAGGACACGATCCCCACGAGAATCGATAGCGCGGTGGCCCGCGCGCGCGACCGCGGGAAAACAGCTCGACTTTCGAATCCCAGGGTATTTTATTTTCCTCGAGGTGGGCGAGGAAGAGAGAGAGAGAGAGAGAGAGAGAGAGAGACCGAAGGCGAGATCCAGAGATAATTTCGGGTGCGGCACGATCGCTGATTATTCGATGAGAAATCTGCCGACACGACGCGCTCGTCGATTTCGAACGACGGAATCGAAGCTTTATCGATTACACTGATCAACGCGTATCTGCGACTTCCTCGGAGATTAATTCTCGCTCGAGGTTAGCGGGAATTTCGGTTCCGAGGAGCACCGACGAATTTCGACGATTTTTATATACGTGGTGTCGTGTAATTATACGAAACCGATGGGGGTTGCTTCTGCGACAAAAAGTAAGGCAAAAGGGAAGAATAACGTTTTTCTTTTGTGGCTCTGTTTTCGAGGAAAAGTAAGAAATAATTCTACTGTACCAGTTAGGTATAAGATAAAATATTGTAATAAATATCAAATATTATTATGCTATTTTTTATTATGCTACATTATTCATAATTGACTCCTGCCGTCAATTATTATTTATACGTACCGATATTCTGATGCCCAATTGCACGACGGTCTCAAAGGGGTTAACAACCGCGAAGAGATAGCTGTTCCTCAGAGTCTCCGGTTTGAAAGTCGCCACCAGAGTAAACTCGGCTGGCAATTTTTCCGGAAGATATAATCGATAGGGTTGCTTGACTTCAGAGCCAGGTCGGAAGCCGAACGCCGGAAATCCGTCGAGACCATTGTCGATGTAGAAATTATTATCGTCTGCCGATGCCAGTGTTGCTTGGAGTAAATCATAAACCTGGTCTGAAACACAAAGGTGCGAGGAAACGTGGTTAGAATGCTCTTTCCATTATGGCTCCCTGGAAAATCGCAATTCGCAATCGATTCGCCACGTTCGCTATCATTTTATCAAAGAAGATTTACATGAATTAACCATTTGCGAACCAAAGTGTTTTCTCCCTCTTATTTCAGAATTTGTGAAACATTCTACGAACCAAGCAAATTCCTTGTGCAATTTTGTAATGTAATTGGAACAATTGAGCAGCACTGCAGTTGTTTTTACATATTATGTAATATATCGACTCAATAATTAGATCGTGAAAAATAGTCTTTCATGAAGAAAGTATTTCTGACTTTCGTAAATTTCCGAATTTACGTGGGGAATTGATCACGCGTCGAGATGGAAGGGAACTAATTTCGTTTAAAGCATTGCGCCACGAAATAAGGTAATTAATGGCAGTCGACCGATCGGAGATTTCAAAAGTTTTGAATTCTAGTTAAAGTGCAATCCCCGATGAACTAACTTTCATAGAAGCTGACTACGCTTTTTCGTTTTTCCTTACTTCTATTTGCCGAGCCATTCCACAAAATTACAGAACCCCCCCTCGCCGTAAGTAAAAGAAGGCTGGAAGTTTAGCTTTAAGCTTTAAAGTGTATAAAACTCTTTCCATTAAGACGATTTTAGATCAACATCGCGGGCGTAGACAGGTCGTGGAGAGAAAAAAAATAAGAGAGGAGAAATAACAGGAGAAAAAAAAGGTGAAAAAGTAACCGTTCGAAATTTAATTAGAAATTTTCTTCCTAATGCGCTACTACGGATCCGTAAGTAGGCGACGTTCTGCAAATTACATTGCAGTTCGGGCCCCCGCTCGACGGAACCCGATGAATAGTCTTTGTGAATTCTTGAGCAACAGCTCTCCGCGAGTGCAACATTTTAACGTACGAAAAGAAAATGTTTATTGGTAATTGCTTTCGTTAGAATTCCGTCCACCGAATAAACTGCGGACAGCTTCATTCTCGGATGACATTACGAATTTATTAAAAATAATGTTTTCAAAATGCCTGGGACCTAAAACTTTTAATATAAAAAATTAAAAAGTTTTAATAAACCTCTCTAGTATATCAGCAAACAGTTTTCTCTCTGTCGTGATTTTTGTCATACACTATTCCTGACAAAAAGTATTCGAACAATGCTAATCTCTTCAAAGCCAAACCAAATGACCTGAATTTTTAAAAATTGTTACAAGGGTTAATTTACTATACAACGACTAGAATACTCTCTTTTTCCATTTTGCTATTACTTGGAACGACATTTTTTAACTTTCTTATCTGAAATTAGTTTTTAAATTTTTGTTCCAGTTCCAGGTAAAAAAAAATAAAAAAATAAGGCATTCGCTGTTCGCCAGTTGAAGGTATCAGAATTACTTTCTTGGCGAACGTAATCTACGGAAGGCGTAGGGGGAGGAAGGGGTAGCCACGATCGTT
Source organism: Augochlora pura (assembly GCF_028453695.1). Classification (NCBI taxonomy): domain Eukaryota; kingdom Metazoa; phylum Arthropoda; class Insecta; order Hymenoptera; family Halictidae; genus Augochlora; species Augochlora pura. Next base: position 6,770,839 of record NC_135780.1, read on the forward strand.
TCGCTGTATCAAGTTATGAATTACGGGGGCGCCTGTGTATCCCTCTGTTTTATGCAAATTGTTTAAATTCAGTTCGGGAACGGTCCCGGCGATATATCAGCCGGCCAACTATCAAGCCGGCAGCGGTAAACCGTGAATATTATTTTAACGGGATCATCTGCGAAACGCCCGCGCGTGTACGCCCCCGACGAGACTATAGTTAATTAAGGACACCGTCGAAAACAGAGCGCACCGCGTGGTACATCGACTTGCGCCGCCGGCCCGGCAACCGGGGTTAAAAATGCGACGAAGAGGAAAGTAATTCAAGCTCGACGCGAAGAACTTTAATTATTTCGGTGCGTGGAGACTTTAAAGAGCTCGGCGGGATTAGAGGATGAAATCTTGATAAGACCGGCGTCGGGTTGACACGGTAGAGGATCCGAAAAATCGCGGACATCTTGATGGGACTAGTTATCGAACACCATTTCACAGATTTCTACTTACATATATATATGTAATATTAATAGATATTATCTATATATAGATAAAAAATAAAGCATTCATTATAAATTATTGTAAAATAAAAGTTGTAATATTTCTACCACAGAAAAAAGACACTTCTGCAACAGATAGCAGCTATTGTTAGAAAAGGTGTTCGATTATACGACTGTCTTTCCACAGGATTTATTCGCGTAATCACGGCAACGCGATTTTCAATAGAACGCCGGCTATCGAGGAAACATTAATCAGTATAATCGCGAGGTCCTGCGCGGATGATAAAAGGAACATTAACACCGTGTTCCATTGGTTTTACACAATTTACTTTGCGTTCACGTAAGCTTACATGCTCGCCGGTGATTATGATCATATTTCTTTAATATATCACGACCCCGTTTCGCACGCCATGCATCTCGCAGATTCGAGACACACACACACTCTATATATACCGCGGTGAACCGCGGCAGAAAGCTCGGTTCGATAATCGATATTTATTGTCGAAATATGAGTCGGTGCAGTAAATCGCATTAAAAACTGTATGCCTAGCGTCGGCGCCGACGGGCCATCGAGCGCAATTTTTCTTTCACGCACACTGCTCCCTCTATTTGGCACAGTTAAACCTAATAAAATATATATATTTCTTCATGTACTCTTTCAAAGCCAAATATTTTTCCAGTCGCGTGCTTTCGACTCTGCAAAATTTTATTTTATATAGAAATTGCGGCAAATTACTGCTCAAAGATAATCAATAACTATTACCTTGCAAACTATATATATATTCAAGATTTTCCAAAGCATTTTTACCTGTATTTGGTATTAATATTGAATCGTGATTTTCTGTTGAAACGCTCGTAATATAAAATCTGATTGGTAATTGAAAGATTGCATTAATCTTCCGTGTCAGATCTGGGTTATTTCGCGCGGAAACTGTGGCAAATCGCTGCTTTAATCGATAATTAACAGTTGACAGATAACATATATTTTTTACACAGATTCACAATTTTACAAAGAATTTTTACCTGTCAGGTTATGATATCATATCAGGCATTGATATTATTTGCTGTTGAAACGTTCCTAATTCCTAATTCCTCAAATTCAGCCTGAATTTCATTCGACGAAATGCAACGCGACACATTGTGTTTCGCAAATGTCCATCTATTACATCGCCGATGTGTCTTTAATGCACGTAGCGGCGGTGTTTTCCATTTTCATATGCATGTAAATAGTTCCCAACTCTTCATTTGATTGAATACCCATGGTCAGAGGTGGTATTTACATGCAAATAGAAAGGCCGGCGAGTTCAAGTGAAATTAGACCCGGTATTGCGAGATATCAAGACTTCTGGACTGTTACGAGACGGTGGATTACAGAAATAGAAAATGAACTGCTTTGCATAATTACCAAGCAAACGCACACAGAGTATCTATAAAACCAACATCTGGAGAGCTCCATTTTTCTGGCTGGACAGTTGGTTGCACGTAAAAAATCAAAGTAATTAATAAGCAGTGGATTTTATAGATTGTAAAAGTCTGTGGACGAAGAATAAATTAGTAAAAATATAGAAAATAGAAGAAAATTAATTTTTATATAGTTTACGTCACAGATTTCAAGAATTTGTTGTCGGGCGATGAAAGTATGAAAATGTGGAAACTTAAAGAGAGAAGACTTCGATGCTTAACATATTTGATCGGCCAACGTGTGCGTAGCGAGGGATTTCAACGCTTGCGCAAGAGATAATTGAAGATAACCTTTCTTGTCCGCATATTCCCCTAACACCTTTTGATAATTTGTTGTCTGAGAAATAACAAGACAGTGTTTCTCGTGAAAACATTGACAAAATTCCACGTTGTAGACACGTGCAAGCTCGCGTGTCTATTAAAAACAATTATGAAATAAAATAACAGGAAGTATTGTTTGAAAGACAAAAAATCGTTTCGGCAGCCTCAGGCAAACGCGATCAGCGGAAAAGTTGCCCGAGTAAGATAATTCAGTGACCAACGAATTTCTATCGAAAGAATCGCGCGAAGCAATAACGAATAATACCCAGGCCAAAGCTTTTTCGCAGTAGGCAGAGAAAGTTCAGTGTTATCAGTCGCGAGAACTTTTAAAGCCTCGTCGCGGGCCGAAGTTTCCTAGCGGAGTCAAAGCTGCTTGGCAATTTCCCGTCGGTGGACAGGAGTTCCCGTCGAGGTTGCTCTTTCATTATATATTTTCTGCCATCTTGTTTTTCTCCTTTTTATTTCCCATTCGATTGTCCACTCGCAACGCGAGACAGAGCGAACGCCGACATTGGTTTCTCCACGCGCGAGCCATTGATTCGCGTAGCCGTGCATCATTTCCAGGGTTTTAAACGCCGATTAAAACGCGCCTTCAATTTTTCGGGGGATCCCACCACTCGACAGTCCGCTGCAGCATTTACAAATAACTCGCAAAAATTGCCACGGATTCGAGAAAGAAATCTCTGATAGGATCAATTTCACCGTGGGGCAAATTGCTAGGAAATCGATAGCCGGGAAACAATGCATACGAAATCACCGATTGATCCCGTTTGTACACGGTGAGTGAAGATAAATGGAACATGAAGTTTAATTTAATACCTCCCCCCCTCTCTCTCGCTCACTCTCTCTCTCTCTCTCTCTATACGGCTGCATAAGGTTTTGTAAATTTACATTGAAGTTCGCCGGGAAATTACACCGGGATCGATCACTCGAAAATTCGTGTTTTATAGTTCTAACAGTGGCTGCGTTTCGGAGATGCGCGAACATTATTCCTTCGGAATTTGCTTCCCGTTGATTTATCGCTGGAAACGAAACCACGCCGGCTATCATAAATATACGGACCCTTCAATGTTTCCGAGTTTTGATGGTTTTAGGAAAGACTGCGACGGTGGGTCCTTGACGGATTAAATATACGGCGTGGAAGTCAAAGTTGGACGTCTCGAATATTTTTGGGAGTCACCGTATGTATAATTGATAAGGACTTTAACTTTTATTCCGCGGAAGGGTACACAGTTTAGAAATAATTTAAAGTGGCGTACCATTTTATCTTACCATTTAAAGAAGCATACCATTTTATTTTTACCATTTAAATTTTCATACCATTTTATTTCATGATTTCCAGTAGCATACCATTTTATCTGACCATTTAAAGTAAAATACCAAATTGGAGATAACAAGAATTGTTCGACAGTGTTTCAGCCGTTCATTTTAATATCTCAATTGCTATCCGAATTGGTCACGTTACACACTAAGTATTGCATATAAAAATTTGGAGGCAGTCTATAAAATAATTACGGAAATGTAGCTTTTTAATTTCGCTCGCACAGATCGCTCGCCAATCCATGGAAAAGCGGCGTCGAAAAAACGGACGCGCATCGACGATTAACAAAACGTCCTGTGCGCGTCGTTTCTTCGAAATTCGAAAAAATGCCACCTCGTCGCGCCGGAAAACGTCGATTTTCCGCAACTGCATTGTGCTCGTCGCGCGGACCGCTTTTTCCGTGAAAAGATCCGCCCACAACGATAATCTGCGATCAGGATATCATTACACGTTCAACGGTGCAACCCAATCGTTTTCGCGATCGGACGAATCGTTTGCTGAAAAAGCCGCGGCATTGATGATTAAACCGGATACGCGCTCGACAAGTCGTCGGTGTGTACGGAGAAATCTAATGACGATCAATTGCGACGCGTTTCAGAGTCGGGCGATGCTCGTTCTACCGTTTCTCGAAAAGCCGTCATTTAATGGAATTTACAGAAAAATTTATATTCGTTTTTTCATTCGAACCGAAATCGTAGAATTAACATTTTGATGTTTTATTTACCGGAAGCTTATTAATAGGCTTTCGAATGACTAAATTATAGTATAGAATCAGGGTATAGATCTGATTATATTAATTAAATTAACAGTTCAATAGATCTGATTGCAAAATTTACAGTAATTGCAAAATATAAGAAAATCATTGTAACTGTAACAAGAAACTAAGGAAGTCATAAATATAAGAATACGATTCGACTTTAAAAGGCGTTCGAATCCATTGCTCGCTCTGTATTCCAGTTTCGCGTAAACCTCTCCCAGTTCGCTTGACAATTACAAATGTCCCAAAAAAAGTCAACATTTTCTCAAACGAACGTCGCACTTAACACGCGTATAGTAAGAAACTTGTCACGGCGCGAGTCCCGCTGAATAACATTTTTGTCTTCCTTCCGTTTTATTAAAACGCGACTAAGATTTATGGCGCTCCGCGACCGCAGAATTACAGCCGAGAATTCGAAGATACGCGAGAGCTCTGCTTTCGCGGCGAGTATCGCGGCAAGTATCGCGGCAAATTTTAAGCAGGAATTTCGAAGACGCGCGACTTCGACAACGGCGAACGAATCGATGACACGGTAACCGGTCGGACGCGTCGATATACAGATAGAAATCTGCCACGGTAGCACAAAGCTGCTATCTACTCTGAAAATTGGATTTTGGCCAGATTTTCGAGAAACGGCCGCGCAACGGGGGGTAAAATCGCGCGGATATCAGCCCCGGAATAGTCGTGATTACCCGGCGTAGAATTTTGCGGAGCGCGAATTTTCTACCGGAGAATAATATCGCGCGAGGTCTAGCGCGGAACCGGCGAAAAAAATCTGAATTTGTCAAATTTGTTGGTCGTTAAAAGCCGCGCTCGCTCGCGTGTCTCCCTAGCTTTCGTTTAATATTAAAACCCGGAAGCGGCGCCGCGGCGCGCCGTGGAAATTTTAAGAAGGGAGCCCGGGCTGAACGGGAAAGGAAAGCGTTTTCCATCAGAACTTCGCGAGACCGCGTAATGCGCGCGGAGAATTTCCGTCCGCGTTGAAAGGAAGACAATGCCCGCGGCCCGTTGTTTTTACGAATTGTTGGCTCGAAAAAGTGCCCCGGGTATTTCGCCGGTCTTCGAAGTATCGCGGGAAACGCAGCTTCAATAATAAACGAAATCTCGGTGAATCGCGATGCACGCCCTTCGCGTTCGAAGCTGTTTTAACTCCGAAAATGTTTCCTCCGATGCGCTTTGTTTTTCGCATTACCCCTTTTCGTCGCACGATTCGCGAAGCTGCGTTCATTTGTTCGCGCAATACTTTCATTTTTTTAATATATCTTTGAAACGTCAATCGATTCAATTATGTAGAAAGCATTTCATAGAGGGATGTAGCAATTTTCAGTTTCGCATCCGTTCGAGCACAAAGGGCTAAATGTACGGGCACGCTTTATAAGTAATCAATTTCGTTCTGGAGATTATTCTGCGACAAACACGCTGCCTGCTGCATTCGTTTAAAGATATTGCTGCAAGCAGCATCGTTTTTTAGCTTGACAAGAATTTCAAAGAATGCTCTCTAGACGATGTTTATGATCTTTCCCAGCTACGTTCATTAATTAGAACACATTTTCTTTAATATTTCCTGTGGATCGTTAACCATTCTGTTACTCCTGGAATAACAATTCATTTAGTTTAATTACCGAAAACTGATAGATTAAGTGATGATTAAATGTTATCTAACACCTGTAATAATACATGAATAGAACTGTATGGATTTACAAAAACTCCATTGAAGTTAATGGAAAAATATTTGACAAAGATAGTAATATTTGTTCTGAAAGTAATTTTTATTCCGAAGTAGTACAATATATTATCGAACAAGTTTTCTTCGCATAGAATACGTTCATAGCCCAATAATAATGGAATAATGAGACATTGTTGAATGCCGATTATAATGCATGTTCCATTTCATATTTCAATTTACCATGGAACGTATTAATTCACCCTGGAACATATTAATTCGGCATTGGACATGCTAATTCAGCATTGAACATTTTAATTCACTATCCATAGCGAAGATGAAGCAGCTTTTAACATTCTCGGTTTAATACGTTTGTTCATCGTAGTCAACGTGGAAAACAATTTTGATCAACGTTTCATACGAATGCTTGTTTTACGCGCGACACTACTTTATATTCGCTTTTTATGTTTCAAACGCAATCTTGTCTAGAAATTAAACGTTTGTTATGCGTGCGGTTTATGCCGCTTTAAAGTTGCATGGTTCCACTGAAATCTTCTCATTTGGTTAAATGTTTCTCCCGTTTCAAGCTAAACGCTAAGCAGTGACAAGTTGGAAGAGCAACGAACGCGTACGCCATGTTGTTTTATCCGAGTTTAGTCGAGCAGTGAAACCTGCAAAGGCTTAGATCGTTCTTGCAGTAATTTTCACGACTGCTTCAACATATTGCTTCCGCTAAATTTATAGAAAATATCGAAAGTATTCGATTTTCTAAATTAAAAGAAATTGATCAATTATAAAGTTTACTTCGTCATTTGTTACAATAATGATGAAAAAATTACGCGAGGAGATAATGATAAAAGCTCAACATTTATAGAAACCAAAATTAATATTGTTCGCATATCAAAAAATTCATACTTGTCATAAAATTGCAATGTTTTTATGATCATATGTCAAAGATAGAATAAGAGGAAGCAAACAATCTCGCGGCAGCTTCGCGCTATACTTATTATCGCTGCATTCGACACGTGAAAGTGGGTCAAAGGGAGCCCAACGAACGTCGTCAATTTTGTGTTGTATTTATTAGCACTGACAAGTCAACAGCGGGTCAAGAGGTCCTCATTGTTAGCATCGACAGTGCGAATACCAGGTCACTGTAAAATTTCCTATTATACAACGTGACATAATCGCTGCAAATTATACGCCCCGTTATACAACGAGCTAAAAATTAAAATATCGAACAAATAAAGCCATCAGAATTATTCGAAACTAGTGGTCGCGAGTTATAAATAATTATTAACATTTTTCATTTAGGGAAAATCATTGGGGATGGATTTAGCGAACGGAAAAACGATTTTCTCACGCTTTAGGATCCAGCGCGAGCTTGCGCCGTGTCAGCGCTTCGTGAAAGAGAGTATGAATTATTCGGGCCGATAAAAACCATCGGCGGCATGTGTATCTCTCTATTCATTCTCTTTTTTCGCACGGTATCGCGCTCGTTTCTGGATGCGACAACACGTGTGTGGGCACCCGTCACGTTTTTACGCGGACCACGGGACAACGTGTGCTGCGCGGCCCCCGAAACGTTTCCCTGCCATTCGATAATTACGGGATAAACTTCTTGCGCGAAAATGAAGCGGCCGGTCACGGCCGTGTCATTTCATCGGTCGCGTTCACCGCCGGCCAGAAGAACTGTTTAAACTGCTCTTCCGTCGGCGTAATTAGAAGTTCGCGTGCTAATGAATTTAGCTTAACGTTAGATCGCGGTGACCAATTAGCACTGTCCGCGGAACGCGCAACAATGGAATAGCAAACAATTTAATAATAACGTAGATCTGCTTCGGCCACCTGTCCAGTTTACGTTCATTAAATCCTCATCGTACGAGATGAATTATTAATCTCGATGCGAGGAATATTTTGCAATTTGTCAATCATATTCGAAGCGAACGGTTTCATTGATTTTTCCATTGTGAATTGGAAAAATGATTTAATGCTTTACGAAGGTACGAATTCTCTTGAATACAATATATTTTCATGTACATTCGAATATTGCTTTATGATAAAAAAAATATATTGTTAGCGAGAACACTGTGAGATTGTACTGTCATTTGATCGATAATTATTACGCTTTTTAATTGTAATAAAAATATCGAAAGCTGCTTGCCAAATTACAATAATAATTTTGTAATTTCATAAATTACAGTCAGAACTATCGAAAATTAAGAAATTTACAGAAAACGTCTTCTAACCATTGCAATTATGGTTTTATTATTATTATAAGTTTTTTATTCTGTCCATTTTTATACCGTATTGAAAACATTTATTTTAAACAAAAGTTTTAGCTTTTTATTCCCACAGCGAAGTTGGCCAAAATTGCTTGTGAACCTGGGAGGTAAAATTCGTGCGAAAACAGTGGTTGCGTAAAGTAGAAGAAATGTGGAAACGGAGTGAGCATCGACCGTCTTGATTCCGTGAAATTGAGTTTGGAACTTCTCGTATTTATCGAATTTCATGCGAGACTTTCGCGCGCTCTTTTTATCGGCCGACACAGATTTTACAGTCTCCAAGAGTTTCAGCCTTTTCCCGTGCGATGGCGCCAGTTTTATCATCTGCCGGCGATGTCTGACTCGTTACAATCACTACCTACTTTACTGCCAAATGTATAGTTAACTTTGCAAAATTATGTTCGCGAAATTTAATAAAGCTGGTATTCATTGTTTGAAAAGTTATTTCTCTGTGAATTTCATCGAATAAGATTCGCTTTTTCTTTTACAGAAAACATTACAGAGAATATTGCAAAGTGTTGAATCAAATATTTGTTTAATTTACAAATGCTTAGGTTTTAGTTCTTTTTCTCACAAATGGAGCAATTTAATAACTTTTTAAAATATCAATATTAACAAATTTTGAGGAATAATGGAACTAGATGGTTAGTATAGTAATTTTCTATTAAAACGATTAGTCTTCTAATTTTCGATTATTTTCTATTTATATTATATAAAATTCAATAAAGGGTAAATAACAAGTTTTATTCAAACTGGCGAATATTCTATCGAATTTATCTACGAAAATATTAGTGCTTAGGTTTTCTAAACAACGTCGATTTTCAACTATGATAAACTATGCTATTACACGTTCTACTAATTAAAAAACAAATTAAAATATGAAAGTACAAATAATACGAATCACAGTAAACCGAGGCGCCATCTTTTGCACGATTGTTGAAATTATCCATACTGAATAGGTTGATCAGGTATCTTACGGTCATTATGTACCCAAGATTATTCCTAATCAATGAAATCGGTAGATTAACTAAATTAAAATCTTCCTAACCAAAAGAAATTAAATAGTAAATAATGAATAACATTTGACATCAGTAATATGTCTTTTAGTAATTCTTCTACACCAAATTTTGTATTGTTCCTATCAATTTTTAATCTCTCATCCGTAATTTTTCCAAAATTTTGTCGAAGCCAAAATTGAGAATTTCTAAAATCTGCATTAAATAATATTGTAGAAAAATTGCACCTGCGTAGAAATTCGCAGTCTCCGCTGTTCCAAACGCAGACGATCCGGCATTTTCATGCATCCCGGGCCACCTAGGATCTCGTTGGACCGCGAGTGTCTCCGACTGCTCAGCAGGTTCTCGAATACAATTTCATTAACCGTAAAGTAAATTCAATACAATATCCGAGCTGATATCCGGCAAGCGTTTCCGCTGTAATCCACGGAGTTCTCTGCACTTGTCCCGATAAAGTTCCCATCGGTTTCCCGGGGCGTAGTTTCGCCCGCGGTGACGGCAAGACAAATCGAAGAAGGCGGATGGGGGGCCCCACCACCACCACCACCACCACCACCACCTCCTCCCCGCAGGAGTCGCGTTTCCTTCACCGGGGAAGTTTTATTTGCTTTGGAAGTTAGGATAATTCGACGAGACTCTAAGCGGACGAGCGCGGAAACGATGAGGCAACGTTAATTGGCGAGTCAGCGACGATTTAGCGCGGCTCTGAAATCAAAGCTCATGCGGGCTTTCGGCGGACCTACAAAGAGCTTTGTTTTGCGACCTGCCCGGCGAACTCTCTCTCTCTCTCTCTCTCTCTCTCTCTCTCTCTCTCTCTCTCTCCCCGGCCGGGGCAAGTTAATAGTTAAGGCAAATTAGAAATCGGGATTGGAGGCTGCGATAGGAGCCGCGCGCGTTCTTTGCTGTAAACGTAATTAAAGCGCCCGAAATGTATATTTGAATTTAAGAAGCTGCTACCGGGAGCCGTCGCGCGACAAAGAAACTTCCCTTTTAGGAGAAACTCGAACCAACGGGGCTAACTTTCTAACAAAAGATGTCCGTCCGCTGTTACCGCGCTAGATAGGATACTTCTTTCAACAAATTTTAAATAAAAAAAATAGTATATCCACGTTTTAAAATCCTTTCAATATTTCAAATATTTTATGCTTTAATATTTTCAAATATAACGTCCAGCATACTTAGACAATACGAGACAAATTTAGGATAAAGAAAATTTGCATAAATATCCAAGTTGCACGCAACAAAGTCAAATAATAATTCAACGCGCAAGTAGGTTACAGAATTCTACATATTACATACGATTCTACCCAGCCGGAGATGCATGAACTGCAGCTGTAGGATGTTTAAATCACGAACATTTCAGAATGTGTTGAAGTAGGGCATTGTTAAAGTCATTAATGATACAGTCACGTTTCAACTGAAACAAAGTACGTACGAGGTGGAAAGGAGAAGTCGAGAGAAAGAGAGAGAGAGAGAGAGAGAAAGGGGGGAGGAGAAAGGCAGGACAGAAGTTGCAGAGTTAATGCAGATTGCCTGTAGTTAAAGTTGCAATGCATAAAGAAGATAGGGAAAACGTCCCGAATAGGACAAACTGCTCTACAACGAGGAGTTTGGAAAGCGAATCTACAGCAAAGAGTAAACTCGGCGTGCGGCGCGACCACTGAAGGAAGAATCAGTGGAAGAGATCGATGAAAGAAGTTGGCCGGTCGTGGTCGACAATTGGCGACATGCTCGCTGCAAAGTAAAGTAGACTTTGCCGAGGGAAAATATTTATTGGATCGGTAAACTATAAACTTTTCTGTGCTCGTTGATCTAACATCAGACTTGTTAGAGTTATTGACTATTATTTTCAATAGCATTTTTAGATTAATAGCATTTTTATATTATTACTTTTGTCAAATGATAATATTTTATTAACGTGAATTAGATAAAATTGAAAGATCGATACAAATGCCACATTTCGATGCACATTGATGCAATTGTACGAATTGTATTCGATTATACCAATTTAATAAAAATCACAATTTTTACAATCTGTGGTTGACGATGGAAACTTATGTTTAATTATAACATATTGATTATATATATCGTTTCTCAAAAGTGTCAAGAAATGAAAAAGGACACAAGGGTCTTACGTGGTACATACTTTGCAAAGTGTTTCTCCTTTTGCGCGCCGCGTACTCGTAAGTCTAATCGCACAGGATCCGCCAGTTTAATTACCACACCCTTAAAGCTCTCGAGCTGCCTGCGGCGAAATATATTAGAAAAATAATAACAGTCGGCCAAAGTAATCTCCTCGGCCTCTGAAAAGGTAGTCGAGGCTCCGACAGAGAAAATCGGCCCCGAAAGAGAATTTATTGAGCCTTTAAATCACCGTCTCACGGAAAATGTATTTTTCATTACTCCACTTATAGAACCTGACGGATACATGCGTGCCACGCTAACCCGCCTTCGGAAACATACCAAGCGCATTGACAATGTGTCGTTCGGGGTGGGACTATTTCAGTCTCCTTCGCTTTACTGAAAATCGTTTGTTCGCGAAGCTGATGCTGGATATTCAAAGAGTTCGAGACACGTGATTTCTGTATTGGCAATGTCGGGTAAATCCATTGATTATTTTCCAACTATTACAAATATGTATTCACGAAAATATTTATGGGATATCGCCTATTCTTGTGGTCGTCCATTTTTGTTCAAATGGACAAGCTAGCTAAAACAATATAGATTTTATATTAATTGGATGTGATCGTGAAATTAAATGCAATTTAAATGAGGTAATGTGGTATAAAAGCGTCTAAAGAATTATTAACAATAATTTTATGAAATTCACTAACCGGAGAGTATTTTTCTTGTTGTATTTAAGTCTAGGGACAATAGAAAATTATGAAACGAATTAAAACAAATAAATTAACAAATTATATATTTCGACGTTTAATTCGATCAGGGAACAAGCTGCGAATTCGTCGAGAAAATATCGGCGTCGCCGGTACACAAAATGGCGCAAACGCTTCTCCTTCAGTGTCCCTGGATCATTATTCTCCGAAGCTAATTTCCTACCGAAAGAACGGTCCTTTTGTATTTAACATCGCAAAAAACGAGGGTAGCTTGTCGGGAAGCCGATTAAATGGAGCGTGCGAAAGTGGTATGTGAAAAAGCTCGGTAAATTCTCGCAATTATTTCCCACACGGCGGTGTGCCTTCCCATTGTTCGAGTGCTCCTTCGACAACGAATGATACAAAGCCTCTTGGTCTAGCGCTCGATGATAAATGGTCTCCTGCGAGAAAGAATGGACCTCGCTGGTGGAAAAGATCTCGAAGCTGCGGAGGAGGCGAGCTCTCTCTCTCTCTCTCTCTCTTCCGTGCCATCGGGGAGGGCCGGGGAAAAAATAAACGAGAAACGCTGACGCGTGTCGAAATGATAACTTACGTCTAATCAGCTTTCAATGGACCGTCCGACATTTTTGATTCTGCTCGCGGAAAAGTGAAATTGCAGGTTAGAGAAAATTCATCGTGGTTTGACATAGTTCAAAGTTTATTTCTTCTTCTTATTTTTAATTATTTTAATGAGATGATAACGATGAACTAATTTTTTAAAATTATTTGTATGTATCCTTTGAAATTGATCATTTTAAATTCGAAAATATGACCTGACATAACCTGACGTAAAATTTTTTTTGCATATCTCGTATCTCATGCTCGTCCGATGGAGCATCGCACTTCCCTGCTTCTTCTTCGACTTCCTGAGAGTTTTCAGTGCAGAACTCGGATGCGCCGTCTCATGGACACACCAGTTCATCAAAAGTATTCCTCGCAGATACTTCGCGCGTGGTTAAAAAACACTCCAACGTTCCCCGCCGACTACTATAATATGAATAGTTCCTTGAAGTCAAAGAGTCACATTTTACACTTCCCGACATCCGTTGCACGCCGCGGTTCGGTTCCGAAGCACGGCGAAGAGGAAGAGCGGGGGGTGGTTGGTGCTCGCCTTTTTTCTCGATTTTTTGGTTCGGAAGCCGGCGAACAGATTTAATCAGAAAACTTCGAACGAGATGACACTTTCTTACGTCTTTGTCCTGCTCTTTCACACCCCCCGTTCCCGTTCTCCTCTGGTTCCGAAGATTTCATTCCGCGGTCCTCATCAAAACGACTCGGGGGCCACACTTTTCACTTTTCGATTTTCCCCAGACTTTCGAGGCTAACGAAAAATTTACGACGGTTCTCGGCTCTCGTTTCTCAAATATTGCACGACATGCATTTTTTAGATCTTACGATCATGAGGTATAATATCAGGAAGGAATGTCGTTTTATTTTTCGAATAAGAATATCCTCTTAACGTGTGGAAATTTTTTACTTGTTCCAGAAAACGCTGCGCTTCGCTCAATTGCACAGCTCACGTTTTATAAATCAAACAAAAATAATATTGGAAGGTTCGTACGGACGTATATAGACGGATGAGGGCTGAGATCGCGGCGACTTTCGCCGGCCCATAAAATCTGTCGTCTTCGCAATTCAAATGAACACGTCTCGTATCGTCGAGAAAATTTGTTGCACCCCAGAGGAACGTTACACAGGTTACGGCCCTCGCTCCCCCCCCCGCCCCCCCCCCCCCCCCCCCCCCTCCCCGCCCCCCCGCACTGCAATACGTTTCAAAAGCAAACCAAATATGACAGTCTGGCTCATCTCCAAGCTCCCCAGTAAATCAACCGATCTCAAAGGGCCCGGGGAAGCGTGGAAGTTCTCGGGTTCGGAAAGAACAGCGAGGGAGGCAAACGAACCGGAGGAAAGGCTTCGCAGTCAAACGTCGCGGCGGACCGATTTTCTATGAAAATTATGTCCGATATATTTATGACCGATAAATTTGTATGGAATACTATTAAGTAATTTTCCACCTAAAACGAGGTTCGCACACGCGCGAACAAGACAGCCGCGTTCCGCCAATTTGGCGACAAAAAGAAAGAAAATTGTCCGCTTGGATGCAACGGAACAGGAAAGTGAAGTAATTACGGGACCCCGGGATCTTTGTACTTTCGCGCCCCCTGATGAGAAAGCGATGACTTGTCGTCGTTAAAGGAACTGAAACGCTTTTGAACGAAATAAGAAAGCAGCGGCGGAGCGGTGAAAGGGTGTTAATTGGATTCAACTCTGTTCCCCTAATTTACCCTTTGCACGCGGAGGCAAGTATTTTGAAACAAGGAGGAAACACTCGGGGAACTGCGGTCTGCCGGGGCTCAGACAATTCCGTTGAAATTGTTGGAAATTATAAGAAGTCTTCAAGCTCGCCGCGGGAAAACTGTGAAAGTGGAAAATGTCTTTTCCCCTTGCTGCCGCGCCGAGAGAGAGAGAGAGAGAGAGAGAGAGAGAGAGTCTCGGATTTTCCGCGGAAAGAATGTCTAAAATTTTCTATGGGCCTGCCTCTGGCCCCGTCGACGCTGTCGGCCACCGTGATTGTGAGAACTTTCCGCGAAAGAGGATCCGTAAATCTTCCAAACTTTTCGCCTTAAACAACGTCATTAAATTCGACGAATTGCACGAGATTTTTCAGCTCGAGTTTTCCGCGTAGTAAAAAATAATTTTATACCGCAGAGATTTCGATGGAATTGACGGTTTTATAGGAGCATGATTTTTTTATCGGACCGAAATATAATTCGACGTTGAAATATATCCCAAAATTTTGTCGGAGTTTAAACTTTTTTAATTGGCCAACTAGTAACTCGATGCGATTGGTCTTTCGTTTCGTAATCGTCAATAATTCAATAAGAATTCTTTAAAATCATTTGTAGACCTAATTTAAAGCAAATATAAAGTCTACGTCTGCATCTATCGTTGCAACATATTTTTAACTTGACCAAAGTGTTTTCTGTAGAGCAGCATCCGCGACGCGAATCTCCGTTGATTATCGAAGACACCGGACGGACTTGAGCTTCAGTTAGAAAATTAGCTTGCCTTTTTCGCAGTGCGATTCCACGTGCAAGAAGTTACCTAATCGCGTTATAAGAGTTTCGTTTTAACGCTAACTCTGTCCGACACTGCTTGGCACACTTAAGTCTATTAAGTTCTTAAATAAGGAAGAGGAACAACGCTCGAGCGAGCGAGCGCCTATCCTCGCAGGCGTTGATGGATGCCAGCGAAATGTATCGTTATCGTTAAGAATTCTTTGCTCATTACGGCGCCGCCCTCCCCACCCCGTGCCAGGCAAACTTTGCTCTCGGTCTCGATAGAGGCCCGTCTCTCTCTCTCTCTCTCTCTCTCTCTCTCTCTCTCTCTCTCTCTGCATAGAGCAGTTTGACAGGGACGTCGCTGACCGTTCCAGTGGTAAACGTTAATGAAACAAAGGCCCGCGAGAAAAGAGAGAGAGAGCCCGTACAGAGGAAAACGCGGCTCTGTCCGATGGAAGAAAACTGATTAAACAAAAAACTATTCTCCGCGCACGGCGAAGAGAGAGAAGAGCAGACGGACGTGCGCGCTGTGTAGAATTTCATTCGTCCATCTTTGTTTGCCCTGCGTGACACAGCAGGGCCGTAGGGTATCCAGGACGTACCCTCGGCCCCTCCAGATCAGGAAGTACCGGGTGGCACAGAAAAGGTGCAGGTAAGAGTCATATTGTTTATTACAGGTTGCCTGGAGGCTAGTCTGAGTGGGTAGTCTCGACGCGGCACTCCTCTCGTATTGTCTTCCAGGGTAGCCCCGAGACACCCGGGGTGCCCTTTTCTCTCAAACTCATCATTCCTGAGGAGGCTCTTTCGGAAAAATGTACACTTCCGTGCCAATTCTTTCTTTCTTTTTTTCTCATTCGGCGCATTCAAATCGCCGACCAGCGGAACGGAAGAAAACTATCAAAACGAGCTCTTTTACTCGCGATAGTTCCATTTTCCATCTTTTTATTTTATACATTGTTAACCGAGAATCAAATTAATTCGATTATTCGTCTAAAACTAGATTAATACATGCTCTTGGACTTTCTATGTATATTATAATATATAAATATACTATACTTATATGTATAGTGAAGAAAATAGTGCAGTCGATAAAAGTTGATTTACTATTTAAATCAGTTTCTGAAAACGAGAATTATTCTAGCGATCATACAAGTATCCACGTTACTCAAATGCGTCATAAAAATGGTTTAATTGCACAGGGATAATAACAATTCAGAGAGAAAATTTGTAAAACTGTCCAAAGTGATACAAACATGGACGAAATAATGTTACAATGTATATTCTACTCGAACACGTTATTTTCCCTGACGTTTCAATTCGTGAAGCGACACGAGAGATTCTTTAATTTGAAAACGACATGAGAGATTCTTTAATTTAAAAACGAGCCGCGCAACATCGAGGGAAGTCGACGCTCCGGCCCGGTGTTATTGGGATACGAGGAATATATTTTTTAAAGGCAGCTGGGAAAAAGATGAGACGCCCTCTTTCGCCGCGCCGGGCGCGATTTAATTTCGCGCCAAGTACAGCACGCGATCCCTGACGACGATACGAGGACTCGACATAACGACTGCTCGAGAATGGCGAAACCGAATAGATGGGAAGTTTATTCGACTCGGATTGGGGTCCGGGCGAACCCGTCCCGTCTTCAAGGGGTCGCGACAATGCCGGATCTTCACCGTGCCAAATATTAACCGGTGAAAGGGGAAAGCAATTCCAATGGATTCATGGATCCGCAAAAATTATGTTTCTTCTCCGGTGCTTCCCCGGGGAATATTAACTTTCCACCAGCGCGCCAGACCATGTGTGTAAAATAAAACGTTTTTTCCTGGAAAATATTGTCCACGCGAAAACGGAACGTCTAATTATGAAAGAACGCTTACGGCTTTCCATATCGTCGATTCGGATGCTGAATTTTGTTTTAGAATAAAAATTATGACTTTATATAAGTATCCAACATCTTTTCAAGCTCTGCTGTCTATTCTATGAAATCCCATAGTGCTTTATAAAAGCTAACATTAATACTTAAAAATGTCCAAATTTCCGAATAATAATATCTTTTTGAAAGCTTCTAAATTAATCTTAAATTAGCTTCTCCGGTTAATAGAAAAAGGCGAGTGTTTGTTGCGGCAGCACATTTCGGCTCCCCATAAAATATAATCGACGGTCGATTCGCATAACCTGTTGCAAAACTCGGGGCGAATAATAACCTGGTCGAGCGTTAAAGCGACGTAAATAGATCTGGAAATTATGAGACGACGAAGTAATAGACGATGATGCTCGACGTACGATGCTCCCCGGCATAATACTCTTCCATTCAGTGGTTTGCTGAAACTCGGAAACAGTTAAATCCAATTCCGATATCGGATGGCGTTCGTCGATCGGCGGTTTGTAAATTATGCGAGGCTCGCGCGGGAAATACGGCTCGGTGGACCATATGACGGTTTCGATCCCGATGAATGAGGATGAAACTATTTTAATCTCGGGAACTTCCCTGACGGACGGCGGCTCGGCTCGGCTCGGCTCGGCTCTCGGGGTCCAGGCGAAATTATCGGTACGATTCGAACTCCCTGTTTATCGACCCCGCCGCGAAAGAAATTTCGCCCCTTTTTTCCTGTCGGAAATCGAGGCCGATTTATCGTTCGCGTGCAAGTTGGGTTTATTGAATCGAGAAACTAAACCGATGCCTCGAATCTTGCTCACCTCTTTCGATCTTGCTGGACCTCTTTGGAAAGTCGCGTAGAAAATAAGCTGACGCATCCTTCATCTGCCAATTGCGTCGATGATTTTACGCTAATATATTTCCTAATGTTTTTTGTCGAATATAAATATTAGTATATTATAATATTAGTATATTATATGCGACAATCAGTGGACCACCGAAACAATTAATGCTGAACAGACTTTCAATGGAACAATTAATGCCGAACACGCGTAGAAGTTCGCTAAAACAATTGCTATTAATTCGACAGAAGCCCGACAAAACAATTAATGTCCAATAAACAATTCGTGCAAATGGAAATTTGTATGCGGATCGTCCGCACGTATAACTCTGCCAGTAATTCGCGGTCCGATCTTGTAACCAGCGGAGTTATGTCAATTACGGTACTCGATAACACGCGGGTGACACGTGACCGTGCTGCATATATTTTACAGCGTTACATACTGTATACGGGGCCTGTAGTCGTAATAATAGAATTAATCGATAACCGATCCGTACAGTTCCGAAACTATTCGGTAATACCGAAACTCAGTTAACAGGTGTTCATATAACGTGGCATTAGAATAATTGGGTTTCTATTACGCGCCGCGCGGCAACGCAATAGGAATATTCCGGGACAGCGGGTACACCCTATCAGAAGGTAATAACGTCGATAAATTTGTTGGGATACAATAACTCCGGCCTTAATCAGCCTGCACTTTAATCAGCGCTCCTGATTAAAATCGATGACAGTAACGCGTAACGTGCTCGCTGTATGCGCGATAATGCTTTGCTTAAGATTTCCCGCTACGAATTCGTATTTAGTCGAATTGATCATGGTCCTGAGACAAAGAAGCGCTATAGTTGTTCGTTCGTTGTATCGATTCGATTGTGAAAATAAGAAATATAATTATAAGAAAATAATAACTTTATAAATATAATACAGTGATTTTATAAATATTGTTTAAAGATCAATTTTAAGAACTTCCACGAATACAGAAAATGATTGCATTTTGTTGGAAGTGTTAAACGCGAGCGACGCTGTTAAATAAATGAAGCAATTTTCGTTGAATTTCGAAACGGGAGAGCCAATTTTAAGAACATTGCCGGAGCGAGGCTCCTTTGTCGAATAGAGTCACCGGGCCGGATGGATTCAGCGAATTTCCAGTCGGACATATAAAAAGATATAACGCAGAGAGAGAGAGAGAGAGAGAGAGAGAGAGAGGGGAGAACTTGGAGAGCGGAACGTGTGAAACTGGCGAGACGTTCGCGGGGCGAAAAAAATGATACAATGGAAAGTAGTTAAATTGAGGTAGCGTTAAACAGCCGAATATGCTGGAGCTACGAGGGTGTTCGTCCGACGATTTGCTCGTCGTCGGCTGTTGGATGCGGGCTCCCAGACGTAGTCGCCTAACGAGTTTATTAAATATTTCATTCGAGCAGTGGAACAGTGAATCGGTGTGACGCGCGCGGCTCGGTATAAAGGAACGAAGACGACGGCGCAGGCAGATGAATATAAGATAAATAGGAAGATGGAATATAAAGACAAAATATGTTGGAATGAACGCGGCAGGATTGGGAGATCGAAGCGAATAATAAAATATCAGAAAGCGCTCAAAAATAATAGCGAGGAACATGGGAGATCGTGGAATCTGCAAAGCGGCGGAGAATCTGCTATGAATCGACAGACAAAAGTGGCGGCCGTTCTTCTGAATAAAATGGATATCGATAATCTGGAGTTTCGTTGGTTTGTCAAGTACTGTGGGTTTATTTAAATAAATCTGGAAATTACGTACGTGGCACGTAAATTGTTAAATAACATTAACGACAGGATACATATTTCATAACTTTAAAACACATCAATACACATCCATTCGTTAATGTTTAATTAATTTTGGAATATTGAACAAATCGAATGCTGTAATGTAAAATGTATATAAATGAAATGTAATAAATAGTAGAGCACTGTTCAATGAAATATAATATAATGACTGTAACAAAGTCAAAAAATAAATAAAATAGAGTAAAGTTTGCAAAACGGGGAAGAAAGCTAACAAACAAAATAGAGAAAAAATCTTGAAAGTTGATACCAATTGCAATTGCAATTTTTCAGTAACATGTGAATAATAACAGAGGATTGAAATGCGACAAGGCAAATAAAATTAGGGGTGCGAGAGTAAAAATAAGAGACCAAACAGAGGATTGGCGAAAAAGCAACAAAGAGGGAAGAGAGACAGAGAGAGAGAGAGAGAGAGAGAGAGAGAGAGGGAGGAATAGAGAGGGACGAGTGGGAGAGAGAGTAACCCTTTTATAATTCGATTCTGTGTACCAACCCCTATTTTCCCTGTGCCGCGTGTTATACTCGGCTGTCAGTGTTCCAGCCACCTCAACAGGGTGTAGAACACACGTGTGACACGTCAGGGCCGTGATTGCGATTTCGGGCTCCTCCACGAGTTTATTAAATAGTTCGTTCGCTCGTAAATAATTTCGCGCGAAAGAAGAACCGGGGGGGATGTGTGATTCGAGGGTCGAGTTAATCGATATCGCGCAGAATACTGACACATCGTATTCTCCGATTTTCATCGCTTGCAACTGTGACTCGAAACGTAGCCTGCACCGTTCTCGTAATTGCCTATTTAATCGTACAAAATACAATAGATTCTTGAAAAAAAGTAGCATCCTCCTACTATCAATTGTATCAATAATTATAAATTAAATTTCTTTTTAATAATTTTGTTTCAGTATTGACCTCGTCAGGGATGAATTTTTATAGCAGGAAAAATCTAAAGAATAGTTAATTGTAACTCAGCTAGACAAGTAAATCAAAGGAATAAATTACAAAAGCAATTTATAATAACCTACTAATATAAATAAATGAAAAAATAAATATGCCAATTGACAGTCAACCCAAAGGTCACCTCAGAACAACAAAATCCTGCTACTCTTCTTCCATAACACATTAGCAACCCTTTCTCGGCACCATTTGGCAAACAGTGCCTCCCGAACAAATCTATCGAAGATCCAGGCAATATTTACAGGTCTGTTCGATTTTTCTCAACGCGGTATCACGTCGGCGGAGCTTCGACGGGGAGAAGAACAAATTTCGGTGTTGTTATCAATGCGTTCGAAGAAACAATCCCCCGACCGTGCGATGCGTGCAATTTCGAGGGTTGTGTTTTTCTTAGGCGCCTTAGGAGTCGTTGAGAGATAACGCTTGTGTAAATATGGATGGCCGTCGAGAGAATTCGTAGACGGGGGCCATGGGAATACGAGGGGGTGGGAACAACGGGGGCGCGGCTGAACGAAATCGAGCTGAGAAAACTTTCGCTCCGGAATAATACCAAACCCGTTCGCCAGCGCGTGTACACCGTAACGTTCTCTGTTGTATAGCGAGTGCGTGTAACGTGTCATTAAGTGGCTACAGCTGCGTATCTTCCATAAACATTCTGTTTGCTCTGAAAATAGCATTGTTTCGATCCTCCGCCGAACGAAACGCCGCGCGCGGCACACGGCGACAAATATTGCATCGAAGTTCCGCGCATCCGATGTTAGCGGAAACGATTATGTCGGCGAGCGGAGTCGGATCGAGACCGTAAAATGATAAAATTGTTTAACGACGCGGTCGACGTTGTGAAAATTCGCTATTAAAAGAGAAAATTGTTTGCTTTAATGGGGAAACAGTTTATTGGCTACGATCTCGGGAACGAGACAGACGAAACGTTATTGTCTGGCTCAATAAAAATATTGCCGTCTGCGATACACTATTTGATCTTTCAGGAACTAAAGATTACAGGTTTTAGGAAATATTTTAAGTTTTCTTCACCTGTTACAATCATCACATATTAATGTATTTCTTATACTTTAATATGATTAATTTTGAAAAAAATTAAAGTATAACAATTTCCTGCCGGATTATCTCGTTCACATAATTTTCTCTGAATATCTTAATGCTTTACGAAGGAGTTGTAGCTCGTGGAAAGAAGCATCGACAAGATCTTGTAAAAATCTGCTATTCCTCCGTCGATGCTAACAGGACAGACTATCGCACCCCTTTGCCGCGACATCTTGACAATTCCCTAAGTGGGAAAACAAAAGTTATGACGGATGAAAGAGCGATAACGAGGATCATGGGATCTCATTTCGTCGTTTCAAGCTAGAAACGGATGGACAAAAAAAATTTTCGACGTCGCGGAAGCATAAATTCGCTGGGAGACGGACAGATTTCTTCACCCTCGTCGTCGTAGGTTACGTAGACATTTATCACACGTAATGAAAACTCTCCCAAACGAATATAATATGCGAAATGAAACGTTTGCAAGTTTGCTGAGAAAATCAATTGAATATCGTTCTCATAAATCCCAGAAGCTACATTCCCGTAAAACGATCTGGGATTTTTTTATGATTTTTTAAACCAACTAATCGGGGGTGTTAGACCGTCTGGGCCTGATTTTTGGACTTTGGGTGCGTTTCCAACAACTTTCCCGTGGAGCAATTTGAACCGCAAGTAGCTTAACTTGAAGCTGAAAGTGTCTATTTTTCGATGCCGGAATGTACATTAATGTAAAACGACCGGGGATTTTTTTATGATTTTTTGAAGAGCTATAAGTATAGTACGGTACATATTTTGATAGGGTTGCACATGAGCTGCGCGTGGATTTATGTTGAAATTTGTGAGTGGTAGGGAGGATTCGTTCGCCGCGAAAGAGAATCCATGTACGATTGAATATTCCTCCAGGTGCATTGGAGGTCCTCGAAATCTGTGCCGTGCGCGGGCTGTCCATAGAATACTAAGAGAGCGCGGGTTGCGGCGCGTTGTCTGTTCTCCGATTCCTTTGCCGGGGTAGAAATCGAAGAGCGCGGAAAACTCGCCGGTCCAACGGAAAATCGAGGATCCTGGGATGAGCGGGAGGCACGTCGCCTGCAGGTCATTGGGCTTCTATTCCCGACGTGACTCGCGCGGTTCGTTTCCATCGCGCGGGTTTTGTAAAGGAAAGAAGCCAGCCCGAGGGATATTTGCGTATTGGCACAAGAAAATTAAACCCGGGAACCCTGTGGACAGGGGGCCACTGCCTTTCTCCCTCTCTCTCTTTTTCTCTTTCTTTACTCGACATCGGAAGAGGGTCGAAAAATTCGAATTCGACCCTTTTGTTATTCCCATTTGACGACGCTGTTCCTCTCATTGCGACATATTTCCCGTGTAAAGGAATTTTTGCTTTGGCTACGAAATTGTTGAAAAAATTTCGATCGAACAAAAGGAACAAAAATCTCTTCAAGATAAACCTTTCAAGTAAAGATTTCGCTTATTTAAAGCACGTCGATGTTAGGATTCCTTCTATGAATATGAATATCATATAGAAATAAATATAATATTAGTAAAAATATTAATTGAAAATTATTACGTACGAATAAATGCTAATCATCGCAGCATGAAAGGAGCAATAGTGCGAGGAGTTGAGATAGCAATGGCAAACGAAGGAACAGTTTAGGGTAAGCAGTGGCATTATCGAAACGAGTGTCGCCGAGGCGAGCACGCCGCGACAATTCGTTCGAGGGAGCACGGCGGGCCAATCACACTTCCGTTCAACTCCGCTATCAAACACGGCTCGAAATCTCTTGAACATTTTACGGGCACGGAACGAGTTCGAAATTATGCCGTCGCGTAGAAGACCGTCACGAGATATCCCCCCGGCGATATCGATGCGAGCTAGAGAGCTGGCTGGGGGTCCGATTATTCCTCCTGTCTTCTTTATTAAGAAGTTCTCTCGCGCTTCTTGGCCCCCGTGATTATTATCCAGCTGCGGTTCGGCATTATTCATACCGCCGTGGAAGGAGAATGCCGATAATTTCGAACCCGTTTTTCGCGCGATTGATGCGGATAGTCTTGACGAAGGGCCGGAGGGGGCAGGGGTAGGACGGTAAAGTGGAACGGCGTTCTCCGTTTCGGCTCTGTGTACATTATTGAAGCCCGGTGTTGAATTCATTTCCAACTTCCGCCGAAGCTTCCGCTAAAGATAATCAGAAAATCACGACAGAAACAGATCTCCGAGACGCACGACCGGAAGCACTTCCGTCTTACAGCGGTATTAACTCCCTTGTACGAGGGAGAAGATTTTCCTGCGAAATACTCGAGACGGGGGAGATGCTTAATGATTTAGCGAAAAATATATTAATAATGCGCCGTTGCTCCTGGTGGCTCAGCGCGTCCTTCATTCACGGAAATTGCTTTACCCGTTTAAATGTTTCTCCTTTGCGCTGCGAAACATTGAAAATCACCTATTGTCGTTTATTACGTCAGCGTCGATCGATTCAAATTTTTAATTATATTTAATTTACATTATTCATGGAGACGATGGAGAGAATTAATCGTCGAAAAATTGACGATTTAATAAATAGATGTTATTTATATTGCATAATCTCGAAACGAAAGCGGCGATTAATATTGGCAAAGTATTTCGAACTATTAGAATATTAATATCTCGAAATTATAGTGACTTTGATATCGGACGTAATATCGATGCTTACGTAACTAACGATCCACGTTGAAAGAGGCGATAGGCTAATTTGTCTTCGAGTCGGGCAACTTTCGTGGAAAAAACGAGCCATAACTCAGGACTTAAATGATATCGAAGTTGGAGTGGCTAACGTTCTCATTAGGGCTCCCGCTCTCTATCATAATTTCGAGAAGTTCGATAACTTCCTCTTATCTCGGATCTGGCTACAATTCTTATGAGGTTGTCCTTTCACCCTCTTGCAACCGACACGATTTCCCAGCCGCAATCTGTTTTATCTGCGAGAGAATAATTTTCCGCTGGAAACTTCGTTCGACGATTCTTTTTCTGTACGAAAAATCTCACACTTTTATATCTGGAAAATAATCTTGAAAATACCATTAACGAAAACTCAATAAGCGTCATGAAATTATTATTGCATATAATTAAAATAAACATAACGCAAAAATATAACATACAATTAATGAATTACTCCTCCTTAATACAGAAAATGTTTACTTTGCACAAAGATCCGCAGTCTAAGAACAAACAACGAATTAATCTATGGAATAAATTTTCTCTTCGCGAAACCATACGCCCGCGTGTTACGGCTCGTTTCAGTATTGTTCTCGACATTTCTCCCGTACACGATCGTCGTACCTCGGGAAATCTGACGTAATACCATCTTTGAAACACGTATCACCGGATACAAAATATCCGACTGAATTTGCCCGAGCTCCTTGGGCCGATGACGCGCTTTGACGTCAGTCAACAGTCTCGGAAATCAAAACTGCCGGACGGCGCTTAACAAACGCGGCTATTGAAATTCCACCGGCAAACAAGACGAACGATAAATAAATTGGCCAAACATTTAGGTTCGAGAGCGAGGAGGAAAAATACAGAAAATGTAAACTCGCGCGGGGAATCGGATGTTGAAAGGTTCACAACCGGGTCTATTTATGTAGCCGGATACATATTTACAGAGGTTGCGTCTATCCCGGATAGAACACAGGATCCATTGTGAGTTCCACGATTAAATATTACTAAGGATATACACCTGCGCCGTATATCCTGCCGGGAATTCCTTATCCGGGTAAAGAGCCCCGGAATTCGCCGGCATCCTTCACCGCCCCTATTCTAATCCGTCGACTTTCTTCCAATTCGCCCGGTGCTTCTCGCGCGACGGACAACCGTAGAATATTTCAACATCGCTGCGAATCTTTCGGCTCGAATCACGCCAGGTCGCGCCGCGAACCTTATCACGTTGCACGATCCCGCGAACAGAGGCACCATCCGTTCTCATCGAAAGTTTGATGCGTTTCCGCGGTGAAGACGTTCGCGGAATTACTAAAACGGACGCTCGTTTGTCACTACGGCGAGACGAAAAACTGAATGCATCTAGCTGCTAACTTAGCCCTGGCACCTTGGCGATATTAACCGAGGAATTTGGGGAGCGCGTTTGCGCGGTTATGGTTCTGGATATTGCGAAATAAGCGAACACTCGTAGGGCGAGCATTCTTCAGTTTATAGCAGGGGTCGCAACCCATGACCTGTAATTATTTTCTTAATAAAGTATATTATTATTTAAACTAATTAAACCAATTTAAAATAAATATAAAATTGCTTTTTCTTCTAAGAAATTAAAGCAGTAATTAATAAAGAAAACGGCAGAACAAGGGGTTGAAGAAGCAGCTATAGAATCTATGCTATTCCCATTTCGTCAACCACATTCCATTGTCTCGATAAATAGCCGAATAAACATCTCAATAAAAGATATTGTATCCGCTAGGTTGCAGAACAGGAACGCGGTCCCTCCGAATTGCAAATCTCGCGAACGAGAGTCGGAACGATCCACGGAAAGGCAACGCTTCGAACGAACGACGTCGTAATATCTCACAAATATTCTTGAGCGGGCTCCGACGGAGGGGAAAATCACATTCAAACTTTCCGATTATCTTCCCGTGGAGGGGTCCCGGGAAAACGTTACTGCTATCGTCTCGGTACCCCTTCCCCTATTTTTTCTCTCGTTTCTCGACGCTCAACAGAGCCGCGAGGGCTTGACAAATGTGATCCGATAAGGAACGCGTTCGGTCTCCGCGGCCCCGTTGCACCCTCGAAATCGATTGATTGCCGCAATCCTACTTTTGACGAATTGCGCCGACTTTAACGGAGATCTACGACGCGTGGAAATTCTGTTGGAATTGTTGGGAAAACAGAGCATGTACGCGATAATAGTTGCAAAAAGGAAAAGCGAAACATTATCTTAAAAATAGGATCTGGGATACGTAGTGCTTTGTTACGGTGTTGGTAATTTGTTACCAATTTTCTCCGCAATCCTTGCAATGTTTAGTTACATTTTACGGTCGAAACGATAAAATAGAAACGAGAAAATAGTAGAAACGATAAAATTTCTGAGGCATTTCGCAGCGACGATTTAATTAGCGAAATTCCAGTAACATTTTGTCGCGGGACGAAGATTCGTTGGACAGAATTAAAAGGTGTCACAGGCAACACGTTCTTCCCTCCCCCTCTCTCCCTATCGTGATGAGAATATGAACCATAGCTTTTGGCCGTCTCGTAATTTTTCAGTTTCATTTGGCCGGCCTCCAAATGGCTGCATATTGTGTCAGCTGAATTCTCTTTTCAGACATACGGGAAATTGCTTGGCCAGAATCGGCCGCAGGGAAACACCATTGTCCCACGGAATGGCGACACCGGAAAATCGTTTTAATTGGTATCCCCGGAACGCTAGGAAATTAGCCACCTCGCACGATACAACCCTGTGCACGGTTAATTCGCGGCGCGATAACGATCATCGAACCAGCCCCCGCGGCGGTCGAACCTTTTCATGAGAAAAATCTGTAAATATTGAAATGAAAAACCATCGCGTGCTGCGCGTTCCGTCGACCGTAACCAACGATTCGTCGCGTGTGTAGTTAGGGTTTACGTCAAAACGTATGATGTTCGCAAAAGTACAGTTCGCTGGTTTTCGAGTTTGCAGTATAAGAATATTTATATTTATCTAACAATCTTTCTAAAAATAGTTTCATAAAACTAACTTAAAATTCATTCGAGTACTGACTATTTTAATTTATAATCAAGTATCATAACTAGACGACATAATAATTTATCCTTGGACATATTTGTTAACAGAAACGTTGTAGCCCTGAGAACGTAGAATTTCAGACAAGAGCGACGTGAAAAAATGTTTTCCGCGAAACGAAAAGCTGCGGCTCGGCCCAGTGACTGAAATTAGTTAACGCCGACCTAGATTATTAAGATGAAGCGAATGTACTTGCAGCATTTCAACCGTCCTCCGACTGTTATTTATCTGTAGCCCATACGAGCAACCCGCGACGCCGCCACCCATTTTAATGCCGGAGATCGCGCATGCTTGTATTTACGGCGGCTGGTATGTACATGCGGCCTCGGGATAATATCACATTCTGAAGGTGGATCTAGGACGCCGGGGGTCTCAGAGGATAAGTAGGTGTCGGAAACCAAGCAGAAAGAAGTTCCCCTGTGCGAGAGAAACGTAGAGAAGAACGCGGGGGATGGTGAACATTAACGAAAAAAGAGCGTCTTGAAGGAAAATAATTCGCGGCAGAGGAATTACACGCGATAAAATGTAATCCCGCAGTGACGTTGTTTCATAAAAAAAATTGCAACCTAACGAGTTCAACATTTAAACGTTGTTATTCAAAAACGAGAAAATAAAATTCTAGTTTAGCTAAACTTTTATACAGCTGTTTCTGTGGAATTGTATTTTTAATTAATTGTTTTAGTGAATTTGGAGCAAGAGCGAGTAGAGTAGAATTTTTATTAATTTCATTTACCGATCTATTAGTTCTAGAATTTTAGCATTTATTCGGAATACAATATATTCTAACTTTCTCTTAATATCCACGTTATAATTATATTTATAAATTATACAGTAAATGAATAACCAAATAAAAGGAAAAATATCATATGATATAAATATTAACTCAACAAAGCAGTGGTTACAAGAAAAACGACAGAATGCCGAAACAGATTCTGCAACTTTTACAAAAACCGCACGGGTTAGCCATCTTTGGTCCATTGTCTGGTTTCAGCGTTATACCAGGGCATTGAGGAAAAGAATGAATTACTCCAGATGACAAAAGAATGGGAACGGAAAAACAGCGGTAACGACGGACAATGAATCGCGTCGCAAACAAAGTAGGCGGCCCGACGTGAACTTATGCGAGCCTCAAGGAAAGTGTTGGAAGCGGCGGAGCCGCAGTGGTTTCTGCGGTAGCGTTGCATAGGCATTACGGTGTGATTTCCCGAGCAAACAGGTACCATCCTCTCGGCCGGGAGACAGGCACGCTACAATATATAGGAGGTTCTTCGTCTAGCCGTGGATAGAGAAGCAGGATGTTTGCTCGGCTGGCAGTACGGAAAAGTGGATTTCCTCGGGCGTGCGCGGCGTCCTTCCCGGAAAAACGATTTCACCATTTGAACCTGTCCTCGATTCCATTCTCATAGACGGACGACTATGTCCTATCGGTGTATCGGGCCACGTTTGTTCTTCGAGGCGGGATTTAATTCGCGCTACCACTGACACCGATTCTCCGCCGGCGTTTACCGGCGTAAATCAAAATTCACGATTTTCTGGGAATACCACGAAACTGTACAGTCTCGTCGCTATTGTTGGAACACTGTGGAACGAGACATTTTTATTTCGTCGAGAAGAAACATCTTTTTCGACCACAGTCTTGTGAGAAAAGTAATTATTATCTCTCAAGAAGTATCATGGAAAATTGCTCTGTTATTTTTAATTAACAAACCGTCGTGCGAATTTTAATTTCTACGGGAAGGACCATTTGATTGGATGGTTGTGTTGAAATTAAGGCAAATTAAGAATGGTAAATTATAGTGTCACAATTAATTGTTCTCAGACTTGATAGGAGAAACTGTATTAAAATTTTAACGTTTCTATCTCCATAATATAATCGTGTAAGTTTCGGTCTTTGGCCAAAACCTGCGTCACATGACAGAGATACGAGCGCGCGGAGTTTCTTGTAACAAGCGCAGTCTTTTACGGCGTTGAATGGCAAATAAAAGTTAATCAGAACAGACGATGTTGCACACACAGCGTTAATTTTCACGTTGCTGTCGCTGCGAGCTAAGTGAGAGGGTACTTAAAGTCGTAACAGGCTTCATGAGAATTAACTTCTCTTTTCCATTAGAATTAATTTTGATTACCCCGTTTCATTTTACGACCGAACAACTGCGCGTCGTGATCGCGAGTATTCAATTATTCTGACAATCGTCTGACGAACACTAAAATTACAAAAATAGATAACAAATTATGGCGAATCTGTTCAAAGAGTTTGACGATTCTATTTTACGTAAATAAGTAAAAACAATCTTTTTACATCCAAAAAAATAGTTACTTACAAAAGTAGATATTTGTATCCACGAAAACAGATATTACGATATTATATTCTTATATTATATTGATAATAATAGCATTTTGTAATAGCAGTAAAAAGCAATACGTCATGCAAAGTCGATGTTTAACGTGAAGTTTCATGTAACCACTTGATTGTGGCGTCGTTCTTTTTCGTTGCCCGCCTTTACACGCCCTTTGCTTTCATCTTCTCGATTTGTGTCCGAGAAACCTGTTCTCGTGGCAGCCCGGCAAAAAAGGAAGAATATTCATCGAGAGGGAAGAGAGACGTTTAAATATTTCTGAGAGTGTGTAATATGCGGACTGAAGTATCGCGACGCGGAGAAAGACCTGCCTTCCATGGCAAACAAAAACGTTTAATTGACTGCGTTACAGGAATTCTCTCCCTTGTTGTTAATCGATTAAAATTTCTATTCCATTCTCCTATATCTGTTGCAAGTGTCAAATTAAAAAGAAAATGAAAATTGGAGATAATATTAAAATTAGTTATAATTACAAGGCATTGAGAATGGAGTATTGGAGTGTTTCTCATTTTTGAACAAATAAACAAGCCAACTAAATAATTCACGATAAGAAAAGGAGAATAAAAATAATAGCAAACTGTCGAGAAATAGAAATAAAGACCATATCGTCGCGAGAAAATTCACTTTATTTCCTAAATCGAAAACGTTCGACGGGAGCAACAATAAATTTCTTCCGGCTCCTTTGTCATAGTCGTTCATGTCGCGAACGTTCTTGCGGATCATCAAAGTCCCATGATCAAAATGTGGAGACGTCCCGCGGAAGTGTCCATCCGGACATCTGTGGTCTCGACCAACGAAACGACGTCGAATAAAAGCGGACAGGTGGCCACCCTAGGGGCTGGGAGATAAGCTTAGGATCGGGTTTATGGTGCTGACCGAGCAGATACATTTCAAGCAAAATGAACTTCTCGAAACTCGTTTCCTTCGCTTTTTACCTGCCTCACAATCGGACCACACGTGCTTAATTCGAGGGCCCGCCGGGCAGCGCGTGCCCCCGAATCGTCCCGTGACATGCATCCTTCGCTTGTTAAAACTTCTTCCACGCTGCCGATCGAAAGTTGGGACACAGGCCAGCGATGCCGGACCGCCGGACCCATGGAAAAACGTAGCGCGGTGTACTAAAGTTTTTTTTTCAAGGATTAATGTAAATTTTTATAAACGACGTTTATTATTCTGCAATACGTAAATTAAAGTGACTCTCTTTGATATTCGGACACTGTTTAAAAACGCAATAACTTCTTTAGAACTTCTTTAGTCATAGCTAAAAAGCTTTTCTTTTTCACTATTGCTTAGTATAAAAGGCATGAGTTTTTTAATCTTTTTTTATATAATTATTTTTATCTATAATTTTACTATAAAATCTAATTCATATTTAACGACCTAATATATTGAATAACGCACGATATGCTGCAATGGAAACATAGTGTTCGATCGAAGAAATATTTTGTGTATACGGCGAAGACTCCATCCCGCTGAATCTACGGTTTTCGATTCTCTCCTCCCTATACATGATGTATCGCGGTAAATAAATAGTTTGGTCTTAGAAGGCGTGAATGGAGGGCGAAAAGAAAGGAAACAGGATTTGTCGATGCAGGGAGAAGGTCAGCCATAGTGTTTCCCGGGACACCTGATGCAGAGTACGTGTATTCCCACGTAAAAACGATGCATCTTGTATTTCCCCCCACAAATCTCGTGAGAAACGTACGTGCAGCCTCGCGGCTCGAACGATTGTAATAGTTTTTCGTGTACCAGCCCGTTCCTTGCTAAAACAGAGAAACCATTGAGCGAATGCTTCGCGGTGGACTTAAACGTATTTAAAGTTTCTCGGCGATTTGCATTCGTTCGAATTCGTGGATCTCTGGATCGCTTTAACTTTTTCGAGCGTAATGAAAAATAATTTAGAAACCCAACTGGAACTCCTAAAAATATTATAGATTATTTACAGATTCTCACCTAATTTTGCATAACAAAGTACGAAGTTTTCCAATCGTGACTCATAAATATTGTAACAAATTTAACCTTGTGTTAACCAAAACGGGTTAAAGAGGAAGCAAAGGGAGGGTGAAAGGACGAAGAAGAACACGAGTGTTCATCGAGGATGGTTTCGAATGTGGAGCATGGGGGGTGAGCAGAGAGAGAGAGAGTGAAACCGACACAGGGAGACGGTGTGAAGCGGGCTGAAGTAACCACGGGGCATGCGGAATGGCGGTACTGTTTTGTTTACGATGCTTTTATTCCAAGTGAAGAGTAACGACCATTCGTTACCGGGTACTCGTCACGTGAGTGGTTCATTCCGCAGGTGAGAAAGCTCTTCGCGCCGCTACCTTACCCGAGGACCACCCCGAGATCCCGACCCCACCACTTCACTCTGACTTCCGTCACTTCTTCCGGGTGAGCTGACAAATTTCAATAAAGCCGACTTTAAGTTGGGCGCCGACCGACCGTGCGTCGCTTTCGTCGAATTCACTCGAGCCAGTTTAAGGACTCTCTACATGTGTACAGTTGCTAACGAAAGTATTCGAATACACTTTATGGAGATGAACAGTCAGACGTATTTAAGGACACGTGAAAGTATAATTTGTTATTGCATCGGAAACATGTTAACAAAAGTCAGTCTTAACAAAATAGACTGTGGATTTTTATGCAACATAGAATTACCTGCGAAAAGACATAAGCGATTGCCTAAAAGTATCCATTATTATCAATAAAAGTGGGAAAATGGCCACCGTGGAGATTTATCTGAATGAAAACGTGTGCAGTACCATTTCCACACAGGTTTACATGCAGGTTTCGCACGAGTTCGCGTTTAGAAAATCACGGTTTCAGATTTCTTGCAATGGACTCTGGTGCCATGCCATGTTTTCGGTATACAAAACACAAGAAACTCCAATAAAGCTGAGTCACGCGTCAGCTTTCCAATGCGGAATGCCGTTAAGTGCCCGAAGCTCCGGCGCAAAGTCGCCTCTTCTATTTTCCCCAGCTTCGTTCCCTTTCCCGCGCGCAACAGTCTCACCTTTCAGTCACCTTTTTTCCCCTTCGTTCGCTTCGCGAATTTCGTTGTATCGCGAGGGCGGGCACAGCTGTAATCCGATTTCCCCGCTTGAAATTCCAGTATTTATCAATTTTCGCCGCAAGAAGCTTGGTAACTCGAAGTTGCGGCTCCGAACACAGCTCTCGCAACTTTTAGCATCGCCGGAAACACGCGGAAGACCGGAAATGTTATACAACGAGGTATCCTACGACCAACAATTCTTCTCGTTCAAATTCAATTTTGTTCTTCAAATATTTCATACTTTTTAGAATAGTCCCAAATGAGGATTGTGGATGGTATTTTTATTGTCTGAATTATATTATATCATAGGTTGTACGCGAGAATTTTACTTCTGCTACATGGCAAATATATTGACATATAAATTGAGGTATCTTAGCTTGATACTTCATCCATTTTCGGGATAGTTCCGAGACGTAATACTTTAGACGCTAAGAAAAGAATTTCTTTTATCTTGGTGTCTTGTTATCAATCTATCTTGTGGTAAATTGATTTAAACGGGCTTGTCAGGTGTGGCCATCAATCAATGGCAAATGGCTAGTGTCGGATGTATGAGTTTAAAATAGAAACTGTCTCACTTTTACGACGGCTGACTGATGCCTACAATTTAGTATAAAATAATGATGGAACTTGTAGTTTCATAATATAGACAGTCATTCGGAGATAATAATACGTGTGAAATTGTATTAAAATTGAAATTGGTATAATCATTGAACTTGTACGATATGTAAACTTTCCAATAACCAATCGGTGTAAGAAAAAAGTCGTCTATTTTTATCGGGGAAAAAAATCACGTTTGAACGTGAACGAAAGAAATATATTCGCGCCATGTGTTACGCGTAGCGAGCTAGGAAGTGGATGACAAATGAGAAGCGGAAAACGGCGGAGGAGATCACGACAGTGGAAATAAGGAGAGACATTATCGTCTATGCCCGATTGGCAGACAACCGGCGAAAATGGACGGCGGCAACGACGAAACCGGGAGAAGAGAACGTGTGGGAAGCGAGAGAGAGAGAGAGAGAGAGAGAGAGAGAGAGAGAGAGCGCGGCGAAAATGATAGGATGAGAAGAAACGAGCAATGGGGTTTCATTTCGCACGGAATATATATCGCGAAGTATTCACGGCTGTTTTACGAGCAGACTCGTTCGAAAACGAGACCGCTTTTTCCACGGCATCCCTTTTTACGCCCGTCTGTGACTCGCGTTATTTCGCCTTACACTCTTTTCCTTTTAGACTCTTTCGCGCCGATCCCACTAAACTTGCAATCACGCGCCAATCGTGTACAACTTGATTACCTATTTAGAACCCACGATCTCGACGAATTGTGCGTGTCCCTTGTCCGCGGCGCTGCGATTTCTGACTCGTAAATTCTCCTTAGCGGTCTTCCGTGAATCCGTTCCCTCGCGTTTGAGATTTCAGTATTTTTGATACAGAAATAGCAGCTCGAGATGTGATGCAACTTCAAACAGATTTGAGAATACTGTAGTATCCTCAAGCAAATTGACACGTTCCTGCTGCCTCGACCACTTTCGTGAGAAAATTAAGATACCATATATTAAGGCTGCCCATAAGTAATGTCACTTTAGCACAGAGTTGGGCTTGAATTGTTTCGAATAAATAGTTA
The DNA here is from genome assembly GCF_028453695.1 of Augochlora pura. Taxonomy (NCBI): domain Eukaryota; kingdom Metazoa; phylum Arthropoda; class Insecta; order Hymenoptera; family Halictidae; genus Augochlora; species Augochlora pura. The sequence continues at coordinate 6,805,387 of NC_135780.1, forward strand.
CCTAAAGTGATCGTCCGATTGAATTATTTCTTATCGGATAGTTTATTCGAATCAGAATAATCCTGTATGTTGCTAACAAATTGTTCCACGTACTTATCTAAATAATTCTGTATTAACCGAACACAGATTATAAAATTATTCCAGCATTAAAGCAAATAATTGTTGACTACCTCGACCATTCTTCAAAATGGATGCCTCGATCGGTTCACAGAACTTACTCGCTTTACAAAATGCCCGAAGTTGCCGCGAAAAGCCAGCAAATTATAAAATAGATTACCGTTTGAATAATGAATTCTACGAAACGCGGTTGAGCCCCGATAAAAGCGGATAGATGAAAATAACTTCGCGGTATTTAAAACTCGTCAGAGAATGAAAAACTTTGTTACATAATAATTAAATGAGGCGCGGTTTTATTATCGGAGTTTTCTTGTTAGGCGGAAAGAAATTTTCGAAAAATGCAGCAACGCGGTACAGGAGGCGCGGGGAGAGAATAAATAAAGGAGTATAAAATCATATGAAAATTGTAGATACGTGATACAGTTGGGTTTGTGTGCGTTGCCCGAGGCAGACATATTGGGTACGAAACGTGCCCGGAAAGTGTAAAATATTTGAAAGCTCGTTCTCACCCCTCGCTCCGTCCCTCGACCGTCCCCGCAACTTTTACTATCCACGGTTAACCCACCTTGTAATATATCGCCTACTTGTTCGTAACCAACGAAATCAACCTCTGCCTCCTCCTTGTCTTCCGCGGATGCATAATCCTTGCGGTTTATCAACATTCTGCTCGTTCAATCTCATAACCGAGGCATCCACTGATTTTTCTCCGCCGCTATTATCTGCTATCTAGTCTCCATAGTCTGCGAGAATATCCTAATCCAGAGCATCGTAAAATATCGATTCTTTCGTTCGATTCCCTTAACCCTAGACGAGATTATACGTATGGTAGACTTATTTCTTAATATTACGTAAATTATAATTTTATCATATTATTAACCTAATTCTGCGATACGAAGCAATAACTATTCTACAAGCTGCTCTTGCAATAAGTTTCGCAAGTTACTATTTTTAATTTCTCAGTCTGTTCAGTCTATTTTAGTCGCACGTAAAACGTGAACATTCATCGTGCTTACGCATGTATATTCGATCAGACACTCCTGATTCGTCACGATGATTCAAGATCGTAAAAATAATTCCATTAGGGGGTGACACACAGGACAGTCGGTGTCTGTCATGCTCGATTGGAATCGGAATCATTGTCATTCATATTCTGCGAGCATACGCTTTCTATCGATTTCGTCATACTCGTGACACACGCGGGCTTCTACAAACGATCATCTTCATGCCGTTAATGTCGCCACGCCGACTCGTGCTTGCAAAATCTTCGTTTATGGAAAGCCTAATTTACTAGAAAATGCGATTGTAACTTGTTAACAATCGTATAGTTTTCTATCTTTTCTCTATTTTATCTTTAGTTAAAATGATCTCTGTTTGGTAAATATTAGAATTTAATTTATTTACAATTATAGGAATAAGGATCTGTAATACACAAACGACAAATTTTCGTTTCACGTCTCCGACGATCTTTATCGTCTCGAAAAAAGGCAAGTTCCAGCCGCGGCCGGTGATTTCCGACGTGTCATCGCCGATTCGGCCATTAAAATGCAACAGAAATTCACGAGACCGATCGATTAGCCAGGACGCATGTAAATTCAGTTTAAGCCGCGACTGATCGATGAGTCATTCCGAATTATTGGATCCCGTCGCGAGAACAAAATACGACGGGGGTTTCGGATCGCCGCCCACAACCGGCGCGCGTGAAAAAAAAAAGAAATTCGAGGGATCTCCGAACCGTGTCATAGATGTTTCACTGTAACGTCTCGAAAATGCCTCCATTTCTTTCTCGTGGCTCCTTTGACTGATATTTTTATTCGGACGGCGACTCTCGGCTCGACCGTCGAGTCGGCATCAATTAACCTCCCTTTATTTTCAGAAGGAACGAAAATATCAGAATGAATTTATGGAATGTATTTGATCTCAGGGGTTCGGAAATAGCTCTCTAGAATTCGGCGTTGCTCAACGTAACACGTGGACGATTTAATAAAAAAAGTTCACTGAAACAATCGAAAATGATTGTAGTATATTAAGTATATAATTATATGGTATATTATTATTTATATTTAATTATATGGTTATAGCACTATAATATGATTTTATATTATGTCATGTAGTAATATTGTATTTACTGTACTTATTACAAATATAACCAAATTTATTATTTAACTAATCGTTAATAGCAGAAGTTCCTTTTAATAAAATAGATTGTTCTGTTGAATCGCATAAATATCTACGTTTGTCAGAAATAAATGTAGGTGAAATTCGATTGAAAATTGAGATTTAGAACATAGTTAAAAAGTAGAAAATGTGTGCTGCTGGTCATAGTTAATTAAATGAAATTAGAATCAGCTTCATCGGATGAAAATTTCCACGGCGAAGAACGTTGAAGAAATTTCGTTCGCGAAGCTGTAGACGGAGACCGTAATTCTAAAGAATCCCATTTGTGGGTGGGTCATTCGGCCTCGTATACTCGGCTATTCTCCTCCCTTTGTCGAAAACAAACTGTCCCTCATACCTCGTTTTAGATTTTTAAGAGCAGCCGCCTTTGCTCATAAATTTTAATCAACCCGACGTCTCATCTGTTTTTACAGAATTACACTATCAGCTGTCCCTGCCGCCGCCGCCGCCGCCGGCTCCTCGCGGTCTTTTCCACTCTTCCGAAACTTATCCGCTGCTTATATAACGATTTTCGGGGACCCCGCGCTACGAAAGAGCTAACGAGATAATCCAATAATAATCGAGCAGCCGCAATTTCAACCAGCGAAATTCTTAAAACGTTCTAACAATATCAATGAAAAATGTCGATTATTAATATACCCTAAAAGAGTAGTTGCTTTTATTATTTATGAAGAGATTGATAGAAGTTGAAATCCAAAGAAACCAAAGAATTGATTAAAATAATAGAAAGTGTGAAATAATTACATTCGTTGAAACGAAGTGCATTTCGTTTCGGAAGTTTCCCTTCGACGGAGCGCTCCTTCCGTAGGTAAAAGGCGTGCGAAAGATCCTAACAAGTCTCCGAAGAAAGTTCGAATTTTCTTTACGATCAAGGTCTTTGCAGCTCTTAAAGAAATGTCGTTCGAGCCGAGGGAAAGTTTCGATGCAAATTTCAGATATTTCATTGTTCTTCCCGCGAACTTCCCGGAATAGTTTCGAGGGTACATAACGCCACGATAGAGAGCATTATTCAACATTTTATTCGACGGATATCTCGTAACTCCTCATTTTTCATTATTAAGTCACAGCTTCCTAATAGCTGCCGCGATTTCTTCGACCAGAGCTATTTTACCTACGGGAAAGCCAATTTTATTTTAAGATTTTAAGGTCAATGTTCTTGCCGAGTAGACTGTAAAAAGTGTTGAAGAGTAATGGTTTGTTGCGAGCAGTTATTAAGCGCTAGTAAAAAGCTGATATTTTTCACGTAAGACGGTTTTAAGGAGCAGTAATTATTATATTATTATATTATACATACATATATATATTATATAAACAGTCGTAATTGAAAAATTACCTTTTTATGACTGCTTCCTTTCTAAGAGTTAAAAAATATCGTAAAAGTTGATGTCTGTTTTCTTACCTCCTTCCTGCGTCTTTGTGTACTAACAAAAAGACCGCTGGAATGCAAAATCTCGTTTTACATTTTATCTTTGCTCTGTAGTAAAAAATGTAGAACATATTAGAAAAATGCATTAGAATAAAGAACAAAGAATTACTTAGCCAAATTAATGGAATAATAATAAAATTATCTTAGATAAATTTTCTGTTGCAAAATAAACTATACTATACGAAGACAAATTTAATTGTAGTATGCGTACCACATTCGCGACAATCTCTTTTTGCGTTTCATCTTTAAAATACTGTAAAATATACGGGCCGTTTTTAACAATTTCCCGGGAAAATGAAAACAGGTTGCGGTAGTTAAAATGCGTTAGCCAGACGCAGAGAAATGTACAGTATATCATAGCGGAAACGGAAGGAGAGCGATTCCGTCATTTATATCCTACACGGCGAGGCGATATTTTCGAACGCCCCCCGAAGACAATTCGCGATCGATAATACGCGATCACGGGCGTAAGAACATCGCGTTATCCGGAAGAGCGAAAGATTCAGCCCGCTCGGCGAGAGTGTTCCGGATCCCTTATCAGAGGCGGATGCAAAGAGGGAAATGTCGGGGGTGCGCGCGGCTGCTGGATTACAGCCGTAGGAAAACGGGGTGGAAAGGGACGAATAGCTCCCGCAGGATGCGAGATAACTCTCATCCCCGTAGCCTCATTTGTATCCACACCCCTTCTTCCGATTTCCGCGGTGAACGGCCACTTTTTGCGATCGTTGCGTCGTCAATATTTAATAGCGCGTCATTGGTCACTCGTGTGAATCCCGATGTTGCGGCAGTCGAACTTTTTCACTCTTTTTCGATTCGCTCCTCCTCGGGCTGCGCACGATGCGCATTTCGACCCGACACACAGGATTGTCGGGAGGATTTCGAACCAATGCAACGTTTCGTGAAATTTTAATGAACAATCAGGGGGAATACCGAAACTTAATTCAATGAATGTAAGACGATCGAACGATAGCTTTAAATCTTACAATGCGAAAGCTCGTAAACTGTTTCTAATAGTCTTGGCATCTATTGTCTTCGTTTCGGTATTTTTATTTTATTTAAAAAATGTTATTTGAAAGTACTTTTACTGAAAAAAAGAAATTTCGAAAACTAAGCTCGACGGTGGATTTTTAATACGAGTTCCGACTCCGGTAACGAGTGATCAGAATAACGAGGAAGGAAGGAAAACGAGATTAGACTCTGTATAAAAACGGCTTGCGGAATGAAATATCTGCTGAATCCGAGAAGCGACTCCCTCAGGTTATGAAATTCTTAAAGGAGGAAATAAAGATATGCTGATGATCATAAAGCCATTTCAAGACATTAGGACTCTGTAACTGCGGCTCAAGGAAGATTTTATTAAATCCCTCTTTATGAATCTCTGTCCTTCTTCTTCTTCTCCTCCTCTTCCTCCTCTTCCTCCTCGGATGCCGCACCTTTTTCTCCCGCGTTATTTTCAATATTGCCTTGCCCCGACGCGATAAAAAGAAACGCTTCGCAAACGCGGAATTATTACAACGAATTAAAAAAGTATGCTCGCAATTTTCCAGTCGCCGTGCGATCAACGAAATCTCACGGATAATAAACGTCGCTACAGAGAACTTTTACAACTACACAAGCTTTTTACGCCTTCCCTGGGCAAAGAGCTGCGACGAACATTTTTCCTGCTGTTCGGTCTTTACGACGTTACAGGAATTGTTTAAATAATGGCTGCAGTGCTTCAAGGAATTTTCACGTCTAATTTCGTTGTCGGCAAAGAGAAAGAGAGATAGAGAGGGGCGTTCCCCATTGACCGGTTTAACCATGTAAACAGCGCAACGTGTAGTCATAAAATTATGAAATTGTCCATTGCTTTTACGACTGGCGAGGAGCAGAGGTGAGAGAAAGTATAGTTGGGCGTATCTTTTTATACAAATGATTCTGACACGGCGTAAAGTCTGCTTCAGATTTTTTATACCCTTGTCCCGCTTGTCGAAGAGCGCACTAAAACTTCACGGAGGATAAAACCGTGCGTCTGGGATTACAATTAAGCTGTTACCACTGCATGTTTTAATAGAGATCATCGCACATTTTCCTTAAATCTATGGAAATAATTAATATTAATATAATATTAAATTCTACGGAAATTGCCCATATTATTAAGGAAATAACGTTCTCTGACTTTGTTTGTTGGTCAGCAGCAATAGCGACCACCCCCAGTGGTCACAACGGATTCGAGCTATGAACAGAAACGTTTTCTATTCCATATCGATAGCGCCCCTCGAATTCACTTATTGCCGAAATTTTTCACCGTCCGATGTGGATGGCGCAGTGATTCGTTCTGAACGCGTGGACTTCTTTCTTATTTAAGGGTGGTCAGACGGAAAACTAAATCGACCGACCGGGCCCGATGAACTACCTCATTGAAACGAACGTAATAAATTGGCCCGCGCACCCTTACGCTTCTACAACAAAAAGAGAATCCAGCAGGGTTTCGGCCAATCTTTTCATTTAGAAAGCGATAGACAAGGAAATAATGTTACTAGATTTATAGACAACGGTATATTCATTCTAGACAAAGAGATTGATTTTTTTATAACGTATAATGTCCATACAAATTTATATTATCGATTTGTAATTTATTGTAACCATTTATAACTTCCTGCAGTAATTTGTAATTTATCCTTTTTTAAATATTAATAATACTCTGAAGAAATGTAGAAAATCATGAGCAATGATTACATGGCACCTCCTTTAAAATAAATTGTAAAATATAAGAAGTTTAAGCGATTGCAGAGTGAGATCAATTTGAATAAAATACGATTTTTCATTCGCATCTCTATCTGTTCCAGTTACGGTTAGTTCTGGAATATTTATAACAGATTTAATGCAAGGTACGACCGAAACATTTCCCGTCCGTTTTCCGAGTATTTGTGTCTGGCCATAACCGCGAACACCGGCGCAACTTCGTGGGAAAAGATTGGAAAAAACCCTGCTGAATATTCTGGAGAAGTCCTCGACGGATGGAGGACCCTCCTGGGAATTTCGTAGCCAGAATCGTCATACAGTAGGCGACGTCTGGTAGGGCAAAGAGGGACAAATGGTCCTCGAATCTCTGAATCACCGCTACGAGTTGGACCATTACCGTTGAATGAACTGACACTTACCTTTCTCGCCGATGAAGTCCGCGGCGGCGTACGTTACGCAGAACGCGATGAATATCACCAGCTGTAATCTGAAATGAAAAATACCGTTTGTCAAAATCATACGTTTTTCTCGCAAAAGGGACAATGGGCAATAATGTGACGTTTAAGAATTTTTTCCCTCAGATATTTAATATTCTTTTATGAGAGAGAATATCGGTAAAATAATTGTGCAAGGTCTAATATTCTATGTAATAGTAATATTCCACATAATATAATATTTCTATATAAAATGGAAACGCTGTAAAGATATTTTGGATTTCCAGATAAAATGGCTCCGACTGCAAAGGGTTAAAAATCATAAGAAAGAAAGACAGTTGACGTTTGCAAAGTGGAATTACAGACGGTAACGATCGAAGTTGGACTAACTTCTGCCATTCGCTAGTATGTAATCTCTGTGCCGGTAAGGGGATACCTGGTCCCTTGAAAAGGAAAGCGAGAGATTAGCACAAAAACGATTCGAAATGTTAGCGCAGTTCCGAGCAAAACAATAAGGGTCCATCTCCCGAGACTTTTAAGGGGCGGGGAGGGAACGATAGCATGGCGCCCGGAAAATTGGGTTCGTTGAAACCTGTTTCGTTAATGCGATCTCTCGTGGAGAAAAAAAGCAAGCCCTTAAAGGGTGTTGAAAACTCGCCGTGGAGAAAAGCTGTTGTGTACAACGAACTTATTTAGCTTAAGTATTGTCTGCGAAAAAAAAGCAAAATCCAGTTTCGTTAATTAACTGATCCCCGTACAGTTTAATACGTGTACTGTTTTGCGTCGCGATGTGCACTAGATATTTGCACGAGTCGAATTGATTTCAAATCGATCTTCGCTTCGCTTCGCTTAGTCAAACTTTGCAATCTGTTGCAGTAGAGGTTGTACATCGCGCCGATAAAATCAGCGAGAAATATTTTCGATTTTTTTGAACGGCCACATATTTCTGTCACGTATGATGGAAGAAAGGATTGATCTGTTTGTCGCCTCTGACACTAAAGATACGTGAACACAATACGTAAACGAGTCGCACGAAAAATGTTGCGTTTGTCTCTATCCGGCATGTGTGCGACTGCATTGCTATTCCGCGTCGGGCCGCGGACGATTTCTCACGTTCCGGGGTCAGTAGAACAGGAGGAATTCGCTTGAATAGTGTGACATGTATTTGCATCGACCGGCAAACCGGCAAACCGACGAGCGGCGAGCGACGAGCGGCGAGCGTGTGGGCGTTTGGCAGCGACCGTTGTTGATCGTGAATCACGATCGAGAATTCAAGCCTTGCGTAACGGCCCCCGGTCAATCCACGTGCACGGCCGTGCCCACTGTTTTCGTTTTCCGTTCGGCAAGGTCATTGCACCGGGTCTCTCTTATACCTCTAATGGAAATTCAATGTTTAAGTAAAAACAATTCGGGAACGTCTATTTTTTAAAATACGATTAAGGTTAAAGTAAATTTATAATTTCTTTTTTAATACAGCTAAAAATTGTCAAATACTGTTGTGGAACAAAGAGTATTCATAATTAACTATTTATTAATACAGTTAACAATTTTAAAACACAGTTGAAGTATGATTAGTTATCTCACAATTTGATTCAATGATCTTGACACATTAACCGTAGAATGCCAACAATTCCCACCTTTCACTACACACATTACGGTTTCAGGGTAAGCACTGTAATTTATTTCACATCGTTGTGTTAATTATTTGATTTCAATCGTTCGATCTACGTTTCCTTTTACAAGCACTTGTTTCGATTAAAGCTTGTTTATTCCTACCACAAAAATAAAATGTACCACCGCGCGCGTGTTTTATCATAAATTCGACGATTTCCGACAGCTATGCTTTCCGTAGATTCGCCTAGTTCCTCTAGCAATGGCTCTTTATGCGCCGCATGACATCATCGACCGTCGGATTTTTAGAAAAGTCCGATGAATCACAATCGAACGGAAATGTGTCGTAAAAAGAAGAACGAGGCAAAGAACTGCGATAGATAAACCTCGCGAAGGAAACCATAAAATATATCGCTTCTCTGAAGCGAAGAATAGTCATACCGAATTAATTTACGCGCGCCACGTTGCTGACAATGTTGTATTTAGTATTTTCGAAACGAAAATCATAGGGAAAGATAACAGAGAAATGATTGTATTTAATTGATTTAAATTGCATTTCATTTGAAAATGAAACAACTTTTAAACACCAAATGAACTTGTCCCTTATTTTGCCTTCAAGAAAATATGCACGGCATAATTTGATAAGTAGAGCACGCATTTGTCGAGAGATGCGTGTACAGCATACACGCACGTGAAAGATGTCTGGGGAATCGCGTGGTAGAAAGGGAACGGAGACATTGAAAGGCTTGAAGGAATGGAAAATTTGTATGTCCCTATTTTCCGCTATAATGTCAATGAATGGCGACGCTCTATTAACCCAGTGGCCCAAGGAATGATATGAAACGGAATTAAAAGAACAAGGAAGGCCCGAGCGAGAGCGCCCATGCGACACGTGTACCGGGTGGCGGCGGAATAATTAAGCGAGAGAAGCCGTCGAGTGGGGGCGACGTCGTCGACGACGGAGAAGTGGTGCTCGTTAATGAAGCGATACACCAGAGACTCTCTCTCCCGACAGACGACAAAATTCTGGGCGAAACTTCGCCAAAGACCGTTCCGTTCCGAATATTCTTTGCCCGGAAGTGACGATAATGAACCAATTTCACGGTTCAATCTAGCTGCTCGTCAGGAAAGACCAGACCTTGTTTGGAATTAATTTAGCTATTTCAAGGCACTGAATGATTAATTATTATTTTAATTAGTGATCCTGCTGCCGTCGGTTCGCGCTAAGCTGCCAGACCGATTGACACCGATTGTTATGCGATCCGTATAATCCTTACAGCATTGAGATTACTTGATATAATACTTAAGATTTTTCGATATTAATCAAGTATGAGAATTTTACATGGATGCTTTATCTACCCATGTTCACGTTTTTATTTATTACGGATCTTCTATTATTATTGACTAAGGTACGCGCTGAACAATGGACGTGTTTAGCTGGTGCGGTTGACAGATCATTCTCGGCTTCTAGCGTCGATTAGTTTGCCGGTCTTCTCGTTCACCAATAGAAATGGGTTTCGGTCATAGAATAGCGGAGTCTACGGAGCAGGTACTACGTTTGACTGCACTACGGTGCAGGTCAAGCGGACCGAGCGGAATACCCACTTGTCCCTCTGCCGAAACGATGGACTTCGTCTTAGCTTAATAGGTAGCAAGCAAATTGAATAATTAATTCATAAACAACCGAGTTATTTAAAAAAAGCAAATAGAGCCGTATATTTTACTGCAGCTGATCGTTAAAGTTCTATGAAGTTTATAACAATTTCCGAGAAGCATTACGAAGAAAAAAGTTCTGTAAGAAATAAATTGGAGAAGAAAACTATCGATCTTCGTTTTTCAGTTCAAAGGAACGCGATGGAGAGAAAAGTTCTGTACAGGATAAGTTGGCAGAGAAAAATATTGATTTACAGTTTTAAGATTCTTTTATTGATTATTATTATTTATAGTAATATATATAATATTTATAATATTAATAGCAACCAGAATTAACATTATTAAGCCAACATAATTAATATTGTTTTGCGTCCGCTTCGCCAAAGAATGGAGTGTGTATCCAGTAACCTGTTACACGGTCATCGTAATTAAACGAACGACACGCGAACTCGCGTCAGCTTGTACAAGATTTTCGAAACATTATCTTGATGTTCCCTCCCATTAATGCCGCCTTGTATTCCGGCCCGAATGTCGCCCGCCGCTTTAATTAACAGCGCCATATATCATCGGACACTCGAAAGGGAGCGGCCGACGGTTTGTATTTCATCGAGTTTTTGCGATCGGGTGACAGGCAGACTGCGGAATCCGGAGGATTTGCAAGGAGGTGATGAATGGCAGAAAATAAGGAAACGTATATGTATTCCTGTCCCAAAAATAGGGGAGAATGGTCGCGCGGACCCTGGGCGCAGCCACCGAGCGAAAAGGGGCGAGGGGAGCCGGTATATGTCATTAAACGTCATTATTTTTAGATTCTCGACTTGGGAACCGATGTTTTGGTATGTTACGATTCTTCCGGAAACTACCGTCGGGCATCTGCGCGTATTAATAAAATATGAAACGATCCTACGGCTATTACTAATTTAATGGTACGCTTTTGAGAACACTATAAATTATTCTTAGGTTTCGAGCAAATGATCCCTTCGACGCTAGTTTTATACTACTTCATAAAAGTAACAATTTAATGGATAAATCACGTTTGAAATTCATTTTTACATTTTCAACTTTATTTATATTTGAAAGAAAATTATTGCAGAAAAGTGAAATAGCTCTGCTTTAACGATTCAAATAAACCGAGAACACACTAGGTCCGCCACTCTAAAGGTCTCTTAATCGGTTTGCTACTTTAAATTCCTCCATCTCGATGCGAATTCTGTAATCTACGGCTCAGAGTCGAACACATACGGTAGAACCTCCATTATCCGGGCTGAGCGGAGTGACACGAATATTCGAACAATAGAACTGTTACTTAGTTACAGTGCTAGATTTCATCTCTACCAGCATATATGGGTTGCTTTAGATTCAGAGCTGATTATCTCGTAAACGGAGACAGGTAAAACACGTACCTAGATGACTTTTTTAAGCATTATTTCTGGACGTCGGCATAAATAATTTTTCTTCTTTAAACATAAGTAATTCGACGATTACTGGGCCACGTATGAGGAGAAGTTGTCCACCTGTATCCAATGAAAAGTAAACACCTCAAATAAAAGATTAGCGACGCCTTACGTTTCTATGTTATTTACCATCCGCATTATTTCGGAATTTTGCCACGGCTCGCGAAATTTGCCAAAAAGTGAAATTAAATTGGAAGGAAGAACCGGAAGATCCGCTGCACGGCGTGCACTAAATCTGTCTGCAAAGATCATCCAAGCACGGGGGACACAGACGCCTTTAATTGCCACTGCTTTTCGCGCGCGTGTCCTTTCATGCAGCTTCATTCATTAGCGTTAACCAGGGGAGCGCGGAGGCAACTGTGCAGACTGATCCAATGACGACGTGAGAGGGGAAAATCGACTCGGTTCATCGATCGGCGCTTGTTGCACCGAATCCCGGGCTCGCCGCGCTGCGCCGGGTAAAAGCGCTCTAGCTCTAGCTCTCTAGCCTGACAACGGACAAGGGAGAACTGCCAACTATTCGAGCGAAGAATTCTCATTTCAGTCTTTTTTCGGAAGATCAACCGTGACAGACAACCTTCCTGGTCACGACAGTGTTATATCCTAAAGTTAGCCGGATTTCTTTGGGGAAATGCGGCTCGCGGAACTTACGATGCACTACGCGCGCGCGAACTCGTGCACTCTCTTGATCCGAATATAGAAAGCTGCATTAATATTAATCATCGGCGACGGGGTCCTGCTATCATGCGGCCCGACGCTGCTAGTGTCAAATAATGAAAGTGTTTTACCGAAAAATTTCTTACTGCAAAAATCGTTTTTTGTTTTCCAAATAATTATTCTAATCCCATTTGTTGGATTAGAATAATTCTCCATATAAAGTTCTCCAAGTTCTATCTCATAATCCAGCTTTTATCCTATCGAACGTTAATCCGTGTAAAATCCGCGCTTCGCGTTCTTTCAAGTTCCGAACGAAGACATTAGTTCCGTAAACATATGTTAATTAGAAACACTGTTGAACAGAATATGTTTTTCGCAGCAGTAGTTGCGCTTTAATCAGAACTTACCACATAGAGCAATATTTTCTCATTAAACACGCACGCTCTCCCATTAACCCGTTATGGAGGCAGTCGCGGAGCCAGCCAGACTCATTTGGCGACGAGAAAAAAAGAAAAATGGAAAATTACACGCCATTAATGTTACATAATCTTGGAACAATTATTTCCGATTATCCCAAGATCATTTTAATTATCGCGGAATTAGCGGGGTGCTTTTAAATGCCGTCTCTCCGCGAGCGCGTGCGTAATTTTTGAACAAACATTTCTGAGATCTGTATTTTCGAGCAGATTTTCATAAAATTTTCGGTAGACATATTACATTTTCATGGAAAAATTAAGCGGTATATAAAATAAAAACCTTGACATAATCTTGAAAGTTTAAGTAACCAATTGATCCGATTGTTAATCTGTTTACCGATGCAACAGTCTCATTAATAATCGCGTACGCGTCTCGTACGGCAGCAGCAGCAGCAGCAGACGCTCGAAAATATTTGCCGGCAAGCGGGAATGTTTCTACGGCAAACAGATTTTGTTCTTCAAATAACTAATTTCCTCATTGCTTATTAAATTCACAATCAATTTCCTCGGGAATGCGAAAACCCGTGGACCACCGCGCGCGCTGTAATATACACACACCGAAACGATATTAAATTAAATGAAACAGCGTTTCCGTCTCACACGTGTATCCGGTTTAGCGGAGTTTTAATTAAATTCCATATTAATTGGACGGTACACTGCATTATCGTTTCACGGGCGTATCGTAACGTCACAGAAGGCAGTTTGTATTCATAAAACTCCTGTGGCAAAACAATAAAATTTCCGCAAGTTACGGGGCTCGCGCGCGTTGCCGAAGTTATCGACGCGCGCGCGCACCTCGCGCGATTCGAATAAAATTTAACAGTTCCCTTGTTCCCGATAAATTAATGCCCGCAGGATCGCAGGATCGAAGGAACAACCCGCCGGCCAATCGTTGATGCGTTAACGCCGCGATTCAAAAACCGAAAATTCCGCCGGTGTTAATGACACGGTTACTCCGTCGACGGAATTTAAAATAAATACGTTTCTCGCGCGACGCCACGCGGCTCCACGGATGCATCGTTTTCTGCGATCGCACACTTCCGACTTAATTTATCGCGACACGCGGAACGACTGCGCGTTCCTCCGCCAGGACCTAGCACTTGTTTCACTTGTTTCTGCTACCAAGATTTACAACGTTAAACCGCGCGTCGTCGGAATAAAAGTGAGCGCGCGTCAAACCAAGCGAACTAGACCGTGCTAAAATTACCCGGTCGCCGGAAGCAGGGTACAATCGTAATGAAATCGAAGGTTCGTGAAATTAGATCAAATATTGCTGATATATAATATATAAATACTTGTTTGAACATTATAGTGGCCGACTATGCATAGAAACACCTTTCTAAACGGAATAACCTATACGCCGCTAATATCTATGAATATTTTAAGCAAAATCACTTAATAAAACATTCCAATGTAAAGAATATTTGAATAAATACTTATAGCCGATACGAAAGAATTAATTTGTAATAATTTGCACCGAAAGTGAATAGAAAGCGCATTTACAAAATACGTATTGCAGATTTTTAATATCCAATAAATGCTTCGAATTTTAATTAACAAGAAAATCAACTGTTATTTCCGATCAGCCAATGTAACATGCTCCGAGGAATATTCTGTGCACGTGATGGTATTTTTTTGTAATGAGCGATCATTGATCAACCATTGAAATCGTCAAAGAGAATTAATTATCGCAAGTTGATATTCGTAGTTGGTTTAAAAAATCATAAAAAAATCCCCGGTCGTTTTACGGGAATGTACGTTCCGGCATCGTAAAATAGACACTTTCAGCTTCAAGTTAAGCTACTTGCGGTTCAAATTGCTCCACGGGAAAGTTGTTGGAAACGCGCCCAAAGTCCAAAAATGAGCCCAAGACGGCCCAATACCCCCGATTAGTTGGTTTAAAAAATCATAAAAAAATCCCCGGTCGTTTTACGGGAATGTAC
>NC_135780.1:6820156-6898443 GCF_028453695.1 Augochlora pura
ACACTTTCAGCTTCAAGTTAAGCTACTTGCGGTTCAAATTGCTCCACGGGAAAGTTGTTGGAAACGCGCCCAAAGTCCAAAAATGAGCCCCAGACGGCCCAATATCCCCGATTATTTGGTTTAAAAAATCATAAAAAAAATCCCCGGTCGTTTTACGGGAATGTACATTCCGGCATCGAAAAATAGACACTTTCAGCTTCAATTTAAGCTACTTGCGGTTCAAATTGCTCCACGGGAAAGTTGTTGAAAACGCGCCCAAAGTTCAAAAATGAGCCCCAAACGGCCTTATACCCCCGGTTAGTTGGTTTAAAAAATCATAAAAAAATCCCCGGCCGTTTTACGGGAATGTTCATTCCGGCATCGAAAAATAGACACTTTCAGCTTCAATTTAAGCTACTTGCGGTTCAAATTGCTCCACGGGAAAGTTGTTGGAAACGCGCCCAAAGTCCAAAAATGAGCCCCAGACGGCCCAATACCCCCGATTAGTTGGTTTAAAAAATTATAAAAAAATCCCCGGTCGTTTTACGAGAATGTACATTCCGGCATCGAAAAATATACACTTTCAGCTTCAATTTAACCTACTTGCGGTTCAAATTGCTCCACGGGAAAGTTGTTGCAAACGCACCCAAAGTCCAAAAATCAGCACCAGACGGGAGCTATTTAAAATTCGTTTTGCTTAAGATGTGATTTGCATTTAATATATAGTAGATGGACGCGACGTAAACGGGACGTCCTAATTTTAATTGAAATAAAAATTTAATTTCAGAAGGATGCCCGATAAGGCGAGTCGCATGCAGTGGCTGTTCGGGGGAATTTGAGGAGCGGCGTAATTGGAAATTCACGTTGCATTCCGGGCAACGGATATTGAAAAGGTTTCCATCTTTTCTAATTGATCGCGCGAAACTGCAGATTCCGTCGCAGCAAATGCTCGTTGTCTCTTTCCGCGTTCGAACTAATGAAGTAGCATCTCGCGGAATGATTCATATCTTTCAGGCTGAATTTTCAACATTGGAATGATCAATGTAAAAAATATTTGAGACAGACAACTACCGTGATTTTAAATTATTGCAATGAATTATAAATTGTATTTTACATGTGTCATTTTATTTTTATGGCTTATAATAATTTACCTACCCTTACATTAAGATAGGATAATTTGTATACCAAAAAATAGCATTACTATTAAATAACGTTTCTACTAAATTTTAATTCACTGTAATTTATAAATGTGTATATAATTTTACTTCGAGTACAAAGGGTTAATATCACATTACAGCATTTTTTAGTATCATCGACGGTCTTGATATTTGACCGGCTCGACTTAAACGAGTCACCCTGTAGATCTCACGCGCACTTCACATATTGTTGCATACAGTCTATGCATATTCACAACATATCGCAAGTGCACGAATTTCCGCGGCTTATTCATGACTGAAATTAGTAAAAGCGTCGGCCCACAGAGATTACAATATTCTCTCTCTCGCGCGCGCTTTCTTCCGCGTCTTTCGGCGTTTCGCGCGATCCAAGCACACATCCTGAAATACTAAAAAGAAAGAAATTGGCCCGCGAGGCCGCGGGAAGAGACAGGCGAATAAAAATTCGCGGAACGTGTAATAAAATTCGTCTAATTTGAAAGCGGTCGAGGCTGCCATAATTTTCGCGCTATCCTGAAAAGCCGTGAAACGAGGGCGCTAACTTTCGTTCGCCGGCGAATAAAAATAAGCGGCGGGGGAAAAAAAACGGCGTTATCAGGGAGGAAATGGAAGTTAATTTGACACGCGAGAAATGCGATTCAATAGGGACACGGTTGCGCATAGTCGGATATGTGCTATTTTACAGAATTTACAATGGCAAGGAGAACATATATATTTTCCGGGACGCAGAGCCGAAGTCCCGCACCTAAATTGCTTCATATAAACTCCCGCGTCCTTCAGCCGGCACACTCAACTTCATCAGTAACAAATTAGCATTGTACACGCCACATTTCTATAGAAGTTTGTAAGCGGCTAATTGCATCGTAACTTTTATTCAAGTAGTTTCCAAGCGGTTCCAGCCTCGGAGAACCTGACGAAAAACGGAAGTAGCTTAATTTTACTTTCACGATCTTTGAATTCATTAAACGCGGACAAAGCTCTTCGCGCCCGATAATTGAACACTCCTGCAAGCTGAAATAGGCGACGACACGTGCATTTGCGTGGCATTTATTTTATGTGAAATAAACATATTGCAACAATAATTTCGTTGATTTATGGAACCAGGCGAAAATCGTGGGAGACATTTATCGGAATTCAAAGGAGGTTAGTCCGTCGAAAAGTTGGTTTTGTCGTGCGAATCTCTCGTAATCAGATTTTCCTTCGGGAATACAGCGTCGTCAAACCGAGTAATAATTTTTTCAGGAATCGGCGAACGACGATTTCGATGAATATTTGAGGCAGGAAACCGACATTTTTTTTTATTTCTACGGCATACTTCCCTCCGACAAATAGCGAAACGCGGAAATTTGATTTCGGGGTAGGTAGAAATTGAAAGTTTCCTCGATATCTCTCTCGATACTTCAGCAAAGAGGAATCCATGAATATTTTCCTTTCTCCGGCTCCAAGTACGGTGTGTATGGATGGTATTATTTATGCCGCAATAAAACAAGGTTTTCCATAGGATCATAATACTCTCCGCGGCCGAATGTGCCTTCGAAAATTTTATATATATAATTCCTTTGTTTTTCGCGTCACGCTAGCAAATAATAATGTATTCGCTATCCTTGAAAAAAGAAAGTCGCTATTCGAGCAAGTTGAACTGGTTTCTGCGGAATTGCACTGCAAATATTTCTGTACGCGCTTACGGAGAATTGTGAGAATATGTTATACATAGATAAGACTGCAAGAATAGTTTCAAAGATTTAACACAGAGACAAATTAAAAATCGAGGAAGCTAGTTTATTCTAATTGGTTCAATGTACGGTTGAATACAGTATCAAAAAAGAGATTGCAAGGCGACTATGGACACCCAAATTCGAGATGGCGGTCATAAAACAGGAAGCAGAGAAAGACAATATAGCACGTCAGCATATACAATCGAAAGTTCCTCGGGCTGCGAGGCCTGCAACGCTTCCGTGTTGCAATTGATATTGCGTCACGATGTGACTTAAGCGTGTTGCATCGAACGATTGCTGGTATCTTTAATTGTCAAATAGTACGTAACGCGCATAGACGATCTCCTCTAATAAACCTCGTAAAGGTTTCACGCGTGCTTTTAAAACACGAAGTCGAGGGCAAGACACGAGATAAATAAATAATTGATATATTCTCTTTGGAATATTAAATATTTATTTCGTCGAAAGACTAAAGTTAACTGAAATTCTATTGTCTTTAATATTTTATGATTTTTCTGTCGTAACATATCACATGAGACTCGTAATTAAATATTAAATTAGCAATACCATCTATAAGATAATTGTAGGATTTAGTGCTGCGGAGCAGAGGGTGCGATAGGGCATAAACAATTGACACTTTATCAAATAGTAAGGTCATCCACAACTGTCAAACAGCGAGGTCATTTTAATCTGTTTCCACTTCCCAATGGAACCAGAAAACATTGAAACCGACCGATAGATCATAGCACCTGGATATTGTCCAACAGTTACATTCCAAAAATGATTTCTAGGTGACAATTCAATTTTCCCGGTGTTCCAGTTTCTTTTTCGCAATTCGCGTAACGCGCGTTTGGAATACCAAGAGGTTCGTTAAAACAGGCGGATAGTTAAATCTTGTTTTCCGTTGTGTTACTTCTACTCTACGCGTTCTGTATATTTATTTTACAAACGTTTGAAAAACTATGGATTAATTTATTTTTACAGAGCAACGACTGAAAACTTTTCCAGCTTTTGATAATAATATTTGAAATTGTCATAAATAACCCAACATCGCTGTCGAGCTGTCAACTAATCACTCTTCTCTCGCTTCGTTCATTTTATTTATAATTACGGCAAACACTAACTTCCCTTTTCGGATCACAGCCAGCACTACTTTCATTTAACTCTTCACCAATGAGTCTATTTACATACATACTGAAGATGATCAACTATACCGTGCACACAACCATCCGCGCAACGTTCTTCGTATGCTTAAGCAAAGAGAAATCGAATTAACAAACAGTTTGTACACACAAATGGATCCTCGAGCGAGCGAGCGATCTGTCGAAAACATCAATCCGACGGGAAATCCACGCATCAGCGTTTAGTTGTGAAAGAAATCAGTTGTAATTCGTGTGTTGCATATAATCCTTCTTATCTATTTATTTTATTCTAAAATCATACCTGTAATTATACTAATAATTGTTGCTGTTCCATCGCTAACAAGACGTCGCGCTGTTCGTCTTCGTCCGGAAATTTGTAATTGGAAACCGAACGGTCCAGGATTGACAGCGGTATTTGGAAAGTCGTTGCCCCGAGGATAGGAGAACGGTGAATAATTCGGTGTTTTCAATTTTCTAGAAATCTTACTGCAACGTAACAGGCGACACGATCCAAACTTCCACCAGGCAGCCGACGCTCCGGGAAATGGCGCGGAAGTTTCCGTTGCTTGCAACGTCCCATTCCACGGGAATAAATTATTCTTTTTCTCTTCGGAATCTTTACCGTTTCCGAACACCGTCCCCGTCAATTTTGCAGTAAATTGCATTTCCTTCTGCTGTTCTTTCGACACGTAATTGTTACGGATGCGACCGGATTAAATTGCCGTGTATATGATAATTAGTCCAACGTTTGTTGAAGGGTATTTCAAAATTTTCGAACATAATTTCCGGCGGCCAGAGTTTAAATGTCAGGCGGTCGAGTGGATGGCGACATGGGTACGTCCGCACACAAGACGCGAGCGTGGGTGTATTGCCTTACGTGTAAAACAATTAACAGCGAAGGTTCCGACGTTGATAGAACATTTTTCTAGTCTTACATACGACACGGTATACTGTTTGCTTTTTAATCACAGAAAGTAATTATAAAAACATCCGATATTTTTGAAATTAGCGGCCCGGTGCATCGTGCCGATAACAATATGCGATGTTCACCAGGAACGACAGGTCAAAATGTACCCAGCAACCCTAGCCGAGGGTTAAATGGTTCCAGAACGCTTATCGTACGTGTCGAGCGCAGAACGAATCTTCGGCGGAGCTTAAATCGGATCAACCGGCTCTATTCCACGGAACGCCGAAGGAAGGAAGGAAGGAGGGAAGGAAGGAAGGAAGGAAGAAAGGAAGGAAGGGAGGAAAAGTCCGCGGGAACGACACGTTCGTAGATTTTATCTACGAGTTGATGTTGAACAACGCGCAACACGGTATTCCGCGTTACGCTTACGAGCTCTCCGTTAAAGCTGGCGCGCCACACGTGCGCCGAATGCGAGCGGACTCGTAAATACACTCCGCGCGGATTAACACGCGGCCGTCACGTGGCACGTGTGTTCCGCACACCCCCTTTTCTCTCCCGCCACCCTTGTCACTCTCTTCCGTCACTCTTTCTCTTCCTCCCCGATGCACTCGGCGGAAGGCCCGGGGAGGGTGGGTATTCCAAAAAGAGCAACGCGCTCTGAGTTATGTCGTTGGACCGAAAACACGGCAAGTGCGAACGCCGTTCCTCCGTCTCCGGGATTAATACGGTGCATCGCGTAATGCACCGCGTTGCACAGCGTCGCACAGCGTCGCACCCCGTTGCATCGCGTCGTCGTTCTCCTTCTTTCCCCATTATCGCCGGAATACGTTGGACGATGCGTTAACGACGCGTATGACGCGCCGGATCTGCTGCCAGGTGTCGAAACATTTCGGCGACAAGGCGCGATAGAAGGGATCTCTCTAGTTGACCGGCCCGTTTGATGGACGATCGCGAGAGGATCGCCGGGATTCTCCTGTCCTATTTTATTAGGTCAGCCACCCTTCGTCTGCGATAAGCATCGATTTAACAACCCCTGGGCATGGACTGTCTGAGACGAAAGATTTACGAGTCGCTTTCTTAAGGACAGGCGAGAGCTGTTTAGATCGCCGGATTGGAATCCAGGATTTTTTAGTTCGAACAGTATTTATAGGAAGAGTATCTATTCAAGCTACGATTTTTAGCGGAATTAAGACTTTTATCGATTTTATCACAACTTTGAATAATACAGCAATAGAATAGTGAAATACGATCGCGTTTGAAACAATTTCACACGCTTTATCTCTTCTTTACCGTATCGAACAGTGTTTCGTAATTGGTGTTAGTATCTCGCTAAATTGATGTTTAGCAAATGACTCAGTCGATCGGTTTTCTTTGCGTTCCTGCACGCACCGATATTTCGCGTTTAATTGATACCAAATATTTAACATGGCTACACATTTCTGGAACTCGCGATCGATCCTCTTTCCGAAACACTTTATTAAATTGAACGTAATAGGTAACATTCAAGTTGCTCAATTGGACATAAATCAAAAGTATAACGTTATAAATCAATAAATTAATTCAGACAAACAAAATGAATTATTTCTTTTAATAATATGAACAGTATCAAAATATTCTGAAACGTGTAATACCTCCAATCTAGCGATAATTGTATAAAAAATATATAGAGGCTCGAATCTGAAATAATTGGACTGGGAGTAATAAACAAGAATAAATTTCGAGGGATTAAATGTAAGCGATTGAAGGAAGCATCAACGGAGTGTACCTACTTCACAGGGTCGAGGCTAACTAAGTCGTTCATGGAAACGTACCTGGCCCGATTATTACAGACGACTGAGTTTCCGTTGGAACGATACATGAACGCGGAGGGATTTTAGACCCAGAATGGGTGCTTCAAGAGCAAATCCGGTTATCCAGAAGTGCGACTGCATATTTTATACCTTGCATAATCGAGACGAAAAAAAATGAAAGAGCGCTTCTAGATTTCCCCGGTTGAAAATCCGCGAAGGGTAACCATAAAAAGGATTAGTTACCATAAAAAGGATCAGTTACCGCAAAAAAAAGACATTCTTAAACCAAAGGTCTATATGGTTTCGTTTGGAAAAGAAAATGTGAATTTCGGTAATTTAACAATATCCGCGATAGCAGTATTCGAAATTAAAAATGAAAATCATTAAGTTAAATAAAAACAAATGTGATTTGAAATAGGGCTCGTACAACACGAATGAGACCTTTAATATTCCTCGATCGTGAATAAAAATTGGAATTTCAATGTTTCGAAAATAAAGTCGAGGCGCACGGAATTTCCAGCAGAGTAAATCCGAGCTGAAAGTCAGTAAATCGAACAAGTACTTGAAATGTAATTTCGAACAGCGGCGAAACCCGGCGAACAGTGCCTTCGAGGTCAACGAACACCGCGGAAACAGCGTCCCACAGCGTCCATTCATCGCGCGGGGTAAATAAAGCGCGAGTTACGCCCGTGAACTCGATTTCCGACAAAACGAACGACCTTTCATTTCTGCACAAGGACTTCATTACCACGCCCGGCGAAACGCTACAGCTCAGAGCTGGAAGAAAAATCGTGTGGACCAAAACGAGACCGGCACCCCCGGCAAGCTGCTACGAAAACATTAAAATGCCGGTGTGTAAAATGAGTCGAGAGAGACTAGTTTTAGTCCTCCGACTACTTGGCGGCCTACCTGTGGCTCTTTCACTCTCGTTTACTCTATAATTGGCCTCTCCGGGTGATCGGGTTCTCGGTTGTTCATAGTTTAGGGTACTCGACTTACCTAGGCCACATGTTGGGTCATTCCATCAGCTCGGCGAATCAGGTTTGATTTTCTCCAGACTCCTCGACGACTCCTCGACCACTTTTCGGGGGCGGCACAGGCACACGGCACCAGAACGGTCACTGACACTCTATAGATCACCGATCAACACGGCTTTGAGGTTAGCGGATGAGGTCAAGCCGCACTCGATTTCGGCTCGATACTCGGGATTAAACGAGTTCGACGGTGGCGCCAATCGCCAAGGTCGCCTCGAGAGCAAGGTCAATGTACTTCCGGCACTGATCGACAGATCTACCCCCGGACCACAGTCTCCGCTTACTCCGGAGGAACCAATCCCGACGAGCTGCTGCTGCTGCTGCTGCTGCTGACAGCCCAATCGGCTCCACGGTCCACCACTCACTGACAACAGTCCCTTCGTGACACTTGCCGCTTCCTTCTCGATTTTTCTCCCTCCTATCCTCCTCCTACTCCGCGAGTAGGCTGCCGCGGCGACCGTCTGCTAGACGTCGTAACGCTGATCTAGCCACCGACCGGATCTCTAAACTCTCTTCCTCTTTTCTCTGGTCTCTAGCCAGCTGGTTTTCTTTCGAACCCTCCTGCCGGCCGATCGGCCAAGACCTTATCCCCTAAACGGGTCCGTCCACGCGTGGACCAACAGACACCCGCTCTCCCCGACGTCTGCTTTCGAGCCGGCGACGAGGTGTCAATGGCGGCCGATTCAAATTCGCTCCCCACGTGGTGGCGACGGCGTCGTCCTTGCGACTGCCGCCGACACGACGCCCGACGCCGGCCAATGCGTCGCCATCTTCCGGCCGCCGGCTAAATCTGTTTTAGTGAATCCGCCGCTGCTACGAAATTCGCCAAGATTCTTCTCTTTTTCTTCTATTCTCGCATTTGTCTTTTTTTTTCTTTTTGGCTTCCATCTTCCTCCGGACGGATGGATAAGGTATTCGTTCGAGGACGACCTGCCCCGTGGACCCCGCCGGTGGACCGCTTAGGGTATTTGTATCGTGGACACGCGGTCCGATCTTTTCAGAATTAACCGAACGAATTTACCACCTGAACTCGATGGCTTTTAAATGTTCACGGAGTTTCTAATCCGAGGAATTAAGGAAATTTTAGCAATTATGGAAATTTTACCGTAAAAATGCTACAACATAGGATATCTTTGCCCCCATTAACTCTTTACCAAGTATCATTATAAATATATGCATGAATTTTATCTAAATAAAGGCAATAAAAAGAAAATAAAGGTCGATGTAACGAAGAATAGTTACGTTTTTTGAAAAATGTTTTAAAAACAAATTTCGCAAGATCGACATTGCAATAACATGCAGGAAAAATACCTTTTCAACATGCCAAACTATTCTGCATATTTATTTTTTTCCGATAAATGTTTATTTAGCCGGGGAACGATTTATTACGAATTCTGTTTGCAGAGCATCCGATGGCTTCCCGATTTCGTGAAAATCAGCAACATAAATTCCAATGTTTACGAATAAAATCGGGAAAGAGAAATATAAGATAGTAAATGTAGGTCTCGCAATATTTCACTTTGACAGCGGTAATCAGTATTGAGTATGGAAAATAATATGAATAAAGTCAAGGTATAAATAGCTCCCCGGCCGTGTTCCTCTTACTGCGCCGTGATTAATAAGCTTCATACGAAAACATAGATCACGCCGCGGACTTGCGATATTAATAAAAAAGAAATTAAAAAAGCTAGCGAAAATCGAGACAGCCGACAGAAATATATCTATATACGTATCTATTGCAATGTTATTTTATTTATTTCAGCCAGGATAAAAATTGTCGCTCAATTTCGCTGACAAGACTTCCAGAAGCTTACTCGTTTCAAAGTGAAATTGCGCTCTCGCCTCCATTATTTGTGGCATAAAGCGAGACCCGGACGAATATTTTCAACTGACAGCGTTAGAATTAATTCTGATGATCCGCTGGGCTGATAGCTGCAATCGAGCGTTATGATAAATAGACTGCGAATCTTAGTTATTTCGCCGACAGAAATTTCGAATAAATAGTACGACGCGGCGAGAAGAGTTTTAAATTCTTTTCTTTATAATTTAAAATGAGATCGTTTGACCATGACCTAGGCTAGCGTTAAAGGCGGACGCGATGCGTTCTTGTCGATAAAGAATCAGTCTGCAATTTTGTAACCAATATGTGCATATAACCTTGGCGCTAACCTATGTCAATCGTCTGTTGCTCTTTTCGATTACAATATCAGTCCAATAAAAGAAAGATAAGTCCCGAGCACGTCAGCGGGATTCGCGATAACTTCGCCTTCGGTGGAAGCTGACGTAATCGTTCATAGTAGCTTCTTGATGGGTGGTATCACTTTTAAAAATGCTGCTATGAATGTCAAGATTTCTAGAGCAAGTGGAAGTCATCGTATGAATGCATCACCGTGATCGTTAGAGATCATGCAATATGAATGCATTGGCGCCACTCACAATGAGGACGTTCAAACGCATTCGAATAGACGCAACGATTACGGACTGCGCAAGGGAGTCGAGTAAGTTGTAACTTTCCCACGGGAATTGGAAATTCGTTTAGCATTTGTTTAGCGATTGTGTAAGTTTTCTCATTTGGCGTTGCGTTTATTTAACTTCTATTTAAATTGTATAAACATTTGCAAATGCAGTACTTTTCATTATCGCTTTGTAATAACTTCAGAATTAAATCGATAAAAGTCAGAATAAAATACAATTTTGTCCATCGATGTCTTTAAAATAAAAATAAAATATATGAAGAGCGAGACGAGTAACAAATATTTTTAGAATAAAGCAATAAAACTATAACTTATAAATTGATATTGCCGTTGAATTGAAAGTGTTTCGCGAAAATGCATCGCCGTATACGACAAATAACTTTATATTATTTGTTTGATAATTTCAGAAAACACCGTTCGTTGATTCAATGTTAGTTTAACAGTCGGCTCGGCATCGCGCAAGCCCGCAACTGTGATTAAAATCCATTAACACTTTCAGCGATTGCATCAACGGAAACAATCAAGCTTGATGAAAACCTTCGTCTCTCTTTTTTTTCGTCGAAAAAACAATGTCGAACTAAACCCATGAAAATTTTTTAGAAATACCTCGGTTTGCAGCAGGTTCGTTCGCGAACAATACATCTTTTTACTGCTTTTACAATGTTGTTCTGTTTGGCGTTATTCTGGCGAAAAATACGGGGTATCATCGAAAGTATGTATAAAAGTCATCTTGTTGTTGGACAAACAGCCGTCGACCTTAACTCAACATTGTCTAAAGATTTCGTACGCGGCGATCGCGGTGAATATCAATGGGGCGAGCTTAATGTTTATACAGTCACCACCATACATTGTAATTGACGATATTAATGGGCACGGTGTGTACTTTCACACCGCGTCTGACTGGAATTCTTCACGGATCGTAAACGACGTCTGCGTGCCAATAATCGATCACACGTAATAACACGGCAGAGAGAGAAAGAGAGAGAGAGAGAGAGAGAGAGAGAGAGATTTATTAATGACGGCGGACACGTTCCGCCGACTGAATAATCGTGCATTATAGACACGGGAATGGAGTTACGAACGGATGGTTATTGTTTCATCTCGCGATCGAAGGTCATAATGACCGCATCGGGCGGGGGCGCGATCGGGGCGCCGGCAAAAGCTGAAACATCTAATTACACGTCGGCTGCAACGCCTCCGGCCTGTTTATTTCAATCTTTGACACCTCTCTCTTTGCCCGGCAATCGGAATTATTTGATCGTTGATGAAACACGACCATCCAAGGTTGCATCGACTTAACGCCGGCCAATTTACTGGTATCTAATCGAGACAATGGACGGCTCGAACGGTCAGCTCGTTCTGCTCCAAAACCGTGACGATGTTCTCATCCGCAAACTTATTTATACCATCTACAAATAAATGAAACCGAACGTACCGCGTTATTGGACTGTTAAAGAGAGGATACGGAACGCGACGAGAGGCGGAGCCGGTAAATATATCGGCAAGAAAGAAAAATGCAGATAGCACGTTCACGATTCGCCGGTTGTGAAATATCGGGCCCGAAGAGTTTCAAGCGCACGTAACGCGCGTCCTGTCATCAGAGGATCCGAGTTTCCTGGAGATTCCTCCTCAGCGACCGGAAATTCATGTGAATCGTCTGCGAGCGACATTTCACCAGGTGACACTCACGCGAAGCGACAAACGTTTCCCCGGTTCGCTTGACGCCCCGCGGAATTGCCTAGAAATATAGAGGAAAGAGGGGGCTGGGTGGGGATGGCGAGAAAGCGAAAGAGAAAGGGGGGGGGGGGCCGATAAAGAGAAAGAGAAAGGGAACGCGATAAATGGAAAGAGAAAGGGAGCGATAAAGAGAAAGAGAAAGAGAAAGACACGGAGGAGGGCGGCCCTTTCCGCGCCGGCGCCCTCCGAACGACACCCGCTCAGTCATTTTACGATTTCAATTAACATCAAGCCACCCTCGCCGAACGAGCCGTTCCTTTGGTGAATAGGCGAACCCTCCGGTCATTTGCGGCCTTGAATGCACCTGGAATATTCGCAGCTACGCACGTACGCTGAAATATTGTCAAACGCACGCGTTTCGCATCGCGCGCGCGGCTTTGCGCCTCGTCTCGCCTCGCCCCGTAAAATTACGTCGGAAACGCGGCGTGATGTGGACACGCCGGGCCGGGCCGGGCCGGGCCGGGCCGGGTCGGGCAGAGTTCCGGGGGCTTGACTAGCGAACCGCGAGCGTCGATCAACGAAGTTGCAATTTTCCACGGAACCGAAAACATTCGAATACTGTCGGCGGCGGCGAAACGCGCCGCTTGTTTTCGGTTGTTTCCCCGCATGGTCGTTCGAGGCCTAGGCAGCCTAAAGTGAACCATTGTGTTCGCTTTCCCTGCACACCGTGGCTCCTGGCTGCCGCCGTACCGCCGATGCGGCCCGACAAGGGAATCGTGCCGCGCGGAAAAGTAAATAGAAAATGCGGAATGAAATTTCGCCGCAGCCGGCATCGTTTTCCACGAAATACTAAATTTTCTTCTACTTCCGCGGCCAACGGTTATAATTGACTTTCTTTTCTAGCGGTTTTGTTGTACAGCGACTCCTAAAAGTGTTCCAGACAACTGGACTGCAGATTTTTAAGCAAAATAAAAATTTATACATAATTTTTGCTTGATTTAAGAAATCTATTCACTCATTTCCTACGAAGAAACTTTCATAATTTCAACGGTATTTAAAGAAGGTATTTTATTATCGTAAAATTTGTTTCACTCGTTATCGCTATAGCACCAACAGGACAATGAAAATATTAGTTTTCTCGTCTGAGCGTTCCAAGCGGAAACCATGCCCTCTCGACGAAATTATCCCGGCGTTTTGGTTAACGTTGCAGCCAGCGTCATTAAAGGGTCACGTTACACACTCATACTTTCGCGTGTGACATTGCGGTGCACGTTGGTCAGCTGACCAATTACAATCTCTTGTCGGTGACCATTGATCCGGAATAGTACAGGGTACACACTAAAAGTATACCGCCCCGCACGACACACAAGAGCATTTGTACGTCATTCGACCCTATGATGAAACATGCTGCGCTATTAGCGAAAGGTTTAGGATAGTTGTTGATGGACGCGGCTTACTCTTTGAAACCTCAATGAAAATCTTATAACACCAACGTCTGCATTCTATAATTTTTGGCAATTAAATAAAAGTAATTCGAGAAGAAGGAATTAAATGAAAAGAGGATTTCCTCGTTCAACAATTTTCTCATGGTGAAAGTAATATCAGAATAACTATAACTAATGTCTTTACAGACTGTCTGTCACTCGTTAATCCTATAAAAGCGTAAAATCAGCAATCTATTTAGAACCATCTATGGAACTTCATTGAACTACATTGACGATGGCCATGGGACGAATGGCAGGCAATATAATTGAATTGTACTGCAATTTCGCAGCGAGTGGCAGCAAAGACAAGAATTTGCATGTGCATCCGCTGTCTAAATACTGTGCACTAAATAGCGACGTTACAAGGAGAAGCACAGTGACCATGCTGCTCGTGCATGCCAGAATTACAGGTTCCCGAGCAGCGTAATGCATTTCCATATCTGACGGATTCATGGTTGTCGCTTAAATCGGCATCCTCTGTATCTAGAGTAGAGATAGAAAATGCTCGTTGCGCAGTCGTCCCTTCTTTTCACTTGTCTCTCACTCGACCAGCTAACTAGATAGCCAAATGAACCGACGTAAATCACCAACTGGTTAATTGAGTCCAGTGAAAACCTGTTTCACATCCGAGAATGTTTCCGTTGCGGGTGCTTTATACGCGGGTGGAATTTATTCCCACATCGAGCCGTTCGATCTTTCTCGCATCGCAAAAGGAAAATTAACGTTGCTCGTTAATTACCAGGAAATTAACACGCTCTCTATACGAAGCTCATTTTCCCTATTTTAGTAGGCTTCATTTCGTTTGTATGGGATGCTGACCGCATTTATTGTTGAGATAGTTAACAGTCAAGTGAATTTATAGTAACTTTCTAATTTATTTTATTTATTTATAAATAATTATAAAACAATACACATTAGCAATTTTTAGAGCTCGCAAGATCTAGTATTAACTTGTAACATTTATGTTTGTGGCGAATTCTAATACACGAGGTTGAATAAAGAAGTTACACCCTTATAAGGAAAACTATAAATGGATAAGAACAATGTTTTGAAACAAGTAAATAAACTAAGTTTTAAGAAATAATGAAAATGGACTTTAATGTTCCGAATTAATCATTGTAAGATTTATTGGTGGTTTCATTTGAGAATTAATAAGCTTCCCTTAACAAGAGACTAGTGGAGACATCTACTAACAACGAGGTGAAACTGAACGCTGAGCAATACCCATAAGATATGGGGACAGCATCCGTACAATTTCGTTCGCGATAATACGTAAAACGTCTATACCTCGTCCGTGATAATACATTGAACGTGAAGCCTACTCCTATGCCTCGATTGTGATAATACATTAGATGTCAGTGATCCAACCACAGTAATGTAGAACCACAGTAAAGTGTCAGTAATGTATCACAAGTAGATAACGTGAATTTCTATTATACGAATTTTGTTAGTTTTTTCTCCTATAGACAATTTTAATGATTATGAAATGAAGTATACAAGGCGAACGAGATATCGCCCATACTGGATCAAAGCAGATCAATGACCATATGAGATTCCGTGTCGAACGTTCTGAAATACCGATCATCGTTAAAAACTGATGCATTTCTCGCGACCTTTACCTCACACTTTAATATCTAAACGCATTCTCTCGAGACTTTTTAATTGCGACGTAATTAAAAATACCATGAACGCAACCATAACCTTTGTTTCCCACAAGAGGATGTACGATTTCTCTACGAAGCCCGGCAAGTACTCGCTAATGTTTAATTATATACAATACGTTTGTTCAAGAAGTGGAGCAGTGAAAATGATAATTACAGTAAAGTAAAATAAATACCTTGTTAATTTAATAAATCTTCCGTCCGACAATCTAAAGTTTCACTGATTTAAACACTGACGCGAAGACTACCACAGTATGGCGCATGCGCGACTAATCGTCATCATGCGCTTGAAAACCTCGATTTGAATTTCGGCCAATAATGCTCACTGGCGCCACTGTCGGTTCAATCCAGACTTTGAAGTTAAAGCGTTGTGTTCCTTTGAATCTTCATAAGTTTTTCATTTTTAGTTGATTAATACGAGTTTAGAAAGTTCGTAAAGTTTATAAAGTGCAACAGTAAAGGTTTTCAGGTAATTTTGTAAAGTATATAAAGTGAGTTTATAAAGTGAAATTCAGAAATGTGATATTAACAAGAGTCATCTGTTTTGACGGAACTGGCAGTAAGAAACGTAAGTTTAAAGTTTTACAATTTTTGTATTTATTCTTCTTGTTACTTACCATTTATTGAGGACATAAATATTATAATGTTGGTGAACACATCACCTACTATAGTTGTCTTTGAAGGAAATGGAAGAAATTGTGTCTTTTTCAATGCAATTCTAATACTTCTAATCTCAATGATTTTGTAACCAAAAAACAGTCAAAATAATTAACATATTCAAAGCAGCCAATAATAAACAAATAAAATTTCTATGTTGTATCAAATGAAAATTTTGCAAAGATACAATATTCTCTTCTAACAGTGTTACAACACGAAAGGAATAACATTCTTCTTTCTAAAACTTACAAAATGAAAAATGTTACAAATAATCCTTTATATAGCCCAATCATTAACTGGATACACATGTAACTGTAAAATAATTTATGGAACATCAAAATCAAACTATATGTTTCAGTTCTGTAATTTATTTTGTATTCATTATAAAACACAGCGAAAATACACAATGACATTTCTCAATCTTTTCTTGTATATTAGCTGTATAGGGTACATATTCAAATAATTTCTTTAACTAACATACGCTGCAAAGGTACAAGCAATGCTCCATTCATTTTCTTATCAACGCCTCTCTCAATTAAGAAAAAATAATTGTATCTACATATATATTAAAACACTTTTTTTCTTTCCTGGGTTAAATGGATAGTTGGAAGAAATGATTACAAAGATCAAAATAAAAGCGTCACACTAACAATATTATGTTAATCAAACTCATATCGGTTTACATGTTTGATTAATCACCTTAAGAAAGAAAAATTTGGATAACGCAACACTTGGTC
Organism: Augochlora pura; assembly: GCF_028453695.1. NCBI lineage: Eukaryota > Metazoa > Arthropoda > Insecta > Hymenoptera > Halictidae > Augochlora > Augochlora pura. The sequence continues at coordinate 6,836,589 of NC_135780.1, forward strand.
ATCAGGAATATCTTTATTAAAATTTTACTCTTTCCGTTTTAAGAAATTCGATCAACCATTAAACTTGTATATACTATATATATATATACGTATACATATATATGTATATACATGTACATACATGTGTATACATGTATAGTATATGTATACATATATATGTAGACGTATGTATGTACGTATAGAGTCTTTTGTTGATTTCATACGTACAAGTAGATCGTAAATATTTTACGTGTTATTTACAGAAGTAATTTCGACACAGGTCTTTGTAGAAAATTACATCGCATTGATTATTCGAAGTACACAGACGCAAAACAACAGTAACGGTGTAACAATTGTGTTAAATTCTGCTTCATTATTCTCATAGGTCCGACAAACTTTAATCATACACGCTGAACCGAAAATTCGTCAATCATCAAGAGAGAGAGAAAGTGAGGAAATATTGTCAATTTTTTTAGTATTTTCTTCTACGACAACTCGATAAGGACTCGATCGTTTCTGAACGTAGTTTCTTCAATTTATAATACTTTCACTGCCCGTCGATGCGGTTCAAACGATTGTTACATAGATTTCTGGCAGATGCTCCCTAGTACAGAGCGACAAACAGATTGACCAATCAATTCTTAAAACTGAGTTATGTAAAAGACCATGATAACTTGTAGAGCACAGTATCTAAGAATCGTGCAACGATTTTCTTCTATACAAAATCAATCTTCACATAACTTTGATCTTGTTCTAATTTCTTATTAGATAACATTGGTAAACCGTTCTAATTTTTATTCGATTCTCATTGAAATAGATCAAATTACGTTCCGTTCAGTCGAACCGAAATCATTTCATAAAAGTCTGGTCGTTGACAAAAATCGTTGCACGTTATAGATACAATTATTACTCCGTCATAACCGTTAACACAGCCGAACTTGATAACAAATCCACCCACGAAGGTTCCTCGTTAGGTAACATAGCTACACGGACCAGTAATTCCTTTGGTACAGGCTGCATTCAACTTTACAAACATGAAATCACCCCCCGAAGCCTCCGTATAGTTAAAATTTTCGGACGTTAGATCCTAAATTATAATACAAACTTCTTCTCTTTGTTTCATTTAACTTGATAGGCTTTTGGTTAAACGACTAGAAGTGCTACAGAGACAGTTTATTTACAACTATAACGACTACTATATTTCATCTTCCATTCTTTTGAAGTGACCGGGTATGTACGGTCATCTGATACCTGGACTCGGCTGAGACGCGCATTCAACTTTGATCATCGGCAATACCACGGATCGATTAACAGTCGCACGATAACGTGAACGTTAAATTCCAGGTGAAACATAAAGGGAAAACAATTTTTCTCGCTTGTTCGCAGGACTAGTCTTGGGTTTACGGACGCTTGGTTAGTCGAGCAGCGTGCGAAGTAGACTACAAATTAGGCCTGATTTAATTAGTTCGAGATTTCGGTGCACACGGGGTTCGTTTACCGGTTCGCTTAGGGTGCGCCGATCGTCTTTGGTATACGCAAGTAGTTCGCGGAACAGCGGGAACAAGGGTTCAAATAAATATCGATCGATTTAAGACCTTTCCACGAATGAAGTATCGAGGATACGTTGCTACGAGAATACCTGAACAAGAGCGAAGTACAAATAATTTAATCAGTTGAGTTATAGTTCATCGATTTCATCGATACGATAAGTGCTCGTTAAATGCTAGCGAAACCCGGGACAGGTGACGAGCACTTAACGAATCTACGGCGATTTCGCTGCGAAACTCGCCGGAGATGTTTCTTTTCACCCGAATGAGAGAGTGCTTAATGGATTGTGCGGATATTGTCAAAGAAAATATTGAAATTGGAACTTCGATCGGTATTTTCTCTCAGTCAAAACGCGTAACTATCTCTCGAGGTAGTCCGGCTAGGGTAACGACTCGGATGCAGGAAAGAATTCGGTGCCTTTTCGTTCAATCAATCACTATATTACGATCGTTAATAACTCCATCGTTAATGCTGCTTCTTGACGATAAACTCAATTTTTCAACAACAAAATCACTATCCTAAATTCTTTGATTGTAGTATTTATGAAACATTTTTCAAAATAGCTAGTCTTAGACAGGGTTTTCGTTTCATTAATCACTAGATTCACGGAACACTGAAAGCTTCTATTTTATGTCGCCCCATAAAAATAACAAGCATAGATTTTCTCAGATGTACAATAATTTTTATTATAATGTATGTCTAATGAAACATATTTTATCTTTCTAATTTTAATAATCGTGAAATAAAAAACTGAAATATCAACTTAGAAATGCAAAGAAATGTTAAAGAAATTCTGTATTTAAATCTGGGCAGTAATTTTTATTTTGTCTTCCATTTTTTATCTTTTGAGCACGACGTGGATAATTGATACATAATTGAAGACATTGGAAGAGAACTTTGAAAAGCAGTTAACTTGGACGAACGAACAACAAATTCGTTTTGGAAAAGGCCCCGGATTAATTTGCCGTTCCTGCTGTAATTATGAACACGTTCGCAATCCATTAGGACCCTAATCGTTCAGATAAAGTGGAGAACAGATAAGGAACGATGCTGATAACGGGCAAGCATTGAACGGGTCAAGACTGCATCGAATATTTTTTCGCTCGAATGATGAAACGCGTGCAAATCGTTCGCAACTTTATCGTAGACTCTGTACAGTTCGCGAATCCGAGGACGTCCGCGCGATTCTTCTTCTTCTTCCTTCTTCCCGAAATATTCTGCACAGCAGCGAGCTCTCGCGGTTTCGATACATTATATTGTCGCAGCTATTTACACATATTAAAATAATTACACATTCAAGTTTACGTATAATCAATATGTATATATATAGTATATATATGTGTATATAATATATATATAGTACATATATATATTTGTATCGGCCATCTTTATTTTTTACCCTCGTTCATTCATTTTATATTTATATACATAATATATATCCTATCCGATGTGTGTGTCGCGAATCGGAGAGTCTCCGCGCGCGCGATTTGTATTCGTTTAAACAATATATTATGAATCTGATGTAACACGAAGAGTAACAAACACAGTCTACAATATGACTCGAACTGCATCATATACGATCGAAATATTTTGAACATTATTTACACGCCACACGCCTCGATGATTTATATTATTTTTATTTGGTTTCTTTCGTTTGTTTTTCCGCGCCTCCCACGGGAAGCGTACCTCTCCCCCCGATAGTAATAATTATCTTTGGTTTCTCTTTCCCTTTTTTCTGCTTCCCCTCGGATCTCACACTTTCCCCTAGAATTTTTCATTACACGATACAAATAACACTCTAAACAGCGCGTACAATGTATGCATACAGAGTTATGAACAGGACTTTCTCGTGTGCGAACGATAAACATGAAAATGTCGGGCCGATGCTTCTTCGATGCTTGTCGGGCTGCTCGCCGCCGTTTCGCGGCAGTACATTTAACATGCGGGAACACGATGTCTGCCGGTGTAGTAGCTTTTAGGCGTGGCAAGGCGAAAAGGTCGAAACGGTTGACCTTTTAGTTTGCCAGTCAGTTTGGGACTCCGTTCGAGCGACAACCTGCAAGCAAACGTATCGCGATTAGAATCCACGTGGGGAGCCAATTTTTTTCGTTTCGATTATTCGCCCGCGAAAGTTACGCCAATGCCGAGAGCATCCGCGAGAAAACAAATTTTTTGCTGCGGTCACGATGGCAATTTCATGAATTTGCGGTTACAAAATATGATTGATTCGCATGAATCAATCATGACAGAATGATTGGCAGATTTAGATACAGTAGGTTGCAAATGGCAAGATAGAGTATGCTGTTGCATTCCATAGAGCTTATATACTTATTACAATATGAATGTGACACGATATCTTCAACAAGTATTTACTTCAACTACTCACCTAGTATTTATTCGGTTAATTCAAAATCTTGATGAGTGCCAGATGCAACATCACTAAAGGGACATTAATTGACACTCGACCAGCGAAGCTCCCTGCAAACATATCACACGTTCATTAAGAAAAATACAAGCAATATATACATCGACGCTTAATATTAAAGTCGACTTTAAATGGATTTCCAAGCTATCCTCGTGACTGCCAAAATCGTTCGGTGAATGCAAGATTCCGTGCATAGGCTGTGCACATTGGTAATGCTATCATAATGCTTGAAACTATAAATCGAACATCCATAGAAGAACATTGAACTAATCCTAAAAATTACGGCAATCATTTCCGATATTTATATCTGAATAATGGGCTAGATTCTTTATAACAGAATACTTTTATATAATTTTGTTGTTGCAATAAATCCTCTGCAATTGGTTCACATCTAATAAATGAAAACGGCCAATTGGAGAGAATTTAGTACATTTATACTATAGCTTCTTCCCTGTCGAAATTGTACCATTATTAATTATTTTGGACAATGTAGCAATTATTCAACTTCCTAAATCCAACATCCAGTTTGATGTAATTTCATATTCGCGATGTCCTTTCGAAAAGTATACTCTAAGACATGTTTGGGACAAAATGATACGCGTAACTTTCGATTTAACTGCCGAAATAAACCGGTGCCTCTCTCTCGCATCATTAATATCGGCTCGATCGCGATAAAGAAAATTCATGCAGCAATTCCTCTCTCGATCCGTATTGTAATCAATTCTTGTTTCGGGATCAGCCCGCGCGTGTAACGTAGCCCCGGGAAACAGCGAACCTATTCTGTATTATTAATACGGCACTCTGAGCACCGTTCAGAAAACCAATTTGTATTTATCTCCATAAGGCGGGGGTACACCCAGGGTTTTTGTCGCCGTCGTGGCCGTTAGCGTCGCGATCGATATTCAGCATGCTTTCTGCGTGCGCTATTATTTCACCGTAATGCCGGGTAACTGTTAATCGATGGGTTCGACGCCGATAAACATGCCGATGAGTTCCTCGAGGAAAATATCCGCGGCACGGAAGACGAGGCAGGCGCGCGAACGCGCGCGAGGGCCGCCGCCGCCGCGGATACCATTCTCCTTTACGGGGGATCGTTAAGCGTTTGATTACGATCCCGCCAAAAAGTTTATGAGATACGACGACACCGCCGCGATGGCTATGATACTTCGTTCGCGACACCCCCCTCGACCAGCCCCCTTCACGGCAACGCCAGGGGCCTGCTAATGTAAGCTGTATGTTCTTAAATTAGGGGAGTGTGTCCCGCGAAACCGGGCCGTTTCGCTTTATCTCTTCTTCTCTTGCACCCTCTGTCAGCGGGAGTTTCCATTAGCAATAAGAATTAACTCCCGTAGCTCGTGCCTTCTACGGCTAATTACTTTCTTATTTGCGAGCTTCCTTGTTTTACCTATGGCTTCCCACCGTTACCTTAGGAAACGTTTCCATTGCGAAAGTTTTTTCCGTCGCTGCCTTGTTCCTTCCTACTCGCTGCTGCTTTGGCCGCCGCTATTGCCATTGCCACTGCTGCTAGGTTCAGTTAATCGACGACGGCGGAACGAATTACTGGCCGACTCAAAACACACGGGCGATAGACGTAATCGACGGCCGAAAGAACTTTCCGGGATATATTCCGAAAGATTCCGAGCGTGCACGGAATCGCTGCGAGAACTTTCTGACCGAGCGCTCCGGAAAATTGCATTAGCGGAAAATATTGTCGGAGGATGTAATTCGCGAATGGATGGCCGAATCTTTTCAGTTTTGTTTCCGAGGGGGAATAGCATTTGGGTAGCGCTGTATTTTCAGAGAAGTTTCGCGGACTTTCCGAACGGTTCTCGCTTCCAATCCGGAGTTATTGCCTTAAGTATGAATGTCTTGATTGGTGTTTTGGTTGCATTCGCGTTTCATCGTGGCTATTGACGCGGTAGAATTCGAACAGCGAATAAATACTATTAACATTAATATTAGCGTTTTATCACGCCGTCTAATTGCACCTTAAATGCAATGCCAAATTATATGCAGAATTAATATTATTTTACCAGTTAATCAAACAGAATTAATATTATCAATTTTGTTTTCTATAAATACTGTAATCTCTAATTTTGCGTGTGCACAAGACGGAAAATAATTGCGGAATGCGCCCGGTATAGAAATATTAATCGATTAGCAAACATTTAGCGCTATGACTACGAATCGTTCATACGTGATTATATGCAGTGACAGGAGCACGTTCAAATTGAATACCCTTGATTCCGTATAGTTAGCGGGTATATCCATATGATAATGATCCACCAACGTTACTACCCGATGCAAACTAGGTCTAACTTCCATGGCTAATTAGTGTACATTGTCAGAGGCATCGTCCAGTTGTATTAACTTAATAACGAGTATAAATTAACTTTTAAACTTCTTTGTTAGCCACCGCATTTCATTCGCGAGTTCCTCGTGTTCCGTGAAATAGTAAAACAGAAAGTTCACAACAATAAGTAATACACACGCGTAAATAGTTCATTTGCGAAACGAACGTTCGTTACGCGCCACTGAAATTTGTCCACGTTTTCGGCCGGAGAAATTACACACAGATTAGAACTTGAAAACCATTCAGTTTAGAATCCATTAAACTATTTCCCGTCCTCTCTTGCTGCGAAATATGATCCTTTGCCGGCAAGTATTACGGTCGCTGATTCAACTTGATCGAAGTAGAATAACAATCGATAAACAGCATAGTTTGCCAAGCTAATGTTCTAAAACATCTCTTCGCTTTTCTTATTGGATCCTCTTCGTTGCGCTTAGTGTGTTGTAATTGCCAATTTAAATTGTGCGAAATAAACCAGCAGCGAGTGTAGTTTTTTTTCAGGGCGAAACGCGGTTAAAAGTTACTTAACAGGTTTTTTCCTTGGTAACGGAAGCGCGTCGGGTACAGCTCGACAGGATCCCGAGGACTCAACCGGGTTCGAATACCGTAATCCCCCGACAATAAAAGTTCTCTAAGGGAGGCCACCCACCCACCCACCCACCCACACCCCTGCCTCACCTCGCGTCGGTTTCTTTTTTCGCCCCGAGTTGCTGGTATTACAAAATTTTGCGCGGGGGCCAGAAAGTTACATGTCGGTTGCCTTTGACGCGCGTTCGGAAACTTTAACGCATTCCCGACGATATGGATCGGCAAAGTGCTTGATAGCATATCACCGAGGAAATTCGAGCAAGAGTGTGTAAGAGGAGAGAACGTATTAACGCAACCTCAACTTCGGCTATTTATTAGCCAGCGTAGTAATGCCAGCTGATGAGCTTCAAGAGGGAACACGCCGCTTCCCCGCGACCCCCTCGAACTATATATATAATATAGAACTTGTGCTGTTGCCGCTGGTTTATTAACCTTCAACGATGCGCGCGCTTTACTTTCGAGTGAACGGATTAAGTTGGCCCCTCATCCCCATTCTTCGGTTTCGCCTAATTAATCGGCCGTCAAGCTCTCTGTCGGCGATCAGGGGGGGATGCATTTAGACGGAACTCAATTGCCTGGCAATTTCGATCGAATTTTTCACGCTGCTTTGAATTGCGTGCAAATTTTTTTGCCGACTACGTTTTTTCATGATAAAAAAAATATCGGACCGAAAAATGCATCCGCTTCGATTTAGTGTGCGCAAAGCGCAGTGAAAATTTCAACTCGCTAACTTTATTATTGTTCGAGATTATTATTTGCACTACGGCCGTCCATGTATCAGAGTTGACCAAAATTTTATTTGGATGACGAATAAAAGGATGGTTTACATTTTACGCGATGTTGTGCGTGACAATGATTTTATAATTCTATATGTGGTTGTTCTAAAGTGTCCTGGATGAAAGAAGAAAGAAAAAAAATATATTCCAATAAATAAATGTGTAAAGAATTATGCGAATAATTTATTCGAACGAAGAGTTATTCATATATGAACTCCGTTGAAGGAGCGACGAAAGTAGTCAGTGATTACATGAAAACTGCTGACTTCTTTTTGTCAGTGCCGCGTGAAAGGAAATAAGACTTCTGCCGAGGAAATGAGGAATGCAACATAGGCAATATTGCATCATGAAGAATCGATTGGCGAAGTGGATTCCGGGTGATTCGTTTATAATATCGGCCACGGAACTCGAATATCCCGTTTTTAAAGTGCTTCGTTAGGACCTCGTTGCCATAAATTTCGTGGGAAAGATATCGCGTTTGAAAACAGTCCGTTCATGCTAAGCTCATAAAACACACGCGATTCACGGACCGGAATCTTTTGGTGGCTCTTAAAATCGGGGGAAATATTTTCGCTATAGAAACGCTATAGAATTCCAAAGGTTAGTCAATCCTTGTGGCACGGATTACACAGAAATTTGCATAAACCTCCGCTGCCTAACGCTATTACACTAACGTTACAAATACCTGGTTTAATCCGACAAGTGTATCGTTTCATGTAACTCGGCCTGCTCGTTTGATAATCACGGCTAATTGCGGATAAATGTTCGCCTAGATTTTTCCACGTCGCCCGATGTTGTTTAATCGAACGAAGAGGTTGTCGCGTCGAGCACCAACGCAAATTTCCTGCCACCGTTTATTCGATGATTGTTTGCGTTTCATTTCTCTGAAAGCCGTTAGTGTTCCTGCAGAGCTCATTTGCCGCGTGTAGATTTCTCCAAACATTAATCCTGGTAGAATATTTATGAAGAAACGTAGTTTAATTACCAGCCCTGCCGAGGGAGCCCCGGCTCTTGTTTATTTATTTACTAAGTCTAGAATTGTGCCGCGTTACGTGTCGCACGGCGTGCAAATTAATTTGCCGGCGTAACTGACATAATTAGCACATAACCGTTTTAATTGTCAATACAAAACGAGAGTGTTAATGACAGAGTAAAACGTGTGTCACGCTCGCCATCGATGCACCGCGAGCCCTGAATTCGAAACTATCGTGCGCGACATTTTCGACGGTCGAATCGATCGTCCGTTTGAACGAATAAATTTTATTCGAATAAATCAAATTTGAATAAATAAAAAAAGCAATTGCCAATATTTTTAAATGAAAAACGTTGCCGAGTTGCGCCACTCTTCCCTCGAGCAAAATTAATAAAGGCTTCGCGTTGCCACAAATTTTGTTCAACATTTCGATATTAAAATATTTATATAATTCGTTTACATTCGCAGTAACTTCCTTTATTTTCAATCTTGACGTTTTCGCATCATCTTCTATTATTCTCGATGGTTTCTTCTTCTCCTAATGCAAGCCAGAAATAAATATGCAAATCGAAATCGCAGCCGATGCGATCAAGCAGCGTCACTCGAAACCAACCAAGTGAATATTTACCTTACGCTCTTCCACGTTTAAAACGTGGGTGGAATTTTTTCTAAATAAGAACGGACTTTGGCGAACATTTTAAATCGTCCCTTTACCTCGCACGTTCCGCGTGAAACACGAAATGTAGGACGGAGATAAAATCGAAGATTAAAGAGCAAGCAGTGTGAAACCTAGAAAAGTACTTATGATTGCACCTAGGACTATTCTATAACATTATCAGAGCATTATTAGAGCAGCGTTGTTGGTGCCTCGGAACAGGTGTCAAAGTGCAATGAGGTGCAAAAAACACGATGCCAAATGTAAGCTCGAAATGTGGTTAGAGAAGCGAACGACCTTTTACGCTGAAACGAAATTCACGTGTATAAGCTTGTATTCCTCGTGATCACTTTCAGAATACTTTTAGCCACTTTGGGGAAAACTATTTTCTCTATCATCGCGGAATCTACTTTACACGATACTTGGAAATTTTCTACAATATCGCAGGAATTGAACTTTGTATCAGTTTTCCTTTTAACAGATAATTTCATTCAAGTTTTTCGATCATTATACTTCCAGTGTCATTTATTAATTAATTCTTGGTCTAGAATATTTAGAATAAATAGCTCCATTCTATCCTTTATACGGTTTGTAACTTTTCAATCTTCTCGTAGGTCTCGCTAAAACCTCGACCAGCATTCAGCAACGAATACTTGTACATTGCATTGAAAAACTTTGGCATTCCTGTACAGATTTCAAGAATCAAGACTCGCCGGTAAATTTTCAATAATTCGCAAACGTGGTTGACAGACGAGGCGGATGCGCATTGTTGAAAAGCGACTGCAACGAGCAGCAATCGTGCAACTATTGTCGCGTGTAATCTTACAGAAATTCCGATCGTCTCTCTCTCTCTCTCTCTCTCTCTCTCGCCCCCCATTGTTCAAACATTCTAAAACATTTTCCAATAAAACGGTCACCCGAAAAAAGGAGTCCCAACATCGAGGCGCACCGACTGTGACAGGATGCGCCATTCATCCCCGGTTTCCCGGTTGCCTCGAACGGCGGTATACCCGTCTTCCCCGGGAAAAGTATAATCCTTTCAGCGAATACACGTGAATTTCCCTGAGCCAGTCGTTCGGCTCGAACAAGGGGTGAGGGGTGGGCAAGGGGGCAAGGGGGGGCAAGAGGGGGCGCAGGAGTTAGAGGGGGTTCCAAGAAGACAGAAAAACGTATCGTTGGCAGTGTGCTCTTTGTCAGCGCATCCTTCGGATTCTTTGCTAAGAAACGATGGCCCCGGGGTACTAAAGCGATTTTCAGGCGTTACGGGCAAATTCGAGCGTGGAATGCTTGGGAATTGGAATTCTCGCACGCAAGAAAGACAACACTATCGATCTTGTCAAAGTTTCCAAATCTCATGAACGATGGTGGCTTATGGTGGTGATGCCGTGAATAGACGAGGAGAAATTTACAAGCCTTACCACCACCATTGCCAGGCTCTGAGTTGTCTAGCGCTTGGTTCTCCATTATGTGCAGCAGCTTCGTTGTAGCGGTTGAAGTGGTAGTAGGCGGTCCTGCACAACAAACACCACATATCGCGTCCATCAAGTAGTAAGCATAGATGTTTCTACGGACTGGTTATAACAGTGTTATACAATTCAGTGTGTGAATACATTCGTTCCGGACGGTCAACAACAGTATCGACGGTCGTGTTAATGGTGGGACACGGACAAGCAAATAGTTTACTTAATAGTTTCGAGCTTTCGTCTTCGTGTTATCGATTATCGTTCCTACATTTCCACGTTAGGTGTTAGGTTGAAAGAAAAAATGAAAAAAAGACGTGCCACATTCAAAGTACGAAATATAAACGAAGTATAAGAAGGTACGAGGGTAGAACGAAAAAGAGGATAGAGGACAGACAAATTAGTGAAAACTTTCATCGACCAGTTATTTATTCATTGTTTTAGTGTGTTATTTTCTAGTGTGAAATTTATGTATAAGTTAAGATACGATTATCAACTGTCATGGATCTCATAGGCAGCACTTAAGTTTGTTTTCTTAAGTGTCTAATTTTGCAGGCACCGAAATATTCAATTGAGGATCGAACAGATTTTCAATGTGCCATAGTTTCGTTGAACACGAAACTAGGCTTGTGTTAACACATTATAGAAATGTAAATAGAAAACCGGAAGTGCTGCTTAACTATATGTCAATAACTAATCGAGGTTTGCCATCTAGAAACACAGAGCTACGAAATTATTAGTCGTATCGCGCGGCTGTTATCGCTAGTTTTGAACTGCGAAGCGGAAGCCTCGTTCTAGGATTCGGTTTATTAATAACAAACGGAACATGTGAACTTGTAACAACGCCAAATAAACCGGCAAATTTTAGGTCGCATTCAGAGACCGCATGCTTTGGAAAATGAAATATTTGCAGTTATTCGTGTACCACGTATCGCACAGGTTAATTAATGCAATAACGCAAACGTAGGACGAACAAATAAAACGTAAAGCAACAGGAGTTTTACGCGTAAGCACGTTAGATGGAATAGTATTTTATGTATACGTATGTTCATACATTTTTCTTCGGAATACAAATTAACGACGAAATTCATTTTTATAACGCCGCGAGCACGGTAATTCTGCCAATGAAAAAGCTGTGAATTTGCGGTTATTTAAAGGCGGAACGAGGAACAAATATTTTTAGCGAGGAATTCTCTGCGGCGCGAACATTAATCCACGGTGGTTCGGCGCGACATTAAACGAGCGCTATATTACGCAACATAACGCAGCAAGAACTTCTGGAGTCCCTTAATTTTATTATACTAGTTCCGTGACAACCGAGAGTGGGAGAGAGATAACCACGTGAGGGGCTGATGTGTTACGGAGCAGAGAGTTACTTCGCGGAGAACCGTGACAGCCCAAGTTCTGAACAACTCCGGCGATTTGAAAAATAAATTTCTTAATCATGATATATCTCGTAAGAGGGAACTCGTTTCGTAAGTGCGAACGCTACGTTTATACGAATTATCAAAACGACGGTTTCCAAAATTCTTCATTTACGCTATTCAAGATTTTAATTCAGAAGAATTTATTGCTTCGAATAAATATGTTATCGTCAGCTTTTTCAAATACGGTGAAGTAAATTTTTCTAATGCTTATTCTCTATAACGGTAGTCTCCAATTTTTCTGGCTCGTCTGTTGCTCGAAATTACAGTCACTCGTATTTATCAAAAATGCATCGAATCCATAGTCTGTCAATAAAATATTCATAAAGATCGTCGTCCGAAGTTATGATACGTGGCTAACTTTCCGAGCGGAGGTACCGCTGCGCGCGGTGCGCCTCAAATCGAACTCTTCCACGTGCACAGTTTTATCAAAACGGAAGGCAACGGACTCGGGGCACGGTTCCTTGTCAGCGGGCACTTTGAATAAACGAAAGAACAAATGTTTGCGACACTCGTATCGAATGATTGGAATAGAACCGTGAACGAAGCGAGATTGGTTCGTCAGTCGGCGTTTGCTTACACCTGTTCCACTGGGCCGTTCTCCTCCCCGAGTGGTACGTATCAGTAATAACCCCGGCGCTCGAAAGTCACCGAAACGGATCGCGATGCTCGTCACGTGCTCGAGTGTCGAACAGACGGGTGCAAATTGGTAAACACGTGGGTCGGCTGGCTAACGAAGGATCCTTTCTCTGAAACCGTCAAGACGGCTCACTCTCTCTCTCTCTCTCTCCCTCTCTCCCTCTTCCTCGTCGGTAGTTCCCACGATCTCTACGTATCTACGGTCGCGCAGGCACGTGTGTGTGTGTGCGCGCGCGTGTTTTTTCTCCGAATCCCACGGAACCGAGAAGATTTAGTTCGCAAAGGAGAAAATTGGATGATAATAGGCAGGGCGTGCCGGCTGGAAGTACAAGCAATTTAACCCATGTAATTTAGTCCTTTTCCTCGGAGCGACCGCAGCGCGGGCCTCTGCAACCGGATGAGCTGAAAACCCTTCTTTGACCAAGATGATAACGAGGCAAGAGGAAGGACGTGGCTACAAGTTTCCCCCGCAAAATACTCGGCCGTCTGTGAGTAAACGCGATGCACACGCCAAGTCCCTGTCGACGCCCACTACTTGACCCTTCGGCGTGAACGCGGCGGTGGCGGCCCACGTCGGCCTCTTAGGGACTTTGCCCTTTGAACCGAACTCCCGGGCGCTGGAATGTCATCTTAGGGGATAGAACGCGCGCCCGCAAGGATAATGGAACACGTATAATAAACCGAAACGCTGTGATCTGGATTCAGATGATCCGCCCCCCGTATCGCTCGAACCACCACCGACGAGCCTGCACGTGTGACTTTTGTTATCTGTTTGCAACAGGGAACTGCGGATCGTGTACCATAGTCGGCGACAACAAGACCTTTGGGTCGCCTTGTTCAACTCGGGTAGAATTCTTCTCGGTAACGTCGAGATTGCAGCAATTAGTAAACTGGGATACCTGGACTGAAATATCCATTTATATATAGTATATGAAGGAAGCGAATCCATAAGGCGAATCTTAGGACTTTGGTAGTTTGTTCTTTAATCACTAGAACTTTTACGAGAATAATGTAGTTCGATGCAACATCTGAGAAGAATTTTTATGAAAAGAACGAAGTTCAATGTAATTTCGGATTTGCTGCACTGCAGAAAAATCCATAATTCATTGGGATGTTCGGAAAGTAATTTCATTCTTTCGCGAGAGAATGAAAGATGATTTTTAACGTGTAGTAAATATTATTTCATGGTGTACTCTTGTATACCTTGCCTTGAAATCTATGTTTTTCATTTCTATACAATTTTATAGATTTGATAGATATTTAGAACTATTTTTGTTCATAAGTTCCATTCTGGTATTACTAAAACTTCTGAATAAAAATAGCACGAAAACTGTAGATATAACAAACGCTAGGTTAAAAGTTCACTGATCAAAAATTTCATAAAACGCCTTTTGAAAGGACTCAAAAAAGATCACTGCAACGAACAGCACGATCTACGTAATCTACTTAATATCATTTGAATATTAATTAACCAAGCAATCTTCGCAGCATCGAAAAACCTCGAAAATTCACGGGAAACCAGTTTGGTCAGCTAATTCGGCGATCGATCGCGGATTAAACCGGCCGTGCCGCCAGCAGCGGCAGAAACGTCAAACATTACGGCGACTCCTGAGACATCGGCAATATTCATTCGGAATCAATATTTCTGTATCCATGCGGGGAGGGTCTTTCCGATCCAATAAATTCGATCAAATTCCATGTTACGTTCCGCGCACCGTGTAATTTTCTCCCGTTCTTTTTTTTTTCCCGCCGGACGCGAATGTTAAAGGTCAGCAGGCGGCGGCCGTGTTTTTCTCGTTTTGTTTCTCGTTTTACTTTATTAAATGTCCTGAAAAGCTTCCATTCGGCCCGAAACCAAATATTCCCGGACGGAAGTCCGTTTCATCGCGTCGCAATATTTCCCGCGCGGAAGCGGAAACGCGGAAGAGCGCGACGTTTTCCCGCGCGTATCTCTGCGTCCCATGAAAGATAGACCCCCGTGGCTGACGCCAAAAAAAAAAAATATATATATATACATATACGCGTACATCGTCGCGGAACAACGGGCACACACGAGCGCATCGAAACGGACACGCGCGTATAAACACACGCGAGAAGAGGGCGTTTTATTTAGCGAGCCGAAGGAAGATATCGCTTTTGGAATCGACGGTGACGCCCGGTGTCCTGCGCGGAGCACACATATGCATTCACGTACACACAGGAATGCACACGCAGATATGCACACGCACAGATAAGTACAAATAATACAGAGAGAGATGTATATACATACTGGAATGCACACGCGGACGGACAGACACCCGCGTAAACACGTAACACATGAGCCGGTGCACGCGTCACAATCTGAATTTACTAACAGTCGATGGCGTTTAATTTGTTATTGACATGCCTTGTTTGTACGCACTGAAAACCTGTGCACACGTGAGAGAAAATTACACACACGGAACAGAAAAGCAATCCAATAGCCAGGCCGCAACAATGATATTTTAAGCACTCTCGAGATTAAAAGATCGTGTGTGTGCCTGGTGTTATTGACATTAACAGCCGTCGCATTCTTGAATGCCAACGACGTTACCCTCCTAGTCTGCGTTATTTAGCGTTACTCTCGCGCTTCACCCTTTTTCTGGCCACTCTCTAAAATGGTTTCAGAAAATAATCGACTGGACACGCGATTGTTATCGGCGCGATAATACTGTTAGAATTCTTGCGGCAACCTTTTTAGTTTTTGATTCTCTTTCGTTCGTGTTCCCCTTCCTCTTTGCGAATATATTTATCTTGGAAGTAGCGGATCGGAATATTTTTTAAAATCGTTGGAACGGTAATAGAAACTGCCAGCAAGGAAAGTTATCTCGGCGAGCGACAGGCATTTCTTTCGTACGGTGGAAAAGCATTTTGCGAGGGTGGAACAACCCTGCTCCGCGAAGACGTCGTTGATTAGATATTACTTCACACTTCTGTGAACGCGTTGCGAGGAAACAGTTGTTCGATTTTCTTCAATAATTTTCGGCGCGTCTGTCTTTTAATATTATAAAACAGTACTCGTGAAACTTTGATTTGCCTAGCGTTGTTCCATCCTCGAAATGTATTTCCGCTGGAAAACAAAAATACCTGTCGATGATCGTTTTAGCTCGCTGTAATTAAAAAACGAGGCAAATCGATGACAAACGCTTCTTTGCAAGAGTAAATATCGTCGATCGACGCGGAGTACGCTACATTTCATATTAACGCGCGGCGACCCTCTCCCTTCCACTGCCACGCCAAACGTTTCGTCGTCGCGACGACTATCGAACGCAGAACACTTCCGGTTCCAGCCGGAGAGAAAGACAGGGTGGTGGTTACCAGAGATAGAGAGAAAGATAGATGGGACAGATTAAAATGACGTTGTACTAACCGCGGTAGTAGACGGTATTGTGTGAAACGCTGTAGTTCGCCTCCGGTATACCCAGCAAACATTTGACGATCGCCGGTTCCGGTAAATCTTCGTCCAGCAAGGTCGCTCGTTTTAAGATATTGAACAGTCCGTCCTTGCTCATCGTAACGCTGGGCGTCGTCGCCATCTTTGCCGCAACACCCCTGCAAGAGAAGCGACATTTGCGAAATTATCACGGCCGCGTTAAAGAGGAAGCCGTCCCGCGATACACAGGCCGTTCCGCCAGAAAACAGGACACTCGCGATCCTCTCCTTTAACCATCGCGACGCCAACGGTCCGAGTAATCACGCGGATGACAATGCTAGGACCGACGACGACAACGGGAGGATCCGCTAGGAACCGTGGCATTTGCGGCGCATACGGCTGTTTTGCGAAATGGTTCCGGCCGAAGGGTCGATCCTCGCGGAAAAATAAGTCGAACGAAAATCAAATTTCTGCTTCGCTTGCTTTCCAATGGAATTTCCTCTGTTTCTAATAATATACGAATGTGCTGGGTATTTGTCCTGAAATGATTGCTAAACCTCTCAAGCATCTGTTTAGATTCACGCGAGTGGTTTCTACTGATATATTTCTAATCATTTAGAATATCTGCGAATATCTTTGCACGATTTTGATTCAGAAATCATTTGCAATAGATCATTAAAGGGTTTCGTTTCGAACGAAATCCTGCATCGTGATATCGCACGCTTGCCCCATGATTCGGAGGCGTTGATAATTATGTAAAACAATAATAATAATATTTGTTCACCGCGGTTTAATCTACGCCGTGCCGCTGTCCACGCTTTGTGTTTCCGGTTTTATTATTACAGATAACAGCTCCCGCGGAACTGTTTCGCTGGATTCGTTGTTATCGCTGAGAAGTTTCTGGTGCTAAAATCGGACGACTTTCGTCCGCGTTTTCGCAGCAGCACTTATAATTGATATTTCCTAGAAATTACGCGACATGGAGAGCAATGCGAAGCAGAAGACCATGTGGACAGTACTTGATGGCACGCGTCTTTAAATAATAAACACGATTCTACTATTGCAATTAATTTACGAAGAGAGAATGAGAATGTTTTTAAATTTTTCTAATGTGCTGAATCCTTGATATTTTATCCAAACATTTCTATCATAAATGCATAGAATCTGAAATCTAATGGAGAAGTACTTACTCGATGGAAATATCCAGAGTTGGTTTTGGATACAGTCCTTCTGCTGTACATGTTATCTCCACTCCGTCCTTATCGTCTACGGTCTTCTTTCTGTATTGAAGATCGAAATTCTTCTCGGTAGCTGAAAATATAAAGACAATATTTGTATAATTCAGATATCAAACGATGAGCTACGATCTTCCTAAAAAAATATACTACTACGAGGGTAATCATATAATAATTGATACAATGATAGTCACGTATAACACTTGAAAATCTATTTACCAAAATCCCGATTTCGTCTTTTAAGGACGGGACTCTAATTACTTTTAAAGCCTCGTGTTTCCGTGTACCATTGTTAACTCGAACAAGTAATTTCTAACGCAACGAGAGCAGAGCATTGAAAAAGTCCAAGGAATAATCTTAATGCAATACCGCGTGGCATCCGAATATTTGCAGAACCGCGGATTTCGCGTTGCAGCCAGTTCACCGAAATCTGTTTCGCTCGTTCTGTATCGCCACTTTGTTTTTCGCTTTCAGTCCTCCCTGTTTTATTTATCCTTCCAGCAGGGGGTGCGGGGAGGGGGCAGGCTTATTGGCATAAGACAAATCGGCGAATAGATTCGAGTGCGCAGCCAGCACACGGACGATAAAATTTAATGTCGGACAATGATTTCCGGACTGTTCGGTCGGGCTCGGACGTATCCGAACGGCCGGCAAGCTACGCCGCTGTTTTTTGCAAAAGCACCTGTGAAATTGTATTCATTGCGTGCGTCGCCGTATCTGCGCGCGCCATAGACAACACTCTATTTTATTGCAATTTTTATTTACGTTTGTTTTACCGTCGGACGTACAGCACTTTTCAATGACGCGGCCGCGCGAATAACTGTGTCCGGGCTCCCGAAAATTGCGCAAAAAACACTCTGTTATAGCGCAAAGAATACTGAATAAGTGAATACGGTTTTTAGCGGATCTCATATTTAGATCTCGAGCGATGCGGCGAGTGATTTATTTCATTTATACTTGTTAAATTGCTCTTTATTATTGTTAAAAGCTTCACGAGTTTTCTATTTTAGTGCGAGGTGATATATATAATAATACATTAAAAAATTCAGTCATAAGTAAATAGAATAAAGGAATAGAAACATTGCATGTGTATTCAATGCATGCAAATGTTCGAATAATATTTTTTTAGTTCTTGGAAAAAATTATCTGTAAGATCACACTCGGTGAGAGAAATGGTTACGGTTTATTTCATTGGTTTCCGTATATTTCCTATTTCTCGAAAAGCAAGGGAAATAATATGGGAAACGCCGTGAAACAGAACGGGACCAAACTAAAGGCGTACACAAATGTAACTGCCGATATTTTTTGTGCCAGGTACCCTTCGAGGAAACTCTGTGACATGTACGTTCCATTAGCTCTAAATCGAATCCTTCGCCCGCACCTGCTCCTTTTTTTCCGCGTCTCCCGTTTACGGTCAATTCTAATTTAAACCATATAGTTTTCAAGAAATTTCGCTTCTCTATTTATGAAGAAAACCCGAATCACCTTCGTAGAAGTATCGCGGTCTGCGAGCTTTCGATGATCTCGCAACGCGTCGAATTATGTTAAAAAAAACATTTTTCCAAGTGCAGTAGATTTTAATGCAATTTCAGTATGACATAGTATAAAGTAAAGTGAATTGGAGCTTAACAGTTACGTAGTTAGCTCCGCGATAAAAGGTTGTTTCGGGTCGTTTCAGGATTGCGAACAAGGATTAAGACAATTTCAAAACGATTTGAAGGTAACGTCAATCCAGCGAAAGTAAGTACATCCGAGCAGAAGTTTCCGCGACGTCCGGAACTTCGGACTAACATTCTACGAAACTTTTCTGTCCCTAAAAACCGAAGTCATTCGAATACTTTGCTGCGACGCTTGCACATCCATTGCCAGCGATGTGTCAAGTTATGCTTCTTCCGAACTTCTTCTCTAAACGGTCAAAAAAAAAACGAGCGCATTCGACAGATCGTAAAAGGAAAACACTTTCTGTAAAAGTTTAACACTGTATCGTAGCCGGCGAGTAGTTTATTCGATGTTCTTCTTGGTTCAACAGTTTTCGATCGATATTCCTTATCGGAAAGCTTGCGTAAATTCTAACACGAATTGTGACACATCGCGATTATCGTGTGCTTTTTTGAGAATTATGTCAGATTTTTCATCCCATGCCCAGTTTCGACTAATTGCAAGTCACGCGTTTCCGCTTTGGAAAAAGATCAATAGGTCCGAACGTAAAAGGGTAGCATCCCGGCTTAATGAACCCGGATGCTTTAAAGCTCCTGGAGGCCACAAAGGCGGGCAGGCTTAAGCCCCCGTGAGAGACATTAGCAATCCGCGTGGCAGTGATCAGTAATTCTAGGATCCATCGCCGAAGGGGGAACGAATTGGGGACGCTTAATTCTTCGCAGGTTCGGCGGCCGCGGCGATTATCGGGAAATGATTTCGGACGGCGATCGGCGAATCGGTCATTCAATTTCGGCCGGCCGTAGGCTATTAACGTCGCCGCGAGTGCGAGGGGGTTTACGATCGTCCATCGAACCGAGACACGGGGGGCCACCACACACAAGGTTCGAAAGTGGATATTCCGCGGCTGCCACACGTACGGCAATGAAAATAAAAAGGTGATAGTAATGGATACACCGCGTGCGCCGGCCGTGGAAGACGACGCTGCATTATCGCGATAATGCCGGACGTTTCCCGAGGGCCGGTGTGGCCGCCGCGTGCTTCTGTTTCATTGCGTGGCCGGCAACTTTTATTTTGCAGGAGCGAAGTGGCCGTCGTCCAGGGCCGCGCGCGTGGCCGCCGGTCTCGGCCCGTGTGCCGAACGCCGAACGCCGACTCCGGCCAAATAAATTGCGCACGTGTCACCGTGACAGAAAACTTTGAATTGTATCGGCCCGGCCCTGGGCGCCGTTATGCTCCTGTCATCGGAAAAGCAAACCAGATGTTGACAAAAAGCCCCGGCTAGACGATACGATCGCGAAAGTGAATTCGAACTGTGGGAATACCCGGGCTCTCTCTCCGAGGCCTCGCGTTTTCACGGGAAACTAACTTTTGCCTGAAAACTGTTTAGCCGGTCGGCCGGGGTCACCAGCGGCAAAAAGCACCAACCCATTCTTTACCATTTTTCCTCCTTTTTTGAAAGTCAACCCCCGATCCACGAGCCGGAAAACTAATAGTTCGATGACCGTCGCTGATGCCACGAAGGACCATTTTTTCGATTATCGGTCTCTAATTGCGCGAGTGCAAGCGTAGCTGTTACCCTACTAAAAATATTATACATCGAATCGATAAATACAGCTTCAACTTCACTGGAATTGCATTAATCGATACTCTATTTTCATTTTAAAAGTCCTAAAACAGTAACGTTTCCTCCAGCATCTCTTTTTAAGGACAATGCCCTGCACATTTTTCTATATTTAGATTGTAACGTACGAAGGGAAAACTTCGCGGCATCAGCTTTGAAAGATGGGCTTTATTTTTCAGCGGGAACAAAACGAGGCTGTCGAAAGATCTAACTATTTATGAGACAGCGGCAACTGTTTTACGGTTAATTCGCCGGCACCGGGAAAATAGTTGTAAAATGAAACGTATTTTTTCAAAGTTTCACGCGATCAATCTTACGTTGAACAGGTTCCGATGTTGCGGAAGCTTTCACCGTCCAAGAAGGTCCATAAAAACAGACGTTGCAACAAGAACGTTCCAAAAAGACAGGGAATAACGCGAAAGTAAATAATTTGCGGTGAACTTTCCCTCGCGAAAATTAACAAGTTCGATCGATCGGCGGTCGAGGATTGCAAAAAAATCAATATCGAGGTCGGCGGCTTTTAATGCTCGAAGCGAAAAAAGAGGCCGCCGTCGGCTATTATTTCGAAATTATTTTATCTTGCCGGCGAAACTTTGCAGTTATTTTCAAAGCAAAGTAATACGGTGGCGGCATTTACATGGCGCTGGTAGCAGATGGGCCTGCAAATTATGCGGAAGTTGCTTCCTCGAGAGTCAAGCCTTTCTGCAAGAACTTGCAAAATTATGTACGTACTTGCGAATACACCGATATAGCTGCTATGATTTCGTGCGAATAGCGAATACCTGCAGCAACCGGGCCAACGATAAATATCGCTTATTAACAGCCGTAAATCCACCCATGATTCTCTTCAATTAAAACGCATCTGTTATTTCGATCTTTCAATATTCATTTAAAACAATTGCGAAACAAAAGTTTAGCATCGTCTTCTAAACTCAATTAATTTGATAACGTGATATAATTTAAATAGAAATAACTTTTTTCCATTGGTACGTATACATAATCAAATGAAAGATAACGCGCGACTCGAAGCATTAAATAATAATTCGCACGGAACACGACACGCTCCCCGTAAGCTTTTGTTCGCGAGTTACGTTTCAAAATGATAGCAGACGGGTTCCCGTAATTGCTGGCGACGACGGGAGAAAACAGAAGCAATGAAGCAAATGGAAGAGCTCGGGCAAGATTTAAAAAGCTGCAAATGAGTAAGCAGCCTTCGAGGAAACTTCTTTCTGCTTAACGAATACATTAAAAGAATGGAGGAACAATTTTCCCAGCGAGGTGGCCGGTTACCTCGAAAATTAGGTGTTAATAGAGGCAAAGAATTCAGCAGAGAGCGCGGCGCCGCTACTGTAATGTTAAAAACATCTGAAATCAGGATTTAATCAAATTGGACGCGAATCTGTCTACGGGGAGGTATTATGAGTCGACCGAGAATTCATGGAAACGAGCACGCCGGGGCGGGACGGGGACGGGGACAGGGGGGACGAATGAATGGGGGCCGCTTGGGTTTAATACAATATTAAATTATCGGGAACAAACGCGACATTTAGCGATCCGCTTGTTTTCTCGCGCGATTCTGATCTAGCCGCGTGTAACATAAAAGAATTAATTCACCGCGTGGAACATGCACCGTCGATCCCGCCTCTGCTAATTTCAATTACCCGTTCCCTACGAGGAGCACAACGTGTACACGAATTCTCGGATTTATTTTGGGGAATCGCGATTCGCTGCACCAAATTAATCGTCTCAGCGGGACAATTTTTCTATGGTCTGGAAATACCATACTATACGTCTTCTTTTAATAAATAACATATTTTATTTTTACTTAAAAATCTGAATTTTCCCGATTGTCGCGATCGTATAAAATTCGCAGTAAAAAGCAATGATTAACGAACGAAATAGGTTATCCATCATTTTCAAAGAACAGAAACCAAATGGAAATCCGTTTCTCTAATAAGAATCTGTGCTTGTCATTCCAATGAAATGCACCGTTTCGTATTCTCTTTTATCATAATCGCATAAAATTCGCAAACGAAAAGCAATGATTAGGAAACAAATATTTTATTCATGAGCTTCGAGAAACAGGAGCCAAATGGAAATTCCTTTCTCTAGTAAGGAGCTGCGCCTCCCCTTCAAGCGAAATGCATTGTTTCAAATTCTCTTTCGTCGTAATCGTATGAAATTCGCAGTCGGAAGCAATAACTAGAAAACAAATACCTTTGTACGCCAATTTCGAGAAACGAGAGCGTCAGAAAATTCTCTTTCTTCATTTCAGTTTGCATATCTTTCTTGTAACAAATTGCGCCACTTTGCGTTCATCGTAACAATGTTTTTTTTTCTTTTAAATAGATCTATAAAGTCCGAGGTTTACTAATCGGCTAGTTCGGTGGCAGTATTTTATTGGAGCCACCAGAAACCCGAAGACACATTTCCACGCGAGACTTTAAATATTTGCCGTCGTAGTTCGAGCAGCGCGTCTTCGGTACAGATTATTTTGACGGTGTAAACAAGAAAGTCGCGGGGTCGGAAATTTGGATCGCCGCGGCCGAGGTGGGGTAATTTAAAATTCCAACACGAAAAAGTTAAACGTTACACCGTTTGATTCCGGTATTGACTCTCTACCGGTTAAATTCATCGGTCCCTCCACAGGTTGTTTGATTTCTGCGATCAACTCTCTTCGGGTCTCTTTGAACACTCGCCGGTACTCTCTTTACCTCAAAAATCCCGATGTCGGCGAGCGGATCTGCGTGAAATTACTTTTCGTCGTCGGAGCAACAAGTGATATCACCAGGATTTTTCGACATTCCGCGAATAACTGTGTTAATTGACGGTCGGAAATCTTTATGCTCTAAATCATTGAGAGTTTCATACAGCTAAGAGATCATAGAGGCAAAATCTAACGCGACATGTATCTATCCCAATTTTTTTCTGATTTTTTTCCACTGCTTGTTCGTCATTTTTCAGTTGATACGATTTCGAAATTACATTTTTATTTCCACGATAGAAAAATATTTCACACAGTCGAGAATCGTGAAAATTCCAATGGTTTCTTAATTTGTTCGAATGTTATTTCATTATTTGCAAATTGAAACGATGCGAAAATTATAATTTTAATTCAATAATGAAAAGTTGTTTTACACGTTCGATTTATGAGACGAAGTGTTCTTAAATCGATTTCAAGTGTTAAGAGATTAAATACCCGGTCTATTGTTACACAGCGCTGGGAAGGAAAGGAGGAATTCATTCGGCAGTCTTTCAGACGGAACCTTTTGAAGGCAGACTCAACCTTTCCCTTTAATAAAGTACCGACAGAAAATAACGCGACGTTTACGCGTTCGGTATAACGTCAAAGTATGAAGTGGACTTTTCTGCGAAGTCGTATAGCTCGTAGCATCAAGCGTAAGGAGTTGCGGAGGAGGAGGAGGAGGAGGAGGAGGAGGAATAGGGGAGGAGGGCCGGCTCAGTGGCCGGGAAAGAACGTTAGGTGAGAGATATTAATTTCGCGAAATTAGGGATCTCGGACGGCGCGCCGAGGATGTTTTAAGTTCATCTCGAGAACGAACTTTTCATAGCCGCGCGCGCCCGCGCGCAACGGTTTCTTATCCGCGCCGGTGAATGGCCGGTTCAGGTTCCCGTTGAAATGGAAGTTTTCGCGGAAGAAAGAAACGCAAAATTGCTTACGGCTTGTATCCTCCTAACGATACAACCGGAAAACCTCTCGTTCGTGCCGCCATTAGATCGGGGGCGAAGCATTTTAATGCTCGAAACTTTGTACCCTGAAAGTTAAACGCGCGTTTTCCGCCACTTTTCTTCGATACGAAAAACGAGAACCGGTGCGGGAAGACTTGAAAAGTTTACGAATCTTTCTGAAATACAATGGGGACTCGGTTGTCCGGAGCGATACAATTCACTTATTTATTACTTGGTTGCGCAGTTTTACACAATAAATGCTTGCACATCGAGGTATATCTGTATACGTGTTATGGTCATAGGTTTATTGAATCTTAATCTCAGTTACGAGCATATCGTATAGTTATTACGATATTATATTTGCTTTATTGAAATTTTGTTTTCTCTTCTAAAAATACCCCGTGTACTCATGGGAATACGATAGTGTATCTAGGTATAATATTTTTCTACAAATAGTTACAAATAATGCTAATAGATGACATTGCCCGTAGCATGTCCAGTGTCGCTTTTGCAGAGAATAAAGTACCCATGCATCATACGGAGGACAAGCAATTTACTGCGAAAAGACTTACGTTTGGAAGACACAGAACATGAACTTTTCTTGTTACCTTGCGCTCGAAAAATTGAATTTTCGAGGAAACCGTAGCCTCCAAACCACGTTGGAAAATCTACGTGCGCGAATTCGTACGCCGGAGGTTCGGATAATCGAGGCTGTATGTTAATCCGAGAAGCGAGAAGCCGTAGGTTTTCGTAGTAATTTCGCGAATTGATCGAATCGATGCCGAAACACGATTCTGCAACGTCTATTTCCGTTTCTGCGATGCCTTATGCAGAACTCAATGCATAACATACTGCATCCTCTGCAGAGGATGCAATCGGATAAGGAGGTCAAAAGTGCACTTAAACCAAATTGGACAATTCGATAGGTTACCAAGAGAAAACCTTGTGCACCGGAGGATTCCGAGTCTCTGTTTCTTGACCGAGAGAGAGGCCAGTAACAAGGGAACCTGGATTATTTCCTCTGTTTTCTCTGGTCAATTGTATGCAAAGTTTTTGAACACTTTGAAGCACAGCCGGTGATCGAGGCAAGCCTCGCAGGATTCGCTTCGATCGTTTGGTCGACGTTCGTGGGAGAAACGAATCGAAAGCACTGAAACAATGAATATACTGTTCTTACCGCAATTGTAATTTAACAATTACAGCCATTAATTTGTAAAGTCGCCTAAGCCCATTTATACTTAAATCGAGCTATTAGTGCTTTGAGCTAAGGGTTTGTGTTTTAAAGAAATTCAAAAAATATACGTGCAAGATGCCAATCAGCCATACTGCTTACGTGTATCTAAAGGAGTTCAATTTACAATTCCTATTAAAATGATAACAATTATTAAACGAATACTATTTAGCAAATTTAAGTTTCAATGAAATTGGTGCCTCGAAGTCGCTTGTCCTCATCGAGGAAATTTCGACGCAATCTGGCGGAATGTTTTCCAAGGATTTGGGGGAATATTAAAATCTGAATTTGGACGTTTCCCGCGAGGAAAGCAAAGGTAGCTGGGACTATTTGAAAGTCAATAAAGAGAGCGCTTATTCGACGATCGATATTGGCGCTGGATCTGTCGTCGACGCACAATTATTGCGCCCGCGTTATAAAATATTATTTTCCTCGAGATTCTGATAAGAATGTAATCGGAAATATTTAATTAAAAGGGAACGTCGGAAGCGCAACGTCAAAAGGAAAGTGGGCAAGAGTGCGCGAACAAGTCGGGTGCGTCTTTTATAAGCAGATCCACTGCAGCGTGAAATTTTATAATAAAATACTTACGTAAGATTATTAAACGAACATCAAAGAAATCCTCGAAGCAGTTTACTTTTCATAATGGTTAATTTCTGAGTTCAAGAACTTGCGTCAAGTCGCTTGTGTTAATTAGAGCAGAAGATTCGGAGAGCATAATCCCGCTTTCTTGTACATTCTTTCGCGAATAGGGTACCACGAAACTAATTTGTGGAAGCATTAGATAAATCTGGATCTATAACAACATATCTCTAATTCGATTTATTAAAATTCGGTTTATTATCCTGCGGTTTCACGAGAGCGTAATACGGGTCAGTCTGTCCGAGTCTAATTACCGAACGTTAATTACAAAGACCGCTTGGTAAGATTATCGTTGCATCAGTTATTATATCAGGGCGCTATTCATCGTAATGTTATCAAAATACACCCTCGTTTATTTAATCGACATTAACGAGTATTGATATTATAGATATTTAGAAGAAATATGCAAATACGCATGTCATTAACCACGTCCCATTTAGTTAATGGTTATAGCGATACATGCAATTAACAACGTTTCGATAGAACATGCCTGTTGATTAAATTTTTAACGTATGATAGAAATTTATATTAAGACATGTAATATTTCGTAATTAGAATTCGAAAATGATATATTCAAATATTTAATTTAAGTACTGGCGAGGGGAAATATCTAATGTATAAGTAATTTCCGATTTACAATATAGAACAGCCCTGTACATATTTTTATTCCCATTATTATTCTCAATGTAATTGATAATCGATGTCAGCGTCGTCGCATTAACTGCGAGGTCAGTCAAATCAAGGATTAGGCATCCCGATAATTTCACAAACCGGCCGAATCGCGATCGGAAGAGTATTCCGGGGTTCAATCAGCGCCGCGCAGTCTTGCGTCATCGATACATAAATAATTTCGAGCCGGGGAATTTAATTACATCAACTTCCGTCGCTTTTCAATTACACCGACTAATTGTTTCACGCGTAATGCTCGCATTTCCTAATTAGTCCAGAAAACCGTGCGCGTTTCGATGTTAATTAGAAGTGTTATAAATTACGGCCGCGGCCCTAGCACAACGAAAATTCGAGCGGACCGGTAAATAGCCGGTTCTGCCGATTCCGATCAGCACAGCAAGCTCGCCGCTGCGGCGGCGCCTTTTGTTCCCTGTCGCGTTTCCGCTGCCACCAAGAATTATTTCACGCGACATCGCTCTCTCTCTCTCTCTTTCCCCGGGACGTGTCACGTCAAACTGTATGCAGCACGTGTAAAAATGCGGCATGACTTGACAAATATAGCGCACTTATCGCGCGTCACAAAGCACGCGATGCACGCGCGCGCGAGAGCATATTTTTTCCCGGGGAGCGGTGCCGATCCGAATGAAACTTAATGTTGCGAGAATGTACCGGGCCCCGGCTAAACAACCCTGTTGTTCTTTATTAATGAATCGCGTGAAAAAAATAGTTTCATCGTTACCTAATAAATCGCGCCCTCCCCCCGCCGGGGCAATTATTAACAACGGTCCCGGTGAATTATTGAAAATTAATCCCTTAATGCGAGACTTTATTCCGGCACGAGGAGGATTTACGAGTGTCAATGCCTTCCGCGGAATTTATGCACTCCGATTGTCCGGCTTAAATTTATATTTTGCTCCAGTTATCGCGGTGGACGCTTGGTACACAAGTGTCGATATCGAAGGCTTTCAAACTTTCATCTACCGTAATGCATGATCCTTCGATTGAAGAATCGAAGCGGAGAATGTACAATTAAACCACTCGGAGCCTGGTACAGCGAAACTGTATTTTGCTGTGTTTAATGAATCTGTTTTATATTCTGATATACTCGATTGAGAGTAAAAATCATTTGCAACGCGGTTTACTATGCAGATCAATTTCTTATCGTAATATTTTCGCAGAGAAATGAGACTGATATCTGTTCACACCAATCACACTAATTTTTTACTAGGTTTTTAATTTAATTTCTATCTTGATATACAAGGTGTTTCAAAATTATTACAAAATATGCGTTTAAAGAAACTGATAGCACGCGTACTTGCCAACTGCTTTCGCAATTAAACGAAACATGGCAAAACTGGACAGCCTTTAGATGTTTGGGTTACCACCCATTTAGTTTTGTGCTCGCACGCAGGTGCAACCCGGAATCCTCCATTTTTATCAAATGGCACACCATATTTTTTTTACTGTAGCGTCTGTAACGATTCTGTTTTAACCATTTCACAGATACGGCCCGCTTCAGACTATGCGTGTATTCAAAATGGTAACGATAAAACTGAATATTTATATGTGAAATTGAAGTATGTGATGAACGACGCAAAAAGTATAAAATGACATTTTAGCTACTTTTTAAAGATAGAATTAACATTTTGTTTGAATTGAAAAAAGAACTCATTACAAATGATCCTACACCTTCACAATATTCCTAGTTTTATTTCACGTTTTTCACGAATATTTCAGCTTGCTTCGAGTATTAAATTAATACAGAAATTTCAGACAACAAATAATTTAACCTTTACATCATAGTTATAATATTAATGATAAAGTTTCGGTTCGACACTTTCATCGAAAATGTCGTTGGCAGCGCAGCATTTGTGTGTTCCTTCAATTTCCCCTTCCTCCGACGCGGAGAGACAGATATATCGGCACAGGGTTAGATATATCTTTCGTATCTCAATCAGAAGCAGAATCTGCACGATCGAATTATAGGAGAAATAATGGCATTGCCTTCTCGTCTACAGATCCGGATAGAGAATCGTAAATCAATCTTTTATCGTTCTGAGTTATCTCGGATGCGAGATTCGTGTTTGGCCGCTGCCCCGATAGAAAATTCTAACTAGCTGTTCGGCGGGTCTCGGATAATCGAGATTATAAACGCGTAGCATTGTTCGAAGAAATACGATCGCAATTAAATTGGAAAATCAAATCTGATTCTGATTAAATGTTCTTCGCAAATAAATATCGTAATCTCATCGATTTTCTTAAGTGTAACCATAAGTTTGAGCTCGACGTAAGACACTATATTATTTATTATATGTACCACAAATTGTTATATCTATTATTCGTTAATAAGTAAAGAAAGAAAGAAGGAAAAAAGAAGGTAACTAAATTAATTTCTGTTTCAATTTCGAAGAATTGAATGACTGCGAATGTTATCGTCTGGCTCGTCGTTAAAGCGCAAGAGGTTAACGCTTTATTTGACGAAATCACGGGGAGGGTATTTCCGTTATCAGAATCCGCCACGACGGTCTCCAGTATCAAGGTGTTATCGATCTGAAAATCTTGCCGAAAACCGACCCTACTCCGAACGACTTGTCGACAAAAAATAAATTACGTTCTTCCCGGCTGATAATATTCTTCTCGTCGAGGGAACGTGACCGAACAGCTCGATTTTTCCCTGAAACATTTCGAACCGCTCCTCAAGGAACAATCGATCCTTCAGAAGGATGAGAGGTGGAAACTACCCCCCTGACTCAACACTATCGACAAGCCGCGATTTTATATCCTCGAAAAAAAAAAAGAAAAAAAGAAAAGT
This sequence comes from Augochlora pura, assembly GCF_028453695.1. Taxonomy (NCBI): domain Eukaryota; kingdom Metazoa; phylum Arthropoda; class Insecta; order Hymenoptera; family Halictidae; genus Augochlora; species Augochlora pura. The sequence goes on from NC_135780.1 coordinate 6,866,356, forward strand.
ATTTGTGATCCACGGATTAACTTAATAATCCCCGGCCGAGTCTGGCACTTTGTTCTCGAGTTGTCATCGATATTGAAGCATCGAATCTCAACGTTTAATATCGCGGGACAAATCGGCCGGCCGAAGCATGGATAATTGTAGAGCTTCGGACAACCGAGAAATTCGCTCCGAATTTTGGAGATGCTACCCCTTTGTTTTTTGCTGCGACGATTATCGGCGGTTTAAGCTGCTGCAATTTTTCGAAAATGTTATTTATGGAGCAATGAAACAGAATTTATCGGTCGAGCACTTCCAGATCTCGTAAAGAGAGACAATATCATAAAAGAATATTGTTGGCGCTGACGCGAGGCTTTAATGGTCATACGCTTTCATTACTTCGTATAATATTGACAGTTAACGCGGCCGGAAACTGTAAACTAATTTAATTTTTCACGAACTTTGGTATCGCGCGGCGAGCGTATTAGCCGGGGTTTGCAGGCGATTGGAAGTATAGTGTGTTTTATAGCACGGACTTTTAGCCAGTTTTTACATTTTTATTTGTGAAGCTATAATCAATCAAATGCAGAGCTATGCTAAATCATACAAATGAAGAAAGGCTAAAATAACTATACAATGTTAAGAGCTTGTTTAATACTTTTAAAATCATGGAACTCTCTTATTCTTTTATCATTCTAAGCTTTAAAAAAAAATTGAAAAAATACTGGAACACTTATTGTAGTTTCTATTCTATTTATTAAGTTCTTTACAATACCACCTGGGCACTAGAAGACTCAGATTGCTGGCGAAGATTTAAGTACCGCTCTAGTATTCATCCCAGTGAACAATTCACCCTGTATCTTATTTCTCTCGCATTCGTCCACCAATTTCTACCATCAACCCGCAAAACGTCCGTCCCTGGGCTACGCGGTAGTAGAATTTCGCGATAGAAATTTTTAGTTGCAACAGCGGCGGCGCCTTTTATTGTCCGCGTGGGCCGGCACCTAAAGGAAATTTCATCGCGGATTAAAATCAAATCAACCCCCGTTGTCCGCGGTAATAAAAAGCGTTGCTATTGTTACGCGAACGGCGGGTGCAGCTTTCGTTGCTGAACGAAGAAGAATCGTGAGCTCGTGTCCCACGGGACAGTATAATTGCCCGTTGCGTTTCAGAAATATATTATATATTATATGATATTTATTGTGTATCAAATGAGAGACAATCTCATTAAAAGCGAATAAAATGTCCAATTTACGTTTTCCTGATTTATTTTAAAATATCCAGTACCCGTAAGTTTTGGGGACCCTAACTGATTTGGACTCGAACCTCGAAATATTCGGGTAAGAAGTTAGGGGGTACCCGAAACTTCTAGTAGCCGCACACCCCCAGTTTAATCCCGCTTAAGATCGAGCCGAAAGATCGCGAACCGGACGGTGGCCACCGAGTCGCGCTAGCTTCTCCGCCTGTAAATATGTGAACACGGTCGGGGAGGGGGGGTGTCATATACTTACAATATACGAGCATGGAAGCACTCGCCCGTTTCTCGTCTTCGTAAGTGGATATGACGCACGTGTAGTCGCCGCTAAGATCGATACCAGGCTTATTCAATTTCATGGCCCGGTGCTTGGTGTACGGATCGTTGCTGGCTTCGTACGTCAGGTCGACGTAGTTGCGCGTGAGCTCGCTGGCCATCGGGCTCATCTCGTCGTATATCCATTGGTAGACCAAGTCGTTTACGTTGAAGAACCATTTCACGTACAGCCCTGCCTTGTTCGTGTTCTCGAGATCGTAGTCGCAGTCCAGAATCACGTAGTCGGTGTCGCCGGCCTTCACTATCGCCGGTACGTTCACGCTTTTTATCACCAGCTGCCAGCATTCTGAAAAATTGCAAAAAGACCGTCGCGTGAGAACAACGGAATCTGAGAGCGAGAGAAAGAAAGAGAGAGACAGAGAGAGAGAGAGACAGAGAGAGAGTGCCGAGGAATCGATTCTCGGCACTCGGATGAGAACTCGCTCTCTTATCTTTTATCTTATACAAGAACACACAACCTAAACACACAAATCTAATAGTATGCCTAACCTCGGCAGATAAGCCGAGAATGTTTGAAGCAAGACCCAGTTTCGAGAGAACACCTTAGGTTCTAGTCAGAGTCGAGCAAAATATATTCTATTGGGAAATAAGGAATAAGAATAAAATGCATAGACCTATATGCACAGACCAGCAAGCCCATAGTCCCCCCACTTGTCTACGACCTCCCGAAATCAATTTCTATCGGCAAACAAGAAGATCAATAAACTAATCGACGCAAGGAGCACGGCGGATCAGTCGCCTCCTCCATCTAATCACGTTTCTTGTTCAGCGCGCAACTTGGCCAATAATAATTAAAAGCCTAGCGAGACGCTGACGGTGACGGTGATATCGCATTACTTATTTACAACCGGTCAGGCACGAGTCCTTCCTTTATTGGAAATTACGGTTGATAAGAAGGCGTCATTTCTGCCAATAAGGGAAACGCGTTTACCCTCCTTCTGTGAAGGCGTTACATGGGCGCGTTGGTGGAAATCGGTCCTACATTTTTCTCTGTGCCATTTTTAGAGTCATAAACAATAGAAAAGTCTCGATTGCTTGATTGTCATCATTCTTCTTATTTGCTAGGTAGTTAGTCTTATTAATTAGCTAGGTATAGGGCTCGGTAGGTACGGTGTTAACGGATACTACGCTCCTATTTGGAAACAATGTTGTGGTTTACCTCTCATCGCTTTATGTTATTAATACCTGTGAAGCTATCGCAATGGCACGCTGCAGTAATCGCAAATACGCAAACATGATTCTTGCTCTTGAAGCTCGTAATGGAAACGCTCCTGCTGCGGCCTCGCTGTATGCACAGCGATCTTCCTAATCGACGTCAAACGGATCGATGAGATATATATATATATACAGAGGATTCAGGCGATAGTAAAAACAGAAAAAGGAATAAGACAACGGTTGAAAATTTACGAAATAACTCAGATTTACAAAAGTTTGCGATTAAATTGCAGCAAAGAAAAATTATAGTTATGTTCCAGCCTTGAATATAGTCATAGAATATATCACAGACAAATCCACGAGTCTCCGTGCAACATATTTCGCGCGCGTCAAAGGAAACCGGCGCGTGCACGAAGGACAACCATCTCTCGAACTCCGAATCTACCTCTAATTTCTCTTCTAACTGGAGTTACGCTTACACAGGAGAAACGTCTCATCCGCGAAGAGCGACCCGCATTTCTTCGGACGAAACTAGGCCCGTTCTCCGCAGGTGGGCCTCGACAACAGAGGCGGCGGGAGCCCGATTCCCCGAACGCTCTTTTCATTCCGCGGTGTCCTTGCCCGCACGATTCATACGTCAAAGATGAAATTAGTTTAAAGAAAATTAGTTTTTCTCTGACTTGCAATTAATTCAAAATTAAATCAGCATTGATTGATTTGAAATATCGAGTTTTATTTCGATAATGTCGAGACTCCGAATAGCATACACACAGTGCCTCGGTTTATATCTATCACCGTATCGTCATCCGCGTTAAAGCGAAGACGCAATGCGGAGAATTGAAATTCAGTTGCATTAGGGAATATAATTGCTTTGAATTTTAAGCGGTGAAATTCTAGATCGGTTACATTCCGGCCAACCCAAACCGTCCCGTTGATGTTTCAGCAATTATTGTACAAATGAACGCATACACCGCATTGATAGGGAACAGTGCATAATAAATGACGCGAAATGGAAATTACTGTTTAACTGCTATGGAGAACGTTATCGCGATATTGTTGTAACAAGATGGTCGTGTAATTATTCATTGTGGGACCTATGTTGCCGTTAGCGCTTCGAGGACGTGCTTCGCGCCCCCTTATTCAATCAATTATGCTCTTGTTTTCATGATTGTTAAAGCTGGATCCGGCGAGAGGTCTCTTCGTATCTTGACAACTTAATCTATTCGCCAAAAAACAAATCGAAAGAAAATTCTTTGCCAAATTATTCTCGTGTTAAAATGCAAGGCTAGAAAAATAAGAGAAATCAAGTAGATTAAGCACGGATATGGTCAGACACGTATTCTTTTCGTAATAAAATCTACAATTTATCGGATATAGTGCGAGAATTTTGTCAGCTGATCACGATGAAGCTACACAAATTAGTGCAGACAGTTCAAGCACGAGATATAGATAAGATTCTGTACCAAATTCGACGTCGAACCGAACGAAGGAAATATTCGCACAACTATTTCCTCGCGCGGGCGCCAGTGTCGCAACTTTTCGGACATCCAGCGCGTAACTAGAGAGGAGCGGAAGAAAGTAGTTTGACAAAGAACCATCGAAGGTATCTTTCATCTGAGCAACAACTCGTAGAAGTGTCCCTATAAGTCAGGTTGTCGGGTGTTGTCGCGCAGCAGCATCGTAGAAGCCACTGGGATGATTACGGAAACAAAGAAGAGGACGGGACGGGGACGGGGTGTCGGACGGTGATAATTATGAAACATCGTCCGGCGAAAGAAACCCTCCGCGCGGCGATAATAAAAAACATTTCCTTGGTGGCTCCTCCTTCACCCTTTCGGCCGGCACTTTTTTGCGGCGCGTAAATGCCGCGGCCGCCGGTGTGTCTCAGTTTTTCGCCCGGCTGGGAAAGTTTGCGGGCGCGGTGACCGGCGGGAGGGTCGCCGGGAGCCCGGCTCTCGCTTTGTCCACGACGAAAGTTGGTGGAAATTTATGGGGACTGGTGTTGGGACTACGCGAAAATTTTCACTTTTCATTGGCCCGCGCGCGCGCGCGCGCGCCCCGAACTTATATACAAGAGATATCTGTACGGTGACAAAAGTTAGTCGACCGCGAAACTACGCGAAATGCTCAGCGCATCCGTGGCGGCGAGGGCGGCGTGGGCGACGGCGGCGGCGGCACGCCATTGTTGAAATTGTGCATGATCATGCCCTTCGGCTGTTCTCGATCGCGGCCGAATTTCTATTCTAATCTTGTCGGCGGCGCACAATGCAACGGTGAAATACGATTGCGCCGAGATTTTTCGAATATCTGCCGGTCGGAAATGCTGGCCGCGAATTTTTGGGGATGGAGTAGCGCGTCGGAGGCTTAAAGCACCTGGGAATTGCAGCCGAAAATCATTTTCAGCCCGAGCGTCGCTATTGCACCGGGAAATAGTTGGTCACATGTTCCACGATCCGCCGCGCAGAGCGAAGGCCTTTTTATCGGAATAAATTGCGGACGGGACGTTCGACGTTTTACACTACGTGAAAAAATTACTCGGAATTTCTACGCGAAACTCAAACTATTTATTTGTTCGTCAAAGTTTTCGCTCTCTCTAATTACATGGGTGAACTCTGTGAAAAGTAAGTTGCTGGAATTATACTGCATATATCTAATTTTTTTAAACAAATATACTTTTAAATTTCGAATCATTTCCTTTCCCGTTTTACGTTAACTTTTAAATGAACACTTTAATTCTTTCATTTCCACAGACATTTTAGAGGATGTAATTTCTCCCCTGTGTAATTCTAATATAAAGAATGGTAGACCCTGTTTGAGCTCGTCCAGTGTAACAAAATTCTGTTAATTACTATCTTTTATCTCTTCTTTGTTTCGTTTCATCTATTGCACACGCTGTCCCAACGTGTAACATAGTTTAACTGCAAACATATGTGTGTATTACGAATTTAAAATTATTATTCTAAAATATTTTTAATTTCAATATTTTTAATTTCAATATTTTTAATTTTGAGTGTAGCTTTATTAGCGACTAGCTTATAGAACTTGTGTCGTTAATAAGTAGACATACTACTTCTTCAACAGTAAATCAGTGACTTGCATAACACTTGGTAAAGCCGCAAATTATACTCTCTCGCGTCAAACTTCGATAACCTTTGACACCCAATGACTCAATAACGCCATCACTTCGACCATTATCTTCCACGCCAATCTACCATAGTTTCCAAATTGCCATGAAAGAAACGTATTGTTGCTACTGAATATTATAGCGTAATTTTTGAAGAATTATATTAACATATATTAATGTTAATTTGTTTAAATTTGCGTGGATCCACCGCGGTCACCATAATCCTGTTACGATTTAATCATTACGTCTCATTTAGTGTATCTTGTCGCTGAGTTCGCTTCGAAAAAAGTCTAAATTAATTCCATCGGTCGAAGTATTTGGAGAGAGTCAAGTTTTTGGGAACCAATCTACTGGCCAACGTTCTCGTCTATCTAATAACTTGGATTCACCTTATTACCTACCAACCCTTGGAATTAGGTTCAGCCGGTTTAATCACGTTCACACCGAGGGGACAATTTCTTTGAACGAGATTACTCAGTCACTGGACATCGAGCACTTACACCCTAAGTGCAAAAGTGCCTCCTCAAACTCGTACAGATTTTATTAACTCTAGAAAAAACTGGGAGCGCTGGTTCTCAGTCTTCCGGTTAGAAAACGCGGAATTTTATTTGCCCTACGGAAATTATTTTAGAAACTTGCTTACTGTCATTTGTTATTTCAATGTTAAATAATTACGTAAAGTAATTATATAAAGTAATTACAAGAAATATTCTAGAAACTTGCTTACTGTCATTTGTACCTTTAACAATAATTAAATAGTAGGAATACATTCGAGGAATTCTCACAGTTACCTAGCGTATGCAAGAATCCAGCAGTGGATGTCACAAGCTTCATTACATGCCTCAAATTTTTCTTATTCTCGGTAAATTGCGCTTTCTCAGTCAATTTTGGCGCGTTTTCTCTTCGCAGGGCTCTCCTCGACGAATTTTCCTTAAATGCACGCCCTCATTCTGCATGAGCGCGCACATATTTTCCTTATGCAACTAGTTGGATTCCCTAACGTAACTTAAAACTAACAAGGAAAGATCCTCCGACGGAGAATTTGTGAAAGTTATGCACTTTGGACGTGTGGAGACGATATTGTCAAAGGTGCTCGTAAACTTGGTCCACTATTCACAAAAGTAACATCAAATTGTCATTTCTATTCCGTATCTCATAGAGGTCTTTTTATACGGAAAATTTACGTTTAACATAAATTTATGTTCTACTAAATTTAAGGGCAAGGAAACGTTTACAGAATTAATTCTATAAAGAAATGTAAACCAGAATGAAGAACTAGGGCAAGACAGACGAAAACGGTGCGAAGAGCAGATTTGGTTAAAACAATTGGCGAGAGGATGTTTTGCTTGGCAGCCGGCTCGATAAATCCGCGTAAAAAGCGACTAATTGAATCGCGCCGTCGCTCATTAATTATCCCGGCACCGAAATCGGTTTCCGCGGGCCGGCGGCGAGAGTCCGGCGGAAAGGAAATTCCCACGCGAGGCTTTCCACTAAATCGTTTGTAATTTCTGTTCTCATGTCGCGCCGGCAAATAAATCCTTGACGTGGCCGCGGAAGGAACGGCGGTAACTTTGTCAACTTTGATTAAGGGCCTTGACTGGCAGCGGCCAGTTTCAAAGGCCGCGTTTTCGGCAGGGACGGGTACAAGGGACGCTGCAAATAGGACAACACGGTTCAAATCTACGTATCCGCGCCGGCGGAGTTTGCGACAGAGCCGTCATGCATCACGGCAAGTTGTCCGGGGCGGAGAGATCAACTTGAAGAGTGTCCGACGTGTACATTACAAATTAGTGTCTTTGAAACAAGCGCCGAGCGCGCGCGCGCGCTACCAAAGACCGTCACTTGGCGACGCTGTTCGTCTTCAATTTCGGACCGAGTTAATTTTCCGCTCGGAGATTACTTGCATATGTCGTGCCGCAGTTCGCCTTTATTGGTCACTCCCGGAATCATGTTTGTTTCGAGCACTGCCGCTGCTGCAGCGATCCTAGCTGCTTTTCATTTCTTCCTCGAAACGGTCGACGAACGCTGAACTGCTCAACGAAAGGCGCTCGATGTGTTTCATAATTTATTTCGTTTAGTTTTATACCAAAAGTTTAGTACCAAATGTTCGTTTGTAAAATGGTTAAAGATCCAAATGATCTACAATTACCTTTCACCGTTATAAAGCGTTAGTTGCTGTTAGAGCTCGGTGGGTTTAGTATCGAAGACGTGTTCGAGACGAAACAGTTTGGGACATGCTGAGTAGTTCTGACCCAGTTAAATGGAGCGTTAAAGGAAGATCGGAATATTGAACGCGGCTAGAGGATCTTCATTCGAACGACGCGGGGGTATTGTAATAAAGTCTGGAACGGAATGGCCCAGCTTTACAGAAGAATTCAATTTCTAAGTATTTACCAACAGAGAGAGTAACAGTGGATCTCCTGTTGTTACGTTCCATCGGCGTCGATGCTATAGGACGACGATAATAACGACGTTGATAACAGCACCGGTGTTTGTTTAGCCGATAATACAGAACAATCTCGGAGATAACAAAGGAGCGGAATTACATCGTTGAACAGTTGATGGAAGCCGAGATGAAAATAAAATAGGGGAAGAGTAGATCCCGTGCTAAAGTATCCGCGACGCCTAAATTGTTAAATCGTTTAAATAGAAAGACGAGAACAATTTATTATTCCTCTCCTACTCGATGGCTGGTGTCACGACGCTATTGAACGTTTCGTTTCTTTGCTCGTTGCAACAGAAAGAACAAACTCGTATCCATCGCTAATTTGTTTGACGTTCGCTCCCTTTCGTTTGCAGCTTTTACGTAGAAAGGGGTTTTTCGAAATTACTCTCGAAGGCTAGGAGATTGTCATAGGTTCTAATTAGTTTGTTAATATTCAACTCGATCCACCATAGCATTTATGGAAAGCAGAGGCTCAGAGTAGGAAAATTAGTTGCATGCCAATAAGAACATTACAACAGAGCCCGGCTAAAAGGTTCAGAGGACACTTTTCCATTTCGTGGAAGCTTTACCTAATCCTTGGCTTAATATGCAAATGTTTCGTGGATTTAGAAGAAAAACACATCGCCGAGTTCGGAGAACTGAAATTACTTTTCTGTCAACTAACCGAAATTTCCGTCCCGTACGGTTAATTCTGTTCAATTGCTCACGAACTCGTGAAAAATGTCATTTATTGTGATTCTGTTTGCATGGGGGAGTTAAGTCTTTCCCCTGCAGTATTTCAGTAATTTTGGGCTTTTTCGAATCCTGGTAGCCATCGCAGTGATCGATAAAAATGAAAAATAATCGTAACACATTCCGACCGGAATAATCTATTAATTAAATTATAGTTTTCTTATTCTATCGAGGGTTCTTATGGAATATAACTTTTAACCACGTTCGAGTGCCTCTTTCTTGGTAGCGCGGTGATTAAAGCACGCATAATTTCTCTCGCGTAACACGCGGCTGTTCAGGTGAGAAACGGAGGACTAACATTTTCGCGTTGTATGCGAATTGAGGCGCCTAAGCGTGTACACCGTGGAAGAAGAGGAACTCTCGCGATGTCCAAGTGTCATTAACGGCGAGACGAGCGCGTTCTCTGCTCCCGGGAGGGAGGGGGAGAGCAAAATGAAAAAGCTCGCGAGCGTTAAATTACGTCTAACATTCCATTTTCACGAAATGATAAATCGTCCCGTACATATTGCGTCGCAATGACATTATATTCTGACACGTGAACGTGATAAAAGAGCCGGGACTCCCTTAAGCGTGCAGCTAGCGAGCACGTAACGACTAATGCTTCTGGCAAGTACGCAGCATAAGCGTGCTTTACAGCCTTCCGATAAACGAGTTTCTTCTGCTCTGTTTACGCGGGCCGACGCCGCCGACGCCGCCGTCGCCGTCGCCTCCTGCGCGCCGGCTTGCACGGAAACCTGCATTTTGCGACGGTACCCGTGCGACAACCACGAAATCCGTGACGATCTTTTCCAGCGATCTTCGGAATGGGCGCGTGCGCGACTTCAACGCGACACACGCCTATTCCAAGAGAATTTCTAATCCCCGCGGTGGCCGCGACATTAATAGCCAAGGCTCCCGCCGTCTGCGTACCAAGCCCGTCTTCTCTCCGCCACATATTTCCGTCGAGCAGATTTCTACGCTTTCGAAAGAAGATTTGCTAAAATATCAGATCGTGTCGCACGAATCGGATTCTTTGTACCGCGTTTATTTTCATGGCGCAATCTGATCGTTGACGACTGGTTTGTCAGAAAATTATGACATCGATGGACCATTTGTTGCGTCAACGAGTAAGCGCGCGAAAGAATCTACGGTCTCTCTCAGTTTCCAAACAGCAACCGACAATGTTTCTTGCTCACCCAGTTTGTAACCCTGCAATTTCCTAGTGACCCAAAACAGCAATTGGTGCAAGTTTGATCGCACCTTCGCCGAAGCGGCAAAGTTGGCGCCACGTTTCGTCGAAACATTATCGTCGCGCGACCGTAGGAAGTAGCGAACTATTCGTGAGAACGCGATCGCTGTTTGGAACCGGTCGACGATCTCTCAAAGCGAGGCTTGTTGCGTCCAAACGAATGAATTTGCAACTGTTTTACGAATCACTTCACCCGGACCCGAGGTCGCTCTCTCTCTCTCTCTCTCTCTCTTATAATTTCCTGAATATCTTGGAAAATGGCCTCTTTTCAACAAGGCGCGCTTAAAGCGGCGCCACTAAGATGGTGTTGCGTTCGCGTGGACCGTGTTATACGCAGAATTCAAGACTCTCTTAGACATCGCAAATATTAAAGCGAGTGTATCGTAAAATTCCAACATAACTCTTTTATTACTACCTTGTAATCTCTGGTATCGGTAACGAGCTCGATGGAGAAGCACGGCCCCGAAAATAATTAAAGGATCAGCCGAACAAATGATTATGGGGGGCGAACGTCTGTATTAGCAGCCTCGTACTCTTTTATCGACCACCTGTTTATGTTCGGCTCCAAAGATCATTAATAAATAACTCGAGCGTGCTTCGTTAATTCACTGAAAAATAAATAGTTGCATTCTCTTCCAACAAGATGGACGTATTAACGAACTTTGCTATTTATTGTTGTCTCTAACGAAAATTAACTACCTTATCTTCTGAAACATGCTACTTTCCGCTTTCGTTCTATTCTACCTTTAATTGGATTCGGTACTTTGCTTTTTCTCTTTTTACTTGAACGTTAAATGAGTATTCACTGAGCTGTTACGGCTGCAGCAGATCCTTTGTACCCGAAGCTATTTCAATTCCTTTGTCCAATTAACTTGCACCACATTTAAACATTGATTTCCAGTAATTATTTAACCAGAAATCACCGATGATTGAACTGAGAAACGAGAGACTACTGTAACACGAGATCTAAGGAAATAACTTGTTAGCGAATGAGGGACGTTGGGTGAAAAGAAAGACCGAATCCCGTAACGCGTACACGCTAATTACGAACGCGATAAGATCCAAACGTGGTAGCCGATAAAAGGATACTCGCGGATCAGGGGCTCCGGTCAACGATAACCGTGCACGATTTCTTGGAATCGTCGCGATGCACCGTATCTCGCGGCCACGTCCTCGGACTGCGTAGACAGTTTTCGCCAGATCGGAATCCACGATACCGTCCTCAATTATGATAAATTGCATATAATTATGTCGGGCGGCCCCCCGACACACTCTCCCGCCACGGAGCCGGGCCCCGGGGCGGCCATGGGGTAGTTTGTCTGGCTGATAAAAGGGTAGACGAAGGGAGGGAGACACGGGAATGAACGATTTGCATGCTACCAACTTAATCAACACCCACACCTTATGAACGATCCTTTACCACCATCTACAGAGAGAGGGAGGGGGGAGAGGGCAAGGTCTCTTCGAACGGCTTATCGCGATACGAAAAATGGTCGAATGTCATGCTCGCCAATATTTTCGCTCGGCCTGGCTCCGGTTAGACCGATAATCTCGAGCTTGCATCACACTTCGAAACAAACCGGTCGGATGGGTTTAACAACCCGCCGGCGACCATTTTGTCGGCCACGAATTTTGAGGGATGCTCTTCGTCACGGGCTTGATATTCAGATGGTTTTCAAGCGCCGGGGCTTGGGAACCGTAATTTTATGTGAAAGCTGGCAATCATCCGGTGAGAAATGCGCGTCTTACGGAAGCGCGAAGCGTGCCTGGACTTTTCGTTTTGTCGGCCGAAACGGGATTGTGTAATTAATTTGAATAATGCCCGGCGGCCAACTGTTGTCTTTGACAACAGGGAGATTTAGGTATAGCCAAGTGCGACGCGGTATTGGTAATTAACTGACGCTGAATTGAAATATTATTTACGAGTTATGTATAACAAACGCACGATTCATTTTTTAATAATTTTAACGAGTTGAATAAAATAGTATCTTGTACTGTTTTAGTATTTTATTTATTTTATTTATTTTACGTTTTATACTCGCATTCTTGTTGAAAATGCACAGTCTAATAATTATTATGATCGCGTGGTGTTAGAACCGAGTAAATCCAGCTTTGTTATTTTCATAAGTTAAAGCCAATTAGTCACTTTTAATGCTCGGTAATTCTAGCGTTAATACGAACGATTTATCAGTATACTGTAACGCGAGGAAATATATACAGGATAATTATAAAGTGGCATGTTCTATTTAAAAAGATGGTAATGCGTACGCTTATCGTAATTATTTATTTCGAACGTACGGTCCCTGTAAATTTAGACATCATTGCCCCCAAGTTATAATGACGATGTAATTAAGAGTCACGCACGTTTTGTTGCACCGTATAATTTCTAGAAATCGATCCGCCGGCGTAGACTGTGTCATGAAATGCACATAATTTCTTCCTGTATTAACAGCGAAACAACGATTCCAGCTTTCGATAACAGGCGAACTGACTAAGTTACGAAGTCTCTACCAGACACGTAAGTAAAATGATTGCACTAATAAATAGTGAAAACAAGTTAGTATATCTTCAAAAAGCGAAGTAGAATATACTTTTACTTTTTTTAGAATATACTTAATAATTATATTGCTCTTTTCATTTCAAAAATGGCTTTTTATATGGCTTTTTTAAAATTTTAAATTTCATTTTAAATGGCAGCTTTTATCCATTTGAACTTCGCTTCAGCACCGGAAAATTAATTTGATTAGCCGTGACTTGCCATGCTTGCGTGCAAGTCTGATAATATTCGTATTTTACAGGCTCGAAAACGTCCCTTGTCATCCGGTGCACAGACAACAATACAAATTTCGCTACACCGTTCCAGAACCATGGTATGGTCGTCGTCGACGCGCCGGCGATGCCGTCGAAGTCCTCGTCGCAAGAGCGTTCCAAAAGGAAAAGTTTCTCGAGATCCCGCAGAGAGCCTGCACTCGAGGCTGCAGCCTCGGACTTTCTTCTCTCCGCATCGAGCCGTATTATTGATGCTCGTTTGCAATTACATTTAACGCGACGGCGAGAGACAGAGGCGTCGTCACCGGTACGGAACTTCGAACTCTGTGATTAGAGGGGCGCCACGCGGTGCTGCATTCACCGGGTTTCCACGGGATCCCGGAGCATCTTCTACAAACTGCGAATACGTAAGTAGGGAACGCCGTTATTTCCTACGAGCTGAATGATTAGAACGGGTACGTGATTGCGGGTCGTTAGGGGGGTCGAGAGCTCTCCCCCTCCCGCCGATAAAAGCCACGGACCCGGGTCGAGGCGGACTTTAAAGCCTGGCGTTCGCGCGTCTAAGCGAACAGTCACACTCGCTCTACAATTTTCCCGCGGCTCCTTCCGCCGAAGATGATGCGCGCACATTGAATACCGCGGCATCGAGTCGCCGGGAAATTCCGAGGCGTTTAACACACGGCGTTTACCTTTCGTGACTACCGGCGCAGGCATTTCGCACTCGAATGCGACAACCGCGATTCGCCGGATCGCCATCGTTCGATAGGATCGTTCGTATGGGACCTGTTCGATGTATTCGTGCTCCGCTCGAGCACTCGAATTGTGTTCGACACGCGAAATCGCATTTTATAGCCAAGTAGCCGCGGTGACGTTTCTGTGAGAGTGACCTCCATTTCTTTCGCCTATTTTTGCTTGACACCGTTTCCTGTCAAATTCGACTATGGGATCTCTAAATTCTCTCTAAACATTCTCCCAACTCTAAAATACTTTCGCAATAAACCGCGATTCTGGCGCACGCATGGAAGTGAATGCAAACTGGATGAAACATGGAAGAACGTCCGACGAATTTGAAACTATAATCGTTACATTATTTCTAAGTAATCAAAGCATCGGACTCGTTCCGGGTTTAAACGTTTCCATGTCTGTATCCCGCAATCTTGCCGACGCTATGTAGCCACGAATTGCGTGATTTGGCGAATTCAATGTTGTTTTGTATTCCTTAATGGAGATTAGGAGGTAGTATTTATGGCGATTAATTGGTCGAGTTTGGTCGGTTTGCGTGAGAAACCGTACTTTCCCGAGGACGGCCGAAGCCACTTCAATCTGTTGAATCCGCGAACCACAGGGTCATTTTATTGTACATACATATTAACGTGAGCGAACGCGGAAAAATAGTGCTACGATGAATTGCTGATACCCGGGGAGACATTTGCATCGCAAATACCCGTAAAGCATTTTCATTTACGGTACACGGTCCAGCCGTTCGCAATTCTATTAGAAACTTTTCGATTCGTTGTACGTTCCGGCCGGAATTTTCAACGGGCATTTAAATATTAACATTAAACAAGCGCCAATTGTTTGGACACGCCGTTGAATTAATCGGAGATGCCTCCTTACGGCATCTTCTTAATCAAGTTTCCCCGTCGTATATAAAGCAGCGCGCGAATTTATTTTGGAATGGAAACGAAATTTACATTTCTCTCGGAACTTTAACTGTGCTCGCGTAGTATTAAGCCACGATACAAATATTTCACACTAGCAAAACGAATTTTTATCTGACTCGCGCATCTGAAACAATTTCGCAGTTCACGATACCGGCGAGATAACAGACAAAACAGGATACAAAAGAGTAAAAGAATCAGCTTACGTTACATGCATAAATATTCCATTGCAGCAATTAATTGCGTATCTTCAACCAAATAAAAATTATTTCCAACAGTAATATAATTTTTTGGTTTTCATGAATAATTTTAATATGTAGCAATTGCTGCACGAACGTTCTTGGTTTCTTTAAAACTTGTCCACCCACTTTTCCTATAAACGCATAAAACGCGCGGACTAATGATAAAGAGTCGAGAAGAGCGAAGGGACGCCTAATGCCATAAATGCGCAAGGATCCGTGGTCTAGCAACAAGATACGACACGAAAGAGGTTCCAATCGAGGATACTTATTCCGCGGAAAGATCAATAAAGCCGCCGGTAAATGAATCAAGTTCTCGCGGGATCAGAGGGGGTTATATTTCTCTCAAGAACCGACAAACGTATGCACACAAGTGATCCGTCTCAAACAGCGTAGCCCGGGCCCTTTCGCGTTGCTTTTTTTTTTCTTTTATTTCTTCGCTTTCAAAGCTATCGCTTTGCAGCGGTACATGTGCACTCCGCGTGCACGGGGGATATTTTTCATGTAAAGCATTCAGGGTAGATCGGCGCGAAAACTCGGGATCGCGTAGAAATCGAGCTATTTTCAGGGGGGGGGGGGGGGGGCGGCGCGCGAAAACCGTAATGCCTGTAAGAGAATCTTTTTGTGAAAATTTCCCGGCGATTGATGATACCTGACGGGCCGCGGAAAAAGAGTGGCCTGATTTTCTTTACAGAAACCGAACACGCTCGTGTCGGGGATTTTTTTTTCCCACCCCCATTTTTATTGATATCAACGCGCGGATTATTGGCAAAAGTGAATTCAAAGACACTTTTGCAGAACGGGCGAGAGCGTGGTTTAAACGAAAACGTTTTAGCAAATACAGATCCGCGCCGTATTTTCCTTTTTGATGGAAAACCGAACGTCGAGTTATCTGCGGGAGATTATCAATTGCGCGATTTCTATTGATTTTGGACTTTTCTGCTCGTGTAACCCCAAAGTTCGCTGCCCTATCGATTTCCTGTAAAATCCTGGACGAATCCAGCCGGTCGATCTACGGGGTGTGTCGTGTAACTGGCAGCGCAACCGGACGGGGGCTGAATTTGCTTGAAAAAATTAGTCGAAAATATCGAATAAATTACTTTTATTGGGGACTCTTTAATAAATTGTTCTATATTGTCGAGGTATCATTCGACGTAAAAAATCAACCTTCATCCGGTTGCACCATTAGATATACGACGCTCTGTATCGATACGACTTCCTCTGCAATTCTGCAGGATTTCTAATAAAAATCGCGGTCGTACGACTTACATCCACGCCGATGATTGAAACATACAAAGACTCGACGCAATTTTCCGGAACATCGAGAAACAGGATCCTGGAGTGGCTTGTTCACCCCGGACGGGAATTTATAAGCCTATTTGCATACGCAATTTTCACGCTTAACCTCCTGGAAACGGGATTGAATTTAAGATAATGGCGGGCCGAATATGCATGAATTCTTTTTACTGACCACAATAATAAATCAGCGAAAGCGATATTCTAATATCCACGGACCGATTTATCCGTTTCTTGTCTCTCCTGTCCTCCCCCACCGCTTTCTCCGTTTCTACCGGCGGTTTCTCTACCGACGCACCTGCTCCTCATTAGCATGTAGACCCCATATGTTTATGCAATTTCCAAAATTTTCATAAAGCAATTTGGAAAAAGAGAATAGGTTCGCGGCGACGCGACGGCTTTGTTGCGTTTCAGGAAATTGTTATTGCGCTCTGCTTCGCGCGTCATATTCTTTGCAAACGTGTTTGGAATCGCGGTTGTCTTTTACGCTCAGACGTATTTCTGGTGCTGCTTTTTGAGGTTGCTATCACCGGGCTGCTATGCTAAATTATTTAACACGTCAAGTGATTAATTTGTTAAGTCAAAACGTCAAAAAGTAAAATTCTGCACGAAAGAAGCAAGTGGAGGGAAGACGTGAATCGTCAGAAAATTGTCCAGACGAACCTTCTAAAGTATGAATGCTCGTAAACGTCAGCACTGTGCTGATCAATTTATCTAATGCAAGCGCACACAATGGGAATCCTTTCTTCTGCCGCATGAAATCGAGTTCCTGAAACGTGCGCGACAGATTCATTGTTTTTATTATACTGTTATTTCAGGAGCGGCTACTCTCTAGTTCGGGACGGGTCTAATCGACCCCATCGAAGTCGCCCGATAAATCCATTCCGTTCATTTAATCGTGTCCGTCTGGATCGCGGAAGGAACACCATTTTCCTGTAACAATTTTCGCCGGGCGCGAAGCGTGCGTGGGCGCGGTCACGTTCAGCCGAAATTACGTTAACCCGCGGCAACATGCGCGTGCAACTCTTGTCACACCTATTTCTGCTTTCTTGCCGGGCGCTAGTCCTCCTCTCTGTTAATACAGCACGGGGCCGCACAATGTGCTGACCGTTCGTCCGCGCGCGGATTTCCGTCACGTATTGTTTTTCCGCCAATCGCATGCCTTCTGCACCGGCCGCGACAATGCTACCACGTAGGGACCCCCGTGTCCCCTGTTAATAGCTTCAGACTGTGCACCGCGTTGATCTTGTCCACGCTTGATCGTAAATATTCTTTCGTTCATTGCCGCTTATTCGGTACACGCCGCCGATGAATTACTGCCTCTATAATTCTCCGGCGGACAGTCGAATTTTTACAATAATAACTTCTGCTTTGGAAAAACTTGCAGCGATCGCATGAGTAATGTGTCATGCATTCTGCGAGTCTAATGGGACGAAACGTATGATATCGGTAGACTGCGGTTTCGGAGAATTTATGACAGAAATAAGTGGATCAAATTCGAAGCACGGATAGCTACATATGATAGTTATAAACTGAAACCATCCTAAAAATCTTGAGAAACTATTTAGGAACTATAAGGAATATTTACTTTTAAAAATTGTTTAGATCTCGTAATATTTATGAGATACGTCTATGGCGCGTCTGCCTCTTTGTCTCGTCGGAATTAGACGTAATTCGCAGGATAATATAGATTATGGGATTTCCCCGTCTGGAGTTGTTTCAGTACCGCCCGAGGGTCATGGCACTACGTCTTTCCATTAGATAATTAGTTTTCCATGATATAAAGATCTTCATTAAAAAGATGGCTCGTTGTTTCAACGAATGGAACATAAAAAAACTTAAAAAGATAGTTTAAAGGACACGTAAACTAATGATATTAGCATTGCTATTTTTGAAACACGACAGATCTTTAAAGTTTATTTAAATTTTACGTCCAATCGTGAATTTCATTGGCATGGAAATAGAATTCGAATAAATTCGCGGCCGTCCCTTATCCTCTTTTAGAATCAGACGTTTTAAAAATCTAGCGTTCTTGCATTCGCGCGGAGTTCTCGCGCATGGAAAGGGGTAAGTCAGGATTATATACAGTGTTCGATTTTTCAATACTAATCTGACTTGCAGAGGCCTGAAAGCATTCAATTTGGCCGACGTTTTAAGAGTTTCGATGGACTATACGTATGTTTAATTCATAACCGGAATAGAAAGTGTATTTGTTTGCGCGTGAACAGCATATGTTAACAGTGCTCGCATTTTTTTCCAGTTTGAAATATTCTCCCCATTGCTTCGGACGGCTCGCGGAACAATTTCTCAACTCTATCGCAACATTCTCATTCATTCTCCAAGACGTTTCTCATTTCATTAGGGCGTCGTGAAATTTTTAAAAACGATTCAACCGATTCTCATTTTCTTTACACTTAAAACAATCACAGCTTTAATAAAAATAATTTACACATACGTGACAGTATCGCTGAAGAGATTAAGCACTTGGATATTCGGATACTTGATGATTTTTAGCAAGTTACGTTGTTTTTATATAGAGCATATCATTCCTACAGACAGTGTAAAAAATGCCGGTATTTTGTGAATGGCGATGCAAAAAATTGCCGGACGGATATGTGTTGAAACACGGCACGAGCTACGAATGTATAGAAAGTCTCAATGTTTTAGCATTTCTTTACACGTTCGTAGACTAATTAAAGATCTTGGGAGCCGGTGGCATTCCGGCGAGTCGTTCCAGGATTAAGATAATCCTTTGAACGTTTCGTTACAGAATATGTTTGTAGCGTGCAATAGCCCAGCGCCGTTACCGCTTCACATTTTTCTACCGCATTGACGCCGGCTTACGGCGACACGCTTGAAAATCTAGCAACAAGAGTAAAACCGGGTCGGACTAAAGTTCCATTTCGCCGAGGAGCTAAATCAGCGCATAGAATCGTGCGGCGACTCCGGGAGAGCGCGAGAAGCACGCGTAGAAAAAAACGACGGAATTAATCCAGCGCGGAGAGGTTGGTTCGGTTGAAACCGTTGGGATCGCGATCGTCATCCGATCATCCCGGTTCCCAGGTAATTAGCCGTGATTCCTGGCGGCCAGAAGAAGGCGATCGTACGCGCGCCGCCGGCGGTTACGTCAGACATTATTGGTCCATGGGGTAGGTCCGGTAATTTCGTTAAGTGCCATGGCCCCGGTATCGTTTATCGTGTATCGTGTATCGAGCCCGCTGCGTTTTGCTTGGGTCCAAGGCGGGGGCTTGCACGGATACGGTACAATTAACATGATTACTTTACGCGGTGGCGGCGCCTAGTCTGGCCAGGCCGCAGCGTTCATTCCGTGTTTGCTCATCGTTGCCGTTGTGTACTTATCTCGATGTGTCCACACACCGGGACGAAGGAGCTCGAAGGAGAACAGTTTCGCCGCAATTAGCAGCCGTGGCGAGAATATTCGCCAGAAAACAGTGCCTAAACGCAAATCCCCCGGAGTGCAGTTCGGGAATCGGGCGTTCCACCTGAAATGGAATATCCGAAACGGGGCCAAACGGAGAAAGTGGATTCTGAATAACAGCGAGCGGCTTGTCGGTCCCGAGGACCCTCCCCTCTTCCGCCGTCGAATCGCCCCTTCACGGTCATCGGCCCGAATTTAAATATAACCGGAGGAGCTGCGAGCACTCGCGGAGCTGCGGAACAAGCCCCGGATCGCCTGCTGGAAATTTTCAAAAATAAATAGGTCCGTGGAATGATAACGAGTGCCGCGACGTACTTTCGCGCGAATGTATTTTTCGGAGTAACCCCCCGGGGGAGTCGAAAATCGGGTGGACCTCGTAAAAAGTTTCCCGGCGAATGAGCCCCCGTGATATTGATACGAGTTTCTACCGGCGCTATCGAATCGCTTTTTTAATATTCCGCGCTTAATGATCTCGCAGGTATCGGCCATTCGGGGATTATCGATGGCCGGTTTCTCGTTCCTGCCTTACGGCTCCAGTTTATTCTGCGGTTATATAGAGCAGCAATAACTAGTTTATAAACAGCTAGTAATTACTAACGTTAAGTCATTATAGATTACCTCGAATCAGTTATAAATTACATGGAGAATTACTACCATACGTAATTATGAATTATTATAAATTAGCTATAATGAATGAACTCAAGTAAATAGTTACTAACTTAGAAAATATCAAATAAATCACATTTTTGCGCTTTAATTGCCGTAAAACCGTATTTTTAGATTAATAGCGACACTTCATCGTGAATTAATATCTCCTGCATTAATATCAGCAACGTCCCGCGACGATTGCTGCGAATCCGTTACATAAACTGCCGGCAACACGCACGAAATTTATTAATTCCACGCGGTGCCCGACGAACGTATTAAATGCGTGACAGGTTCCTAAGAATGGTCGTTCGTTAGTCTTGTCGGCGGCCGGGCTTTACAAAAGAATTATTTAATTGAATGCGGGGAGGAATGAATGCAGAACGAAGCGACTTTAGAAACTAGTTGCGGGGGGCTGCATGTGACCGGCGTCTTTAATTAGCCTCGGTTGCCGGCTACGGTACTCGCGGCTGGCCGAAGACGAAGTGAAAATTACGCTAATGATCAATTTTTCGTTCCCTTTCCTCCGACTGATTCGAGTTCGCCGCGGTGGTCGACCGATGAGTTGAAACCACGGCTGCTCCGACAACTAATTCGGAAACGATGTATCGTTGAAGCGGAGCACGTGAGCCGGCAATTTTCGGCGAGCCCGAGCTCTCGAAAATGTTTTTCGGATTACAGTCGACGGGGTAAACGCGAATTTCCGCGAGTCCAAATTTGCGAGACGTGAACAAGCAAAATAAGAACGCCGACGCTGCCCTGAGGCACGTTGTCAGAATTTTATTTCCCGGCTCGAGAATATCCTTGGCCGGATTTTATGAGTTTTGCAACCCCGTGGATCCATATTTTCTTCTACGGGGATGTCTTTGAAAATTCTTCGCGGCTAAGTGTCATAAATATGTAGAACCGAGCCGGGCATTGCTCGAATCGCTACGAATTGCGGGAATTCTTTTTCGAACGAATATACTATTCGAATAACAATTATTCATTATTCGAATTGTTCCATCCATTTATTCGAATAGATGATTCTGAAAAAGATGGTAAAATTGTGCTAGTTTCTATACGTTTTGAACTCGCTAAATCCAGAACAGTTTCCGCGTCGAATGTTTTCATTGTTCGCGGCACGAGTCGCAACGAGCACGCGTTTTCGAAAATGACTTCTAATGGCGAAAATTGTAGTGTTTTGCCGCACGCGATCTCACGCGCCATTAAACGTTCCTCGCAGGTAGTTTACACACGACACATTATGACATACTATCATGTGGTACATCGGGCGCATGTAACGGTACGTACACAACATCGCAAACATTTCTACGTCAGCGATAATGAACAAACGCGCGCGTCCCGTCTAACATAATCGCGTTCCGACGAAAAGGAAATGAGGAATGTGGGAAAGAGTGCCCGTATAACGCGATGCGTATCCGTCTATGTAAACGCAATAATTATGATCGACCATTACCGACTCTGTCTTGAAGGCCATAATTGATGTGTGTGTGCCTTGCAAATGAAAAAGAAAATTAAAGGTTCGAAGGAAATAATATTTAAACTGCTACGAATGCAGATACTTTGATCTGGCAGTACAAGCTAGGAACTTTATTATTTTCCTCCAGAGTTTTAACTATCCTTAGTGTTTCTTAAAGCAAAAGGTGAACCCTCGACCGGGGGAAACAAGAAAGCTTCTCCGCCATTCGACGACGTTCCGCGTTGTTACAGTTATTGTTCTGATTATTTTAGTAAGTCGGAAGGTGCTTAAACAGAGAAGTCGCAATAAAGTTGTAAGAAGATAAACGAATGGTAAGAGTGAAAGTCGATAATGTTTGAAATTAGAGCAAGTAGATTTCATCAAGTACCTTACTACCTTACAACTACCAGAGATATTATTATTATATCTACCTTATATCTATCTAGAAATCAATATCCGAGGTCATTTGAATAAAGAATTATATTTATTCGAAAATATAAATTATTTATATTAAAAATATTGATTCGAAACCATCCGAATCTGTAGTCGAAATTATTCGATTAGAAAAGCAGTTGAACGTAAAATATTATAGTAAAGGAGGGCAGCAAAGCCGTGGACAGGGAATGTTTAATCAGCGGGCTACGTTCGCGACCGTATCTATTAGTCGTTAACGCCGCAGGCAGTCGCGATAACTCGAGATCTTCTAAAAAAATATGATATCCATAAAATTCCTTTGCGCCTCAACTTTCGCCGATAATGCGCGGATAGCTGTTGCTTATACCGTGCGACCGCGAAACATGAATAAAAGATGTAGCCGGCGCGAGGCATGGATAAAGGTAGTTTTAATTTCGACAATTGTTACGTCCCCTCCCCCGCCCCGCCCCGCCCCGCCCCGCCCGCCCGGTAAACGTTTCACGGCGCACTCGGAAAGTTTGTTTATTTAAAACTCTTTTTTTCCGCCGTACCGTTTCTATCGTTGTCGGCGGCTCCGCCTCCCATTACGAGTCTGCGGGGTGGGTGTACACACCGTGTAGAGAGGTAGCAGCGCAGCACCCACACCCATCTCGCCCCTTGGCCCAGTTTATTTTCCAGGTTTCCCCGGCATTTCCACGAACCCGACCGGACGAGACAGCACGAACACAACACGACGCCGGCTATCTATGCCGGCGATCTTTCCGCGTCCAAAGGGCTCCTGTGTATGACTTTCCAGTAATTCAAGTACCCAGTTTCAAAGAGTGTTACCGCGGTAGATTAGGAAGGAGGGTAGGAATTAGGGGCCAACCGTGGTAGAGGCCGGCATTCACGCGCGGCTCCCGCGGACCCTGTTACTCTCGCCGACACGCTAATATGTGTCCCCCCTCTGCGAGGCCGGAGGAAAAAAAGAGTGCCGATGATAACCGCGCGCATCTCATTAGCCGCTGATCTGCCTCGAAGATTCCCGGCGAAATGGACGAAGTAACGAGACTCGCCAGCTTCGCGCTCTGCTTCCAAGGCGATCTCCCGGAGTTTTTTGAAAGAACGGCGTTGGGTATTATAATCTGAAACCTGGCGCGTTTGATAAACAACGTTTCGGGGAATGGAATATCATTTTTTCATCTATAATATAAAATTGCTCCAAGTTACAACGTGCAGTCTTTTCAAAGCTACGATCGTGACAGGGATACCAAAAACGTATTTCTAAATCTACGTAAACTGTACGCACGAACCAGGATAAGTAAAAATATTTTTACGAATTAATGTATACCTCTCAATTTATATTTCGCAGAGGAATTCAAAGTCCCCATGAACGTTACATGTTTCGCAGCCAGGATATGATTTCATTAATTAGGAGAAGGTACACGAAAACAGAAAAAGCTCTCTGCTTCTCACGTTCCATCTAGAAGCTCGTTGCGCCGTGTTTATAGAACGTTTTCAGGTATTTTTTCCGTCGCTACCTTGTTTTTCCATTCGAGTACAACTAACTCCTCCTTCAATTATCATTTACCCCGGATACGCAGAGACGTCTTTACAAGGGGGGACGCAAATTCTCGTCGACCTCTCCTTTTCAAAGAAATCGCGGCCGGTATTGATCAATTACGTTGAAAGAATGAGTTTTGAAGTAACATGCTGCACACCCTTGCTTTGTCTCCTTTCGCCGTAGACATCAAAGATGTTTACAAGTGGGACTTCTGCCGTCGGTTTCTTTTACTCCGTCCTGTGTGTGTTCTGTGGAGTTCTTGCACATAACGTGTAACGCCGTATGTGGTGTACGAGGGGATAAAGCGAAGGAAACATCTCGTTCTCACGAGATACTCGGCGCAATCAAATTACAGACAATTTTCATTCGTTTGATGACACGTTCCAACTTGATCCATGAAAATACACTTTTATTAACTGGAGATCACCTTTTCTGGGAAACTTTACCATTTCAACCATTTACCACGTTTCTCCTTCATTAAAATGTAATTAGAAAACTGCACAACGTGTTGTATTAACGTTTAACACTCGCCTGGAATTAAATTCAGTAAAAATGTATTTCCCAGTGCTGTTTTATTTTCGATTTAGTTGGATTATTGAGAAATCGAATGAACGTCTATCCGATTCCTATATCTTGCAAATCAAGCAGACGAGGGTCGCGAAAATCTGTAGGTTACACGCGAGTAACACACCTTCATCGAAGACAACATTTTTCCGGCCTGTATATCGCAAAGCAGTGACTGTAAGGGGGGAGGGGATATGAGTTCCGTGCTTAGAACTGTGATTATACGGTTACCAACCCCTACGTCTTCATCTAGCAGAGGTTCTCCACCCACGTGTACCATAATGCACTCTGATAGCGTGTAATAGAGTTGCGCCACTTTCTGGTAGCACTCGCTCGCATGGCTCGCGCTCGCGCGGAATTATGAATGTCACGTTGCGAATGGGACGATGTTTGCATCGCATATGAGACAGTTTTGGCAGTGTCGGTGATTTCGGCGCCGTAAACGACCAGCCACGGAACCAAGAAAGATTTCCTCCTCGAATTTTCTTTATCCGCCTCCCATTCTTCTCGAGATAAGCGTTTTCTGAATTCTGATAGATTCTTTTTTTGTCGCCGCACTCCGTTCTACGAAGTCCTTGGACGTATCCGCGATTGCAATACCATTTGTATACGTTTATTGACTTATTGGCTGCATTGCTTATGATAATCATCTTAGTCGCTGAACCGAGCTAATGGAGCTCAAAAGGGAAATCCGTTAGCATCTCGACGTTAATTTGTTGAAGCTGTTTGGCGTAGAAACGAGTTCATTAACGGACCCTGTTGGTAGACGTTGGTAAACGTTGGTAGACGCTGTCTCACTGATTTCCATAAGCTGTACTGTGAAAAATACAATAGCACCTTGATCCTGGTCCGTTTCATTTATTTTCCTTCGTTATTGGCAGCGCAAAGCGAACAGATCAAATACGAATATAAATTCATTAGTATAATGGCTTGAATCTGTTCAATTAATTTTCTGGAACTGTTTATTGTAGCTTTGTAAACAAATTCCCGTTAATATGTAAATCGGGAGGCAAGGACAGTCGTATTATAATAAAGTCGAGCGACGACCATCGGGGAATTAAGAAACCGCATTAAAACCAAAGTTATTTTGATGGTCGCTAATGGAGTTACCAAGCTACGGTGAACAATGCTCTCAGGCGATGATGCATGTCACGTTGCAAAAGTTTGGCAACAAGGTTTGCATCGCGTACGAGTTACGTGTGCCTCTGTGTCGTCGTATCAACGAACTTGTCGGCAGAGTCAAAAGTCGTCTCGAGGTATTCGTTATAAGTTTTCCACGTCAACAGCTAGACATGAAATTTTTAGGAAGAAACTCCTTCGCGCTGGATCATTGCCATGGAATCGTGTACTCGCGATCCTTGACTGACACGCATCCTTGGTGTTTAGAACGTCGACGGCAGCTGCTATGTACGATTTAAATGATATATCGCATACCTGCGACTTTTCCTTGCGCACATGACTTTATTTGGGTGGGCATTGTGCGCATTTAAAAAATGTACATTTTAAGATACAAATCAACAAAATGTGATTTACATTACCACGTTTCTATCCCACTCGATATGTTAATGGGGATTGAATCGATTTTAGGACAGAGAGGCGGAGGAATGTAAAAAGCTCTGCGGATTCCTCGCAGAAAATTGGATAGTCTTAATATGTAGAGAGTAAAATTTAGTATCGTAATGCTTTAGTCCGCCGTGATTTTCACGCGATACGTCTTTCCGTCCATTTTCTTGGGGAGTTCATTTCTAGCCAGATGTCACTGATAATATCACGTAACTTTTCGCACATTCTTTCCGAGCTCAACGTTGCCTCGCGCTTTCTTCGCGATCCTATTTTCCTTTTTCGTTCGCCCTCCCTTCCTTTCGACTTTCCATTTCCTCGGCCGCCAGTTCTTCCATTTCCTCCCCACTTTCCCCCTTTCTCTCTCTCGCTCTCTCTCTCTTTTTTCTCAGTATTAATCCTCGTTTCCCTCTAACTCGCCATTTTACTTTTCCATTCCCTGTAAAATGCGCAGCATGACATCTCTCTCCATCCCTCTCATCCTTTCTCTCTCTGTGCCGTGTTCCAAGGTTTGCTGCCTTAACGTTGTATCTGCTCGTCTTTATCTTTTCATGCACTATCCCAGCGTCTTGATTTTCGTTGCAGCTTTTGTCCTTCGTGCTTTCCGCGTTTGTTTCCGACCCCGCTGCATTTTTACTGTGCCTGCGGACTTCTTTGCAACCACCACTATTTCACCGTTTTTATGCATTCAATTTCCCTGTCTACATTATTTAATCTGCCACGAGGGTCCGCTATCGGAATGATTATGCGCCGCAAGGAACCGGCGTGTCCTGTTTATGCGCCGATTCAAACATTCATCCGCTATAAAATTTTGTCAACTCATTTACGATGATATAACTTTTTACTGCGAAAAAAAATCCTCGTGAAATGTTAACAGGCTAATAATATTTCAGCAATTATTTTAATAATGCTAATAATTTAATATGTTCTATGTTATCGAGTAGATAATCATTTTAAATGTTCGAGGGTTGAACAACGCGACGCGCGAGGAAAGACATTTATTTAAACTTTCCTCGCGACTGCAATAGCTTGTATGTCCTGGAACTGTTTTTCGTCCGCCTTTGCTGAATATTATTCACGACGTTAATTCCGTAATTACGTAGTTTCTCGAAGACTTGCTCTGCTACGTACCATTTCCATTAAGCACCATCCTCGCTCTCTCCATTTTTCATTTCCGGCGTAACCATCTCGCTCGACTTTTCCATCTATTTTACTTCGCCTCCCTTCTGTTTACAGATTACTCTCTGTGTGAAAATGTTGCAATATCATCTCGCATTAGCCGGCAATATGTCGTAGTATCGATAATCGAGGAGGACAGATAATTAAATTGCGAAACGAGCGCACAACAAATTCCTCCATATTACACGAATTGTATTTCGTAGCAATTAACCCCTTCGAGGACACTGGGACGTAACGCGTGTATTAAATTTCTGTTTCACACTGTACCTTCTTGTTTCGTTAAATGGTTACGCAACGCGAATTCGAGCATTTTTATTTTTCTATTCAATTGTTAGGAATACTTGAAAAAAATGTCATTCGAAACTCAAGCTGTTCGGAGTTCATACGTTTTGATTACGTTCATGTAAATAGATTTTGCGAATCATTTTCGATCATCCGCTGCATCGGGGTAGATATTTTAATAATTGGAACAGTCTCTCGAAACACTGGATCGAGGATAGAATGTGCGCGACTCGGATGAGAAGGCCGAATTTACGGAGAAGCAACTGACGGGTGGTGACCAGCATTAAGGAGTCGACACGCGACCACCATGGAGAAATAACGAAATTCAATATCCCGCAGAATAATTGCATCGACGAAATTCCGGAGAGGATCGTAGCACACGAGTACGGCTACGGGTACGGAGAGGTCGAGGGAAAATTTCGAAAGTCGATTCCATCGGAGGATCTCCGTGAATCGTGTGATCCGGGGAGAAGGGAATCGGAACGATTGATAAGCGAACGTGGCAGGGACACGTCGGTCGGCAGGTCGGTGCTTATTGATTCCCGGTACGGAATCACCTCCCGCGCTCTTTCCGATCTTGTCAAGGGGGGCGGACAATAAACGGTCTGGTCGAAGTCAGAAACATTATCTGACGTCCAGGCAGAGAATCAAGAAGAAAAGGACGGCAGCATGGGAAGACGACGAAGAATAAGGAGGAGCAGGAGGAGGAGGAGGAGGAGGAGTCCCTGTTTCGAGTCGGGCGTAAAGTGGCTCGGTTCCACGGGCTCCCTAAGGACGCAATTCCCTTGGATCTAGATTACGCTCCCGAATCCTCTATACACTTGCGGCGGAGTAAACGGAAAGGAAGTGATCCGGCGAGTGCAAACGACACCGCGCCACGTCAACAATGCTGCCGCAGTGTTCGCCAAGATTGCGCGCGGGCGGACCACAGCTACCCGCACTCTCGCGCTCTCGCGCTCTCGCGCACATCCAGACGTCAGGGATCAAATTTGAGACAGTCCGCCGCGGGTTTCCCGGCATTACCGAACACGAGCCGCGCGGACGCGTCCCTAAACTTCTCCGTTTCATCTTGGTCGGACCTTAACGGCGCTGTTCACGGCTTCAATTTTCCGGGCACGCTACATTTTCAACCGGACCCCGGATTATTCCTTTGTAATGGATACGCGCGCCCGTGCCGGGGCGCGGTTGCAATCGTGATTAGCCGCGTGTCCCCCCTCCCCGTTCTCAAAGTGCCCATGCTCAAGGAATCGAGCTAGCCCAGACAAAGGAACAATACCCGCTCTAATCCCGTTACTTTAATCAAATTTTTCTTACCGGGAAGCCTTGCGAAGTGAAATGCGAGGACACCGACGTGGAATGGATCTTTCGGCGAATATTTTCGTCTACGATGGAACTCGGATGGTTCACGCAGCTGGTTGACAACGTTAACGTTTGCTTATTTCGTTGACGGTAATAGTTTTATCCTTTCGCTATTATCCTAACCCCACTGTTTAAACCAACGAAATGTGTTCCCGACGTAAAATCCCGGAGCGACAGCTTAGCTGTTCTTTATTTATAGCTTAAGTCGCATCGCAAGCTCCGAGGATAACACTTCAATTATTCTTGCGGCATCTTCCGAACACTAGATTGTTCTGCAATCATATTATGTTCTGCTTATTATATATTAACGTATATTAATTGCACAACAATCGCCGAACAGTTGTTCGTGTTCACCGGTAAACTCTAACGAATACAAGGGTTGTGAAAAGCCAGAACAGTAGAAGCAAAACAGGTTCTTCGAACGATGGAATCCTTTGGCCGCATCCCCAAGGATGACGACGCGCCTCGCGTTCAGGCGTTCGCCTGAACATTCTCGAAAAATTTCCATCGAGAATGCTTCGAATATCGTGGAAGCTCGATTGTCGATTGTCCACGAGGAGCGTTCGCCCGAGACTGATCCGCGGGGGTCATCCGCCCGGAAGACGTCGCGTCCTTTGACAATGTCCAGGGAGAGAAGCGATTGAAAACAGAAAGTCACGGCCGCTGATTGGCCGGCATTCTTCCGCGAGATGGAAAGTGGCAATTCCTTCAGGACAAATCGGACACGGCGCGGGCCCGACCTAATTAAGAGACCGAGGAGCAGCCGGAGAGAGACCGGTCATGCTGTCGCCGAGGGTATTCCGCAGGGGTCGCAGTTTATGACAATAGTGTTCCGCGGACCCGGGGGGCGTCCGATCGAAACCGGTGCACGTGTTAATTGCGCCTCGTTCGCCGCGCTCCACTTGTACAACAATATCCCCGGACTCCTTGAACGTAAAATACTCGGCGCGCCCGGAGCTAAACTGTTCCTTAGGACGTAACAGGTATCGCATTCGAGATAATACTGTGGAGACCACTGGCCCTGGATTAGATCCCTCTTCCGCAATCCCGCGCCATTATTGTCGCCATCGTTTTCCATACAACCTAATCATTTCGGTACAATTATTTTCCTAATTTCTTTTCAAATACTATACAATGTTTAGCTACCAGTTCTACTCTTTCGGTCGAAGAAAGAGTCTACTATTGCAGTTTTTGGTCACAATTAGTTTTATATTTTTCAAATAAAACATACTCGATTTTTGTATTCCGCTATTCTGTTGACTTGTTAAAAAAACCTTTTCGTTCGTTTCAAGTCAACGTTAATATCAAAAGAGGCGCAATGAAACGAAATTCGGAGTATTTGTCAGAGACGGAGTCGCAGTCTAGTGACGCTGGTCAGGGTTCGCCGGAGCTTGTTCAGTGCCGGTGTGCATAGCTTAAATATTTGCAATTTTGTATTTACTCGTAACAAACAGCAACGTCATAGATGGAATACCAAACCGGTTCATACAAAATGATGCTGCGCAAAGGGAATCGTTTCGCGGAACCGAGATCTAAGTTACTATGTTTTCGGACGTGGTATTGGTAATTATATTCGTCGATGATTAATACGAAAATATTTTGCCGGAGATAGAGTCCGTCGACACCTTGCGAAAACTGCTTTGCTGAGTCCGCGTTTCGTGCACGCGCAAGCTTATCCTGGGTAAACCGAATGGAAAATTGCCGTCCGGAACGGCGAGAAGCAAAATTTGTCGATTGTCCGGCGCGCATAAAGATATCACCGGCCAGAATAAACGAAACGTGTTTGGCGCTCGCATTAACGCAACTTTGGCCTGTCGATTGCGGAATTATTGCTAATAAAACTGCACCGCTCGTCGACTCGCTTGTTTCGTTCATCAATGAAAAATGCTGACTGACGGAACAACTATGGAAATTACGGGCACCTAAAATAAGAATTTATAGTCTTCGAAACGATCCGTGTTCGACAGTTTTAAACTTCCTACCCATTAAAGGATCACTATTTTTTATTTATTTTACTTGCTATGTCCTATAATTGATGCACTTTGTATTTTATGTAATTATTTATTTAAAATCACGGTAATTACAAGCGATATTACGATCGACGCGAATAAGTTGCGTCGGAGCGACCTTCCCGCAAACGGATAATTTCCTTCTGCCGTCGAACATCGAGTTGACATTTCAAAATGGCGGCTCGAACACGAATGTTCTATTGAATGGCATTTACGAGGCATCAAATCACCTTTGCTCTGTTAAATGGAACCCGACTTTTCCAGCCCGTCGGAATGCTGTAGCACAGATCGCCAGGAATCCAACGACCTGGATTAGAGTGGTGTTGCAGTGAAATGCTCGCGATATATCGGAATTTAAACTGCGAGCGTGAATTGTAGCCGGAACTCGGCGACAAGTTTCCTTCAGCCCAGCGGAACGTGTCGCTACACTGTTTGTTGGTAATAAGTTCTTATTCATACATCGGCGCCTCAATAAATACAACGATTTCCAAGCGTCTCCTGCTCCTCGCGTCGACGAACGTTATTTTGCTTTTCTTGACCCCCGGGGAATTGTTGAGGAAGCACCAAAGCTGCTTGCTGATGATCCGTTGCAGGCGCGCCACATAAATTGGACACTATTCGGATTGCGTTGGAATGTTATCGCTAGGCTGCCGACTTTACGCATTTGCGACCAAAGTGATGGAATGTCAAACAGTTCAATGCTGGGGAATCAATTCAACGATATTGTTATAGCAAAAGTGCGAAGTTTTGTTAAACTTCTCCTTATTTGCTCTCTTTCCTATTCTGATCGTGGCGGCTCGAAGAAGCCGCTGGAATTCCCCCGATCCAATTTCAAAGAGTTTACTGTGCAGGTATAAACAAAGGAATTGGAGAGTGTCTGTTCGCGGATACAGAAGAAACAAGATAATTTATCAATAGCTAAAAGAATATTAATGGACGCGGAATCTGACGAAAGGAAACGAACACGAGAGAGACGAGGATGCAACGTAAACAGGCACAAAGAAAACGGAAGAAATGAGAGAAATAAAGACGCGGAAGGTAATGTAAACTCTGGCAAATAAATACAAAGCTCGAACGAAGGGAATAAGTTCAAAAACACGAAAACAACGCGGCATTGGATGCTTGCCGGGAAATGGAAAAAATAACAAATTGGGTGGCTTGAAAAGTTCCACAGGAGTAAGGTTGTTTTAAAAGGCACGTTGTCATCCGAACAAGCAGCATCCTCACGCAATTTGCATGTTCTAGAGACATACATCTTACCTCGTACATCGTAGAGCTCGAATCACGATTTAATTGAATCAACTTTACGGGGGTATTTGGCCGTCTGGGGCTCATTTCTGGACTTAGGGCGCGTTTCCAACAACTTTTCCGTGGAGCAATTTGAACCGCAAGTAGGTTAAATTGAAGCTGAAAGT
>NC_135780.1:6898543-6903598 GCF_028453695.1 Augochlora pura
GGGGATTTTTTTATGATTTTTCAAATCAATCTAGAGGGGGTATTTGGCCGTCTGGGGCTCATTTTTGGACTTCGGGCGCGTTTCCAACAACTTTTCCGTGGAGCAATTTAAACCGCAAGTAGGTTAAATTGAAGCTGAAAGTGTCTACTTTACAACGCCGGAAGGTACATTCCCGTAAAACGACCGGGGATTTTTTTATGATTTTTCAAATCAATCTAGAGGGGGTATTTGGCCGTCTGGAATCAGGATTTAGGGTAAATGGAACTGTCCAGAAATATTTCTGGATAGCAATGTTTTATTTCCGACCAACCGAAAAATAAAGCAGCAGCGTGCACGGCTGTCCGGTGCACACGAGGGTTCGAGGGGGCAGCGCGCTAGGGTCGCAGTTAATCAAGAAATCAAGAGACTTTAACACCTCTCACGAAGGGCATTTTGCCTGCACTTTCCCGGCGTCGATACAGCATCGAAGTACACGAAGTAATTGCGCCGGCGGCCGTAACTTATGCGACGTTGCGCAGGTTATAGCTTGTTATTTCTTGTCGCAGGTGGTCGACCGTGCATATCGACCGGCGGCGTGCACCGACGACCGCTCTTTTAACTGTAACATTACTTTCGTGCTCTTTAGAATTTCGCCCGGTGCAACAAGCACCGTGGAGTCGTGTGCGCTCCCTTATCCGACGAATCTGGATATTCGCGATTCGAATGGTGTGTCGACGGTACACGTTCGTTCAGCTATGCGAACGCGCGCCCGGTGCCCTCAACATCAAGATGCGCCCGGAAAACGTGATAACGAATTATTTCGTCTCCGTACCGACGGACCTCGATAGTATAAACTGATCTCGCGATTGCGTGATCTCAAAAACTGAATTTAGTTATTATGCTTTATCAAGATCTCTAAACAGGAAACAATTTTATGTTAGATCGTAGAGCAAGGATTTCATGCGCTTCCGTTCTATAATCAGATTATCGAGGAATAATGACATAGATTTTTGGTGTTAGGATTTTAACCCTATGCCGTCCGGAGTTTATTTATCGCATAAATTCAGCGGTGAAACGTGCGCTGCATTTTGTTCTTTATGTATACGCAATTGAGCTGTGACATGAATCTAATAATGAATGAATGATACATTGTATTTTGTCCCTTTCATGTACACAATAGAACTATGATATGAATTCAATGGCGAGGGATACATTGTACTTTGTTGTTAAAATGTGTACAGTTTAATTATGTTACGAATTCAATAGTGGAGTATAGATCGTATACTGCTCCTTGCATTTATACATACACATATACATATAGCTCCATTATGCAATGCATTCGGTAATGTCGAATAGATTGTACATTGTTCTTTGAATGTACGCACTTTAATTACGACGTAAATCCAATTGAAAATGTTCGGAAATTATTAACACGAGGAGTAGAAACAAATTGAAGATACACAATGTTACCAACACGACTTTGCTTCCAGAGAAAATTTTGACGTATGCAACAGCACGGTGAGAGATTGCTCTGATGAGAATCGTCCAGACCGTTGAATTGGAATGACAGTTGATGGCAATTTGCTACTCACACGCTGGCCATCAAGAAGTCCTGATTTATCACCCTCCGACCTTTTTACGGGGTGTGACAAAGACAAGGTCTCTAACCTTCCCGTGCATTCAACAGCTCTGAAACAATTTTTCACAGTCGCTGATGCTGTAATTGATGGAAATTGGTTAATGCCCCGTGAAAATTGCACAAAGTGCAACCCTGCCGGATTTTTAACAATAACGACAGGCGAAACGAATATTTGCGAAATTTTGGGGGTTGTTCTATGCGCCAACGTCCTCGCTGCAGTTCTTCCTGTAAAATACTAAAACACAATGATCTCAGTATTTTATAACTCGTCAAAAACTCCACAATATCATTTTAATAACATTAATTATTTTCTACATTTCGAGCAGACGTTCATTGTACAGTTTTCACTCCAGATTCGCGAAATCGCGAGAGCATCGATTAATGCAGGCGTAAAGTGGAATTTTCGCAGCATATTTGTTACACCATTCGCTCTTCACGATTCGCCCCGATACTTTTCCAGTGCGCGCAGGAGCAGCGAAATTTAGTTCGCGCGGGGCATTCGATCCTTCGGCCGTAGGATTAGGTTTATGCGTTACCGTAGCGATCAATCGCTAACAGTTAAGGTACTAAAAATCCGGGGAAGGTATGCTCGAGATTCGGAAGATTGAACAGCGGAAAACTACAATTCAAATGGGAGGCAGTGAAACGCGTGATTCAAATAGAGCACAACTTTATCGGGCAATAAAGTTCTGCAGTTTATGTGTACGTTCCTGAAAAGAGAGAGAGAGAGAGAGAGACACCGTTTGTCCTTTTTTCTTTCTATTACGCGGATACAAGCATACACAACAGCATGTAAAGAAGTCATAGGGACAATGGCGTGATTAATTAATGCGGTCATAGTACGCTCCAGCCAGAATTGGCATGATTCAAATTTTGTGGAATAAATATTTATTTAAAATGATTATTCGAAGGAACATTTGAATCCAATTGTAGTTGTTTGTAGCAAATGAGCTTCTATTTTCTTTTGTTATTCCAAGTAATGGCAAAATTAAAAAAAATAAAGGATTTTAGTAATTTTATAGTAAACCAGACCTTTTAACATTCAAAAAGAAATTCGATGCATTTAGGCCAGTTTTAAAAAAATTATTGCGTTTCAAAATGTATTACGTATAGTTTTAATCAGGGTGTTGGGTCACTCAAGCTGAGTTTGTATATTGTTCCGGCAGGTTACACCATTCGTTCGCGGTAGGTCGTAGGAAAATAATGGAAGAGAAGCCGCGAGCAAGGAGGACAACCGCAGTTTGATTTCGCGGCGGGGGCGTTGCGTTCGAGCGTAGGATTATAGCATGTTTCCAGCCGTTTATGATGACGAGCAACAGTAAAAGGCCTCGAGACTGCTTAACGAAGTCTACAAAAGGCTGCGTAATAAATTTCATCGCGTGAAGGGATTGCATGCTTTGTGTGTGTGTGTGTTTTTTTTCCTCTTCCCCACCTCCGGAGCATGGCTCTCGACGAGTTTAATAAATTCTCCTGTTGAACAAATGACGACGTTAACGCGCCAAAGAACAGACAAACTACAGTCGCGCAATCTGAATGGACGGCCGTTTTCAGAGAGATCTGATTGCGTTAATTTAAGCCATAAATTTTTTGAGATGCTCGTAAGTCGGACGATAAAAAAAAAACAGGTCGAGAAGTTCTGTACTCCGCTAGGGATCCAGTCGGAAATGCTGAAAACTAATCTAATAAAGAACAACTCCGTTGGCTGTGATCAGTTAAAGAATTTCCTTTCTTTCTTCCGAGATCTTGCGTTAATTGTAACGAAATCGTAGCTTGTAATCGTGACCGTAACTCGAGCATAGTTTGATAAGTAGATGATCAGCTAGAACATACATTTATGAAATTTTCAAGGCACAATTTCGTAATTTCTTTTGTCATTATCGGATTACGGATTTCCTCTTGCATTCTATTATTTATTCAAATTATCAAGAGAATGAATCAATCTCTCTATAACTCTCGTTTCTTCTAATTACTGCAGAGAATCTTTATATTGCATAAAGGTCTGCTGTTATACAATGTGCTGACGTAAAGTCTATTATACTGTACAAACACACACACACACAGCGTCTGCGGTTGAAATTCAGATCCTGTGTGTTCAAATGTGCGCTTATTTAATAGAGAATTTAACTAGCAACTATGTTATTTAATCGTTTAACCAAACGACCGTTTAAGAAAATGGTAATCTCAAATGCTAACCCCTTTGCCATATCATTTTACAATTAGAACTTTATCGATCGAATATTATATCTAATCGAATGTTTAAACATTGGCGATTATACGAAAATAGAATTGCATTCCAACTTAAAGGAATGGAGCAACATTCATATTTAACAGGTTGTTACTAGAAATATCAATCACCAGTCGGACTTGTTAGAGCACAGCAAGCGGCTAAAAGGGAATCCAGACAATTTCTTGATAAAACGAAAGCGTTTCTAGAACAGGGATAGAAAGCTGTTGTAGATCTTCAGTGGCAGATAATTGGTTAAAACAGTACGAGCTTTTAAAAAGAATTCCTTTTTACGACGTGTATTCCAGAAATTTATTTCTAAACTCTACACTTCAACACTTTGATTGTAGCGTCATCCATTGGCGCATCACAGAATTATTTGTTCAGATATAAAAATTAATTTTTACATATATTTGTTATATCATCCTAATTCGATTAGAATCTGGAAAAGATACGAGCCTTGAGAAAATAATTGATGCTATACGCTTTAAAATCCTTCTGTTATTTGAAATTACATTTGCGTTGGTAATAATCGTGCACAGAGTTTTACAGCATTAAATAAAAAGAAAAAAAAGGGATGAAATCTTTGCGATCGTTGGCGAGGCCGTGAAACAGTTGATGGAAACCCGATCCATATAAATTGCAACCTACAGAAATAAACGTAATTAAATATTATTCCTTAAGCCAACGATGAATTTTCGTAATGTATAATTCACGTGTAAACAGTTATCTTTCGGGCTGCGCCCGGTACTCAATTAATCTGAGGACTATGTCGGTATGCAGAATAGCGGATTCAAACGAGAAGTAAAGTTAACCCAGAACCAGCTTTTACCGAGATTGACGGGTAATTGAAGTGCAAACGTTTTATGTTTCCTTTTATCTTCGGTTTATGCTCCTTTCCGGCTCGGTGTTTCTTATCGATTCTTCGCCGGGAACAAATGTATAACACTTAAAGCGCAGCACCCCCACCACGCCCCACCACACCCCCGGTTCGATGTCTCGAAGCTAAATCAGAAGAAGATATTCCATGAATATCCGATGGATATCCATGTCCCTCATTATTCGCGGAAGTCGTAGGTAAACGCGAATATTTTCCGAGATGTACAAGCTGCCTCTCGGCAGCGGAGCTCGCAGAGCCGATCTTAATAATCTTCGAATTTTAAACAAGCCCCGGGATCCGTATGCTAATTTATTTCACGTATCGAGTCTCCCC
>NC_135780.1:6903698-6959771 GCF_028453695.1 Augochlora pura
CCCCCCCCCCCCCCCCCCCCCCCATCGGCTGTTCATTATTTACTGGACGGAATTCAAGGGAGGCGGAAGCTCGTCGAATATATTTTCATCATGATACAATTAAGCCGGATCGTAATTAATTCGCGAAATCACCGAACGAATATATATATATATAAATATCCGAATATTATTGCTAAGAAATACAAGACGCGTAACAGCTTCGTGAACGTCGATCGCAAAATTAACAAGTACGCGGCAGATTATTTTTTACGCGGAATAAAAATTGTACAGACGACCAGTTGAATAAATCTGTCGTTCCTTTTTCGGTCAGTTTTAATTAGTCGAATATAGCGCGACAAGATTCATAAACTATTCCGATGTACTTCAATTACCACTTTTTGCGCGGAGATGCTTAAAATCCCGATTTTATTGATAAAGCAACGTGGCATTCGGAGTACCTGGAATATTTCAATGAAAATATTCTGCTGCCCGTTTACAGATAAAATTAATAAAAATTCTTATTTTGTCGCGGGGCTTCCTCAAAGAGAATGCCTCGACGAGGACTAAAAAGGCCGCGCGCGTCTTTTATTAAATAGCTCTCTTTTTCTTCCGCGTGTTCGAGGAGACGCATCGTGTTCCCCATCGATGGAAAAGAAACGGGGGGAATAGATGATGCGATAAATATCATTCTTAACAATTTATCGCACGCTGGTCGAACATATTTCCGCGAAATCCGAGAAACCTTTCGCTCGTATATTCCCACAGTTTCCCCGCGAGTCCGGGATTCGTTGAAAATCTTCGAACTCCTCGAAGATCCGTGAACTCGCGAAACTTTCGCGTGATCTTATAATTATTCAACGGCAACGAAAAGGTAACGCATGGATTGCATTTTGAAGTTTCGCGTTTCGACTTTGGAAATTACACCGCCGGGATTTTGAAATATGTTTGCTGAACAAACATATTCATCCTCCGTGTTATAAGCATCATTAGTTAACATCCTGCACCAAAGAGATAACAAAAGCAATTATACTAAGGATACAGCTGTGGGTCAAAGGTGACACGGTGTCGGCACGCAAGAGCTACTAATTTACGTCGGCTATTCGTGGATTAATTGAGCAACGTTGTTTTTAAATATAAAAATCGTTGGAAAGACAGAGTAACGGAAACGCAGCAACCGACACATTTAGCCTAGAATCGACGTGCCCAGGCCTGTACAAAGTTAAACGAATCCGCGTCGGGGAAACAAATCGTCGCCAGCACCCCCGGCGTGTCTGTCTCTGCTTCCCGTGGCAGCGACGCCATTGAACATACGAAATTTTTTCAGCGCGTCCCCGCGCTTTGTACTTTCTTCCCTGCTCGCTCGGTAACCGTGTTCCGCGCTTCCCCCGCTGTTTTCCCGGGCCAAAGTTTCCGCTTTACTGAATTTTTCACGATCTCTCGCGACGAAGAAAGCGACGTAACCAACTGTCGCTGATACGTGTTCGCGGTAATTGTAGCATTTTCGCTAGCGTCGCGACAAGAAGCACCATACGTTCCGTCCGCCGGACCGCGGCGAAACTTTTTCCCGCGACTTCTGTATTGTTAATCTTCGTTAGACCGAAGACGACCTGCCACCGGAGTTTGTTATATTGCCAACACGAAATAGTCGACATCGATTCGTTTTTATCTTGCCATCCGTGCACGCTCGCTCTATTCTCCTTTTCCCGAGTTTATTGGGTGACTCGAAAGAAGTATTAACCCAGTTTAGAGACACGCTGTAGGTGCTTCTTAATCCTCCTAAACTAGAAAAGTTTGCTGATTTCGGTTTCGCCTTTCTAGATATGAAATTTTGGCTAAAATGATTGGAAAAAGTCTAGAATAAAATTGTTTCGTCGATACTTCCCTTCGCATGCGTCTGATCATGGCTGTCATTCTCTACTTTTATCGTGTACGGAAAGTACGTGGCTGAGAAGTTTTGTCGCACGCTTTGCATTTACTTTTTACTCGTTGACTCTTGGATAATACAATATAAAAATATTGTTTACCGTATTCTAACATCCTGGTACTATAAAATATTTAGTAAAATATGTCATTGCTTGAAAGAATAGAAGCTCTAACTTGAATATAATGACAGCTGAATCCAGCAGAATCATCTACACCCTAAAACAGTTCCGCAAACAGTGGGCTAGCGAGGACAAACTCATTAATCCCTGTTGACAATACATTTCCCACAATTAGTACAGCAATGTTCCGCGGGCGATCAATCGCGTAGATCCACGGACGATTACCCGGCGTTTTCTCGAGGTTCCGGCACGGGTCAAGAAATCGGGTCACGGATCCGTGCCCCGTCTACCAAACGAAAACGATAAAACACCGTGGAGGGTGTGGGCAAGGGAGAGGAGGAGCGGCAAGCGGTTACAAAGCGGCGAGTCACGGCGTTGTCGGGTTTAATTTTCATTGGGTGTTCTCTTCTTAATCGCGTGCTGCGTGGCGTGGCGTGGCGTGGCGTGGCGTCGCGTAGCGTCGGTCTCTCTGGTCGGTGCGGGGTTCGTGTGATTCCAGCCGGAAATACATCAGCAGAAAAGGAGTCGGGTCTATCCGAGGTGTTGCGTCTGTTACTTGGAAAGTGTATATTTCAATGTCGCTGAGAGAGCACGGGGCGCGCACAGCCGGGCCGGGGGTCGGCCATTTGCAAGCTTACCGAGTAGTCTATACGGTTCAGGAATAGCGAAACAAGTATTTATAGCCGGCTGCCGGCAGCCGGTGCGCCGGCCCGACCCGGCCCGGCCCGGGGACGGTAAAGGAGACCCAACGCCGAGGGACAGAGAAAGGGATAAGGAGCCACCGGCGAAACCGGCAAGATTAATTGGAGGCGGGGCTGACTTCTGAATAAGCAGGCCCAGCTGCGACCAGCGTTTTGCTGAAAGAACGTGAAAAAGATTAGGGGAACAATGCGGCCCGCTTTTTATTCTACCCCGGTTCGAACGAATCTGCTCTCCCTCCATCTCTCTAACTCTCTCTCTCTCTCTCTCGCTCCTTCTTTATTTCTGTCTACTGCTACGCCACTGTTTATCGAAACGAGAGCCGGACGGGGGCGTAGAGAGAAAGAGAGAGATAGAGAGGGAGGAGCGGGCGCGACAACCCGGAGGGACAACGGGATCCGAAGGAGAAACTTAATTAACCGTGGTTTATGTTAAGCGCCGCGGATCCGTAACTGTGTTCAACCACCACCACCGCCACACCACCGACACCATCGCACCATGGGCAGCGCACTTTTATTTCACGTCGTTTCGCCCGGCGAAATGAAACCAAGGAAATTTTTTCGATGGGCTTCTCTCCCGGTGAGCCGGCACCGGCGCCAGCACCAACTCGGACCGGAGAACCGACCGGGCTGCCAGGTTTTGAGAATTTCCTACGGGGCAACCGGGCAAATGAGCTTCGTTTATGGCGGCGTTCTAAGCCATTATGCGGTCATGAGCGGCATCAATAACGGTTCGTTTTAGTCGACCAAAAAAGTCTTGGTTGTCGCCCGGTTTTAATTGGTGCATCGTGGATTACGGGCCGCTTCCCTCCCCGAATTTGCCGGCCCGTTAATGGCGCGATGCTCGTTGGGAAAATTTAATTGGTGATGGGTGTTCCGCGGGGCTCATCGCACCCCCGATCGGGTCGCCTGCGATGCGGCGAGATTTTTGTAATTTCGGGACACGTTGCGGTTTCGTTCGGATTAAATCGCTGCGTTCTTTAACCGTTTTTATGTTCGCCGCTTGTTGCGAGGCTCTCGACGAACTTTTAAGAGCAGCCCGGACGACATCTTTCATTCGTTAATACTGTGAAAGAAAACTGTCCGACATTATTTATTAATTCTTTAAGTATGAATGAAAAGAGATCGTTGCAAGGATATGCTTTTGAATAGACGATGCCGGTAGGAATAAACGTAAAACTTACGTAACGAAATGATACGCGAGAGCAACTTCGAAAACCAAGAAGATTTACAGCGAGGGACAAAATTAAGTCGACGATCTTTCAAACGTAATAACTTCTTTGAAACTGGACTAAACGACTTCAAGTTTTTTAGGTGACGGAAGGATTGAGTCTGCTAGGTAATGAATAAAGTGATTTTTCGTAATTTCTCTATCACATTCCACGATTTAATTATTCGGGGAAAAATGCGTCTGCCGAAATTGGACTAAAACACCCTAACAAAAATACTAATTGATCAGGAAGGGTAGCAGACCTCTACCTAGCCGCTTAAGTCCGTCGTCAAAATATTCAATCGTCGGCGGCTTAAACTAACCGATAACGCTGCTTTTCAATTTTTCGTTATTCGCAAAGCCGAGCAACGCGAGCCATTGATTAAAATGCAGAAAAAGAACGGTAATCATTGGGCGGCGAGGTCAAAGTCTGCAGGGTGGGTGGTTGAAAATCTCGCTGCGAAATTGCTGCAACCCTTGAACTGTTATCAGACGGTTGAAATCACGAGCGGGTAGAATTTCTTTATAAAGACTTCGAGAAGCTTATAGAGAACAGTATTAAGAATGCATTGGACTGGATAGGAATTCCATGAAAGAACGATATCTGCGTGAACAGCAATTTTATTTAAAAAATATAGCTGAATAACTCATGAATCTCATGAAATTCATTTGTCTCCCTTTAATTCTTTCCCTGACTATTTTCACCCTCGCGATTATTATTTGCAACATAATACGTGAAATTAAATGGCAGTTCATTTAAACGAATGACTGCAAGCTATTTGGCTGTCGTTATTAATAACTATATAAACTCGAGAATTGTAATTTAGCCAGTTTCAGAAGAATCGGAGTTGGAAAGAGGCTTTCTGTTCTTGGGTCGACACGCCCGCAGAATATTGTATCGCCGTTCCGTGGTAAACAGTAACAAGTA
The DNA here is from genome assembly GCF_028453695.1 of Augochlora pura. Classification (NCBI taxonomy): domain Eukaryota; kingdom Metazoa; phylum Arthropoda; class Insecta; order Hymenoptera; family Halictidae; genus Augochlora; species Augochlora pura. The sequence continues at coordinate 6,908,556 of NC_135780.1, forward strand.
TACATAATAGCGAAACATCCGCGGGACCTGTGTTTAATTAAAATGTATTCGCCGTATACGGGGAGTTGCTTCGTTTGCAACAGTTTGGTCCGAACGCAACCGGATCCACTATATCTGAATTCGAATGAAACTATATCTGAGTGATTAGAAAGCGCATACACGCTGCCGCTGTTGCCTGCACTTCTAACAAACAAAGCGATGCGTTTGACATCAAAGCACCGGAAACTTTCAGAATAATTGTTTAAAAACGGAACCAGCTGGTAGCTATCCATATCCTCTTTCCTATGAAATTAACAAATTGAAATGTCACAGTCGCGGTACTATTAAAAATTACAGCGTTTAGCTTCCATCATTTAGAGGTGTCCTATTTATTGCACGTAATCGATATCTTTTTCTGCCGAATCCAATTTGACATAGACGGTTCGCTTCATTTCCTGTATCAGTTTTCTATCTTAATTTAATCTGTGGTATTAAATTGGCACAATAATCAGAAATTAATAGACTACGGAGATGTACAGACGTAAACCTGTCCCCTTCTTTAAATGTCAGGTTATGTGGTAAAACGGGACAAACTTAAAATATTATCGCATGAAATGACGTGAATTTGTTTCAGAAATAGTTAGAAACCCAATTGACATGGATGACAGACAAGCGTTAATAATTTACAGATAGTATAACACGTTCGTTTCTATTAATTCGGATTCGAAGAAGATTTCTATTAATTCGGATTTAATCGAACAACTGTGCCATGGTCAAAGACAATTCTTTCGACGATTTTACTAGAGAAGAGTTCAATACACTATTTTATTAAAATTCTAACACGTCTAGAATTTTTCTTCGATTACTTGTCAAGGGAGAGCTTCGCGTATTCGTATTTAATATGTTCGACTCTTTATTAAGTAAAACGTGGGGAGATGAAAATTTCATGGTAACTCAACAGTGTCCAATGATGATACGGGGAACAGGCTCTGTGCACACGACCCTGGGTCTCGTTTCCGGAACTACACGAAAATAGAGAACACGGGAATGGAGGGGAATAGAGCGAGCGTGACGCGAGAGTTTGCCTGAACTTGGATCTCTGTTAATTTATATTAATGCGAGCACACGGCAGTGTCTTGCATTAGCGACCCTAAGATCCGTGAAGGGGGGATGGAGGGGGTGGTCGTCTACAAGTCAGTTTACCATCCAGGCATCGCGTGGCATCAATTATTCATTCCTACTTTGCGCGCATCAAAATCGAGCCGGGAACTCCGATTTGATCGCGATACGATCTTCGGAGGCACCGGTTTAATACGGTGTCGGCGACGTGCCCCGGAGGCAAATCGATTTTCCGGATATACTTGTCGTGTATAATGAAACGAGTAACGCACGAAATGAGTCGAGGATGGAGTTTCGCCGGTGGCTGTCGCGTCTCCTGATATTCCCGGGGTTAACTCCGGCGATTTTATTTCGGCGTGATTGATGTTAACATCGTTTCAATTGAAACTCGCGGTTTCGCTGTTATCTTTCTCGGGAAAATCGTCGTACAGTCGACCACAGTTCGCGTCCATGAAGAAAAATATAATTGTAAGCAGAAAACTGTTTCAGTACCGATTTCACTAAAATAGTGCACATATAAATAATATATGTACATTTGAATACCATTAATAATCGCTGCCCCAGATAATTATAAAATATACATGAAGATATATTTCTTACATATATTACAAATCTAATTTATATATTATATGTTATATCACAAATCACAGAATTGTAACAGCAGAGATTTATTTGTCCTCGTCTCGGCTAATCACTGATAATTGCCAATTAACTCTCAATTCGAGAAAACCAACCGGGCATAACGTTAACGACCTCAATAAGAGAACTACAAAGAGGACAGAGCTGGGGGAGAAACAAAGCCATAAAATAGGCTGACGATGAAAACGAAGAATGGCCAGTAATTGTGGAACATCTTGTACAAAGGGAACGCAATGGAATGGAGTAATGCAGAAATAGAATATTCCGCGAGCATCCGATCACGCCAATGAATAATGGTAGTAATTTGGTCGAGTTGTAAATAACACCAATTTTCCTGTTTCCTATGCACATCTATCGTAACATGTCCCTAATTGATTCTATCGAACACTGTTACACATCGAAATAGTCTTTAATTTGACAAGTTGTATAGAGAAAATTTCATTTACAATATATATTTTCCTTTTTTCGTGGAAAATGATTTTATTATACCAGAATGACGACGAAGCGACGCGATTATTGTCTAATGCCTGTTTGCAATCGTTTTTTTGCTTGGAAAACTGCTCGCAGTGTCTGTAAAATTGCATGGTCGTTCAGGATCGCCTAAACGGAAAAGTTAGGGGAATACCATTAAAGTGCAGTTACTCTCGCTAAAGTGCAAATGCCATTAAAAGTAAAATTCGGGGCGTTTCGTAAAACGGGTGTAACGATATTCACCAGGGAACAATAAGAAATATAATCGATGAAACGTTTAATATCGTGCGATGTAATGTAATGTTTAATAATCGACACAGACAAATATTGTCTTAATTCATCGGTGAAAGTCGTCGGCGGTACCCGTAGTTTTAATATCACCGGCACCGTGGTTGGCTCCGCGAGTTCGACTTTTATTCACGTTGCCATGGCGACTGTCACGGGGTTGCAGGATAGTTGTTCGCCTAGTCGTTCGGTGGTGTCGGCCGAAATTTGTCTCGGTCCTGGCCGTGATCACTTTTGCCATTCGCGCGGCGCTACGGCCGCGGTATATTAAATGCAACTATGTGCGCCGATGAATAGTTAGCTTACACGGGGCGACGAATTTCAACTAATATTAAAAGGCGTGACCCCCGGGCTACACAACGAGCCCGGGACCGGCGAAACGAAAATTTACATATCGCTCAAGTGATTTCTGGTTTACGGAGAGAGTGTCATGTTGCTTCTTCGTCCGCGTGCTTTCGAGCCATTTATCGCGAAACAACGCCGACGATTTTATCGCAGTTGCCGAAGACTTTTCGCTGGAGATTTTTCATGCGTTACCACGTTAGCGTGGAAATTATTTTCTAAATTTACATTCAACTCATTAATAATACCAGAATTATTGACGCAATATTAATCTGCAAAACGCGACAGATATAATTGTAAACATTCCTCCCAAAATTGCTGGATAAGTATTGAATAAAATTTTCAATTCTTCAAGCCCTCCAGATCCTACAAGTTTGTAAAGAACGCGATTTATACGCACTGTACTTCGGTTACGGGCGACGAATATATTTGTCACGGAGAAATGGCAATGTTTCGAGTTAAAGCAAGTACGCACTCGTCTTGCTATTTCAATTAAAACTTCAGCGGAAGTTCATACATTTTAGAAAAGCTTTAGAAGAGCTTGCTGAAAAGAAATCCAGTGCACACGGGGACGTGATCGATAAAACATGCGCAAGTTTGGCCTTAAAAAAGGGGGTCCGCGGCTAAAAGGTTGCCGCTGATTTTTTTGTGTCCGGAATGAAAAAAATTAAATGTCCGAACGACGCGTCGAGTTAATTAAATAACGCAGGTGCATACGGCACAAAGGAAGGCGTGCGCCGACACTTAACGGTGTGTAAGCGTTCCCCCGTTCGGTTTCCGTTTCATTAAACAAGTTACTTCGATTTTGAGCCGCGCTAACGAATTTTTCCAACTAACGTGTACCGAGGCGTGCATTTAATTTCACGTGTACACAAAATGCAGTTTATCAGCGGATGCAAAGCACGCGCGCGCGCGCGCTCGCTCGCGGAAAAGAACAAACGGTGGCAAAGGAAAATACATTTTTTTTCTCCTCCCACTTAACAAGTTTTTGAGCTACCGTGTTAATCACCGGAGGTTTAACACGTTGACGCCGGCGCGGATATTCGCGGTCCGTTCCGTGCGGCGGCGCTTCAACTAGCGGTCCGCTGCATGGGGCGGCGTGATATATCAGGGAGTTGATATATCTGATCAGATGTGTTCCTATTATAAATCTTTACGGAAAACAGTAAAATGGTATCGAAAAGTTGTCATGGAGCTAATATGCGGGACCTCTTTAGTAAATGCGTGGTACATCCACAAAAAGTGGGGAACCAAACGTTACAAAATTTTAAAATTTAGAGAAAAAATTATTGATTTTCTATTGGAAAGTGTTGAGAATCCCCCTAGTGAAGAACTAATAGTAAGGAGACGGAAAAAACATTTTTTAAGTTCATACCAAGGATCCGCGAGGAAGATGAGGAAAAGATGTAAAGAGTGTTACAAACGCTTAACAAACTTAAAAGGAATACAGTATGCCGCAAACAAAACAAAAAAAGTAATGACCTTTTGTAGCAGTTGTCCGAATAAGCCGGCACTTTGTTTGAAATGTTTTAAAAAATTGCATCGGAAACATAAATAGATATTTTAAATGTATTGATTAAATTATAAGTTGTGTATCTTGTGTTCAATGTTTGATTATAAGGTAGAAATGTTAATGTATAATGTTAAATCAATAAAATTACATTTTGTACTACGTATTTTTTGATATACAAACGTGGCCCATCGGTGGGTCAGGCCGCCCCATGGGACAGTCTAGCATGGGCCACCGGTGGGTCAGGCCGCCCCATGGAACAGACAAGCATGGGCCACCGGTGGCCCATGCCGGCGTCAACGTGTTAAAGCGGCCCGCGCACAAATTTCTCACACAGTTCCGCCGGAGTTGCACTTTCCCCTCCGCGGCGCTGTCTTTTTATTCGGGCGTCTATTTCAAAAAGGATGGAACAAAAGATTCACCCTCTCGGCGCACTTTGTTCCACCGCAAAACGGTTATAGTTGAGTACGCGTATATATTGTTTATCCCGGCGGACGCGCGATAAGTAGAACGAATTAATCGACATCGCTTTGTTCGGATATTCCCCCGCCCGCTGTCCGCTGTTTCTTTCGGAATCCGCTGTGGCCGTTCTTGTCCGTATGCAGACTTCCGAACCGGACAAACGTAATTTCAGTAGTAAAACAGAGCATTTATCTGTCCGCGCGGCTGCAGCATTGCAACACCGTGTTCCAGCAGTTTTTACCACGTTGGCGTTCATGTTTTCGCCCGGGCGAAGCTAAAATACTTGGGAATTTTGCTAGGCATTCTCCGGTGTAATTTGTACGTTCGCGCTTGTTGGATTATTTCGGTTCATTGTTATTTTAATGCAGTTACACGGACAAGTCGCCGATTCCATCCACCTCTCTGTCGACGGAACGCCGGCTGAGCACAAAATTCGGCCATTGTTCGTCGCTGCGATATAACCAGACCCTTTAACACCCAATGTTATTTAAATAATTCGCAAACAATTGTTACATGAAAAATTAAAGTTTATACCAAGAGGACATACGGAAATTTTGGAAAGTGTTTCTTTCATTCATACTATTTTTGCCGAACCGCGATTTCTTTATTATTTGAATTTAATAAAAAAAATTTAATAAATTATGATGTACCCTAGTCGTAATTTCGAAATGGTAATTATTTAAAAAGCAGTAGCGTACTATTGTATCTTTTTACAGTCGCGTTTTAATTAAGCACGATACGAGCGTTGATTAATCGTCTTCAAATAGTTTGCACGGTGCTCGGGCATAAAAAGGTAGTGATAACAGGCAGCGAAGATTTAATTGTAAAACTGAGTTCAGGATTTACCGAGCAGCTCATGTGCAATCAAAGCTATTCACCGTTTAGCCGGGCGGAGCTTTGTTCTAAACGTAATCCGCCGAATCGATTAGATAATAACTTCTCTCTTAATTACTGCTTATGCGGTTGATTTTACAACCGCGTGCCTGGCCGATCTAATTGATCCGTTGAACCGGAAGAAAAGCGTATTGCATTATACAGGTGTGCCGGATAAACATTTATCGCGGTGCACCAATTTGATCGATATATGAGCAGGGTAACCCGCAGCCTAATTATATGAATGTACATTGCCAGTTATTTTAGTAACCATAAACGATACCAATTAAATCCTGTGTGTGCGATGTAACAGATATTTCCTGTGGCCCGTTCAGCTGAACAGTTTATTAGATTTTGGTATATTAATTCGAGCTAATATTCATAACTACGTAGGAAATGATGTAAAAATTATCATACCTTCTGCTTATTTATTTTACATACAGTCCCCTGTTCAAAGATTTAATTTTATATTTATATTTAATTATAATATTTCTCGCGGCAAACACATAACGAACTTACTTCGTTCAGCTATTAAATTACTTAGAAAAATCGTAGTATGCATCAACACACTCTGTTTAATCAAGGTATACACCGTCGACGAACAATGCCCTAATAATTTGATGGAAGCTTGAAGCACACCATTGATTAACCCGTCGATATGATTATTATCGTTCTGATAACCGAGGAAAGCAAACGAGCATATCATTTCAAGAGCTGCCTGTTGCACAATGGTATTTTCAATCGCGTGAACATTGATATCCTTGGAATAATTAAACATAAATTCGGTACTCTCTTAATTTTAGTAATTTATAAAAAATGATGTGAGAACCGAATTGCTGAACGACTATTAGCATCTATCAATTCTAATTATAATCTTCTGCATACATATAATTTTTAAATTCAGATTATGGAACATTTGAGATTAGATCCCAATGGGGAACGAAACAAAATAGGTGGTTAATACAGTTCGATAGAAATCCAGTTGCACAACTGGAAACTCCGAAAACGCGAACGCTCGAAGAAGTCTAATTGGACAAGAGTTTTCAGCCGACTTCCGAAACAGACGAAAAATTCGCGCTATCAATTTATTTCGACGAGATCGCCGCGAAGTATCTGCCCAGTTTTTGCGTAATGTTTGCCTCGCCACTAGAAAGTGGCGATCCCCCCGGGTTGATGCAATATTTGCCGGTGGAAGTTTTTACCGCAAACAACGGGATGTTCCCGGGCCACTTTTTCTACACTTACCACATTACACCGGAGCTCTTTGCCGCCATTAAACTTGGCCCGGGAGTTTCCGGTCGGATTGATTCCGCCGACGTTCGACGCGACCGTTCGGTTCTGCCCCCTCCCCCCGCCGCCCCGCGAAAAATAAAAACGGCGGCCAAGTTGCTCCGGCCGGACGTCCGTTTTCTAAGATAAAGTCGAGTGGCGTGCTTGAGTAATAAGGCAAACAAAATTCGGTTGGAGAAGGGGACACACCGACTGCCGTTTTCGTCTCCTACGCCCACGTCTGCCGGACCCACGCCGCCGACGTCATTTTCTCTCGAATTCGATATCCGTTATTTCTTGCAATATTCGCTTTGATAAAACGAGCAGCCGCCGGGTCGAAGGAGGTCAAGCGTTCGACCGAAACGCTGCTCGTCCCCAGCCCCCCACCCCCACCCCCCGCTACGAAATATTGAACTTCACGAGCTGTTAATTCGTATCGGGTATCCAGCTGCCGACTCGAAACATCCAATTATGTTAATGGAGGGCGGACGAGCAAACGGAACTTTCAACAAGATTGACATCGTTTAACGATTCAACGGCAACGCGCGCACGGGGACACCCGGGCTTAAGAAAATGCTACCGATTACGAAAATAAGCGCGATCTAATAGACCCTTCAAACGGTGCCGGCACGGCCTCGTTTTACCTTCGTTAATACTATTTTTACCGACATTGTCTACTACGCAAGTTTCTTCACGAAAATCCGTCAAGAATTTGTCGTCACCAGCTTCGATACTCCATTATTCTGTCCTGCAATTTTACAGTCATTTTCTGAACAATTCATTGAGTAACATGTATATATTTCAAAGCAAAGATTCGATTAAAAAGAATCATCGTTGAGAAAAGAAAATTGCATTACGCCGTCTCACCTGTACGAGAAATTTTAATCGAACGATAGACATAGTCCTAGGCGTAGTCCAGTCACGCAACATACCTGCAACAATCAAACGAGTTTCTATTAATTTTTTCCATGAATTTATCCTAGCAATATGTAACAATTTTAAAGTTCACCGTGTTAATTAAACGAAATTAGACATTACAAAAGGGATGAAATTAAACATGATTCTCAACAACTTTGTGGAACAGCTTCGAATTCTCCGCATACAACAGAGAATAATACCACGGCTTTGTAATACCGTAACGACCAATTATGTTATATACAGTTTTGCATAGTTGTTATCGAATTTCGATATAGCTCACTTTTAACGCATCGCTTCACGCAACAAACATTTACGCGACACGCGGAAATATTCCACTAAACGTATTATCATTAACCGCAGCGTCATAATGGCGGTGCATATTTCATCAGTCGCAAACAAATTCATCAGCGCGCAATTATTTGTTAATTACCGTACACACAGTCTAATTCTGAAATTAATCGATATCCAAGCCCGGAACAGCTTGTTAACGGAGGGGGGGGGGGGGGGGGGGAAAAGCGGGTTACGCAATTAATTGTGTTAATTCTCGAACGGAAGGGGTAGGGGGCATTTTTGAGAGCCCCCCCCCCCCCCCCACCCCGCCCTCTCTCCGCTTCCAAAAATTGCCGGCGCGAATGAAAAATTCATAGCCGCTCTCGAACACGGCATCCGTTCAACGAGAAGAGCGGGGCATCGCGCGACGCTATAAATTAGTCAAATCCAGAGTGAAATTAGACAGGTGAAAGGTGCGCCTCGATAATGGCCTCTCGGATCCACGAGAGAACAGCCCGTTTCCAAAGGGGGATGGAATTTAACTGTGTTGAATTGATTCGCGAAGTCTACGGATCCACGGCAACGAAAACGTGTTTCGTGGGAATACTCGTTGCGCGACCGAAAGTATTCAAAAATGGCTCGGCGGCGCATCGGTTCCTGAATATTTCATTTAATGGTACGTCGCGAGAAGAAACCGGCGGATCTCGCGTTACGTCGGTCTCATTTTTTTTTTCCCCGTGCAAAACTGAGCGCCTCTAACATCATTCGCTCGCCGATCGATATGTAAGTTGCGAAGTGCAGAACGTGGTAGACATCTCGCAACAATCTACCGATCAATCTACTAAAGGTAAAAGCTGCGAAAGGACTGCCGCAAGACCGGTCCGGAAAGGTATGTGCAATTTTATTATCGATTCCTTGTCGTCCATTTGTTGATTAATCGGGCACTGGAAGTTTTGCAAATAGGATAAGCATCGCAAGAATGTATTAAATTCCTCGGATATGTGCAGTATGTGAACACATATTTTATCGTATTCTATATTATGGTATACTATTACATATCATGCTTTATGTCTGTCGTATTTTATCATGTCGTAATATATACTTTCTTAAATAAAAAACTACTGTATCATTATTCTGCTCGAAGAAAAATCGTAATTTCTAAATATTTTGTTAGTTGAATTTAGGGCTGTTTCCAAAGGAATATTCATTCTACTACGAGGCAGCGGGAATTGTCGTGTTACGTAAAAAATATTTAACCACCGAAAGTTAAAGAAACAGGATAAGTATCGCAAAGCGGCGTTAGGGTTTCGCGAATATATATGTGAGCGGGTCCGGCGGAATAAAGTTATTCCGTGGGACGTGTGTCGTGGCTTTGTCGGTGTTCACCCGGACTTTTGCCGCTTTACGAAAACGTACTTCACGCAAAGTAATGTAAATCAGGAACGACACGGAAATAAAGATATAATCGGTGTCACGGCAACATGCAATTTGCCCAGAAACGTCGAAAAGAACCGGGCATGTTTTAAAATTGCCGCGGTTCTTTGCGGCTACGTGTAGATCCTTGCAACGCGCGGGCAATTTCTTTCGTCCACCGGAACCGCGTTTCCTTCCCGCGAAATAATACGCATACCTCGAGCTTGTAACGAGAAACGAACGGCCGATCGATCATCCGTGAGTCCGGTCGCGGATACAATTAAAGCGGAGAATATTATCGAATTTTAACGCTCTACCGACTGGTGGCTTAGAAATCGGCTTTTAACCCCGACTGGTTGTCTACGATTCGGGTATCATGACAAACAATAATTTGCAATCTACTATTGAGATGTTATGAAATGAATTTTTCTCTTTAAAAGAGTTATTCTTATACGATTATTATGTTAAAAAACAAGGTCGCAATACTGGAGCACGAATATTGTTGAAAATATTAAACAATATTTCCAGCGAAAGCTGAAAATTGCTTCGAAAGAAAAATGCAAAGGCTTTCTGCACCTGACGCTCTGTATTAAAAGTGCCGCCGTCGTCATTATTATAGGTAATTGCATATAACATCCCATATTCATCGACATTATCGCCGGAGCGTTGAGAGTTAAATTTAATTCGAGCCCGTTATTATGAACGATAAAATACAAAATGGGCGCGAGCCGATCGGAAAAAAGGTTTCGTAAAATCGCTGGGTGTCCTATATACGCTTTCGGCAAATCGAGCATTATACTTCCTCCGCGACGGATATGGATCTCAGAAAAGGTAAACACAGTTACCAATTAACCTTCGCTCAGCAACTACTGAGTCTATTTGGACACGCGTCTATATTCTATCAACCATGTAGAGTACATAATGTACCTGGTAATTATATACTCCAGAATCGTCTGCTTCTCAAGTATTCGGCACACGTGTTGTAATGAAGCGTAGCGGTCTGCGCTACCAAGTAATCTCTTCCCAATAATTGTACAACAACGATATTAGAAAAGTTGCGGGCTGCCCCGATATGCAATGCCTTCTACGTGCACGTTTTCCTCGCGTTTGTAGCTATCTTGTAAATGCAGAAACCTTGTAATTCCGTAGATGAATCCATACATTTTCAGCTATTAATAATCGGATTAACAATATAGCAACGATTCAGACCAAATTTATTATTTTCATCGTGGTTCTACGTTAAATAGAATAAATATCGTACTTTTAATACTTCTCTATACAAAAATTTAAACACGATTTCATAGGAAATTTTATTATGCCTTTTTAAATATCTAATAGTATAGAAAATTAATAATATAGAGAATGCTAAAACAAAAATGCTTGAAACAGCGCGATTATTTTTGCACTAACGAAAAATTTAGAGGTTGCGCGAGAACGTAATTGAAAATCGAGTTTTCGGAAACAATTTTCGGAGAAAATCTCGCCTCGCAGATTTTGCGCTACATTACAGGAAGAATCATTCGGCTCGCTAATACATCATCATCGGGATATCGTTGCGCCGTGTCGGATCGTTGAAATTGCACTTTTGAAACAATTTAGCATTTTCTGGAACGTTACCTACTACCGGTGATCGTAGTCCGGGGCCCATGTATCAGAGGTCTCGCATCTAGTTACGATTCCGCGAGCACGTGTATCGTTTAATCATCGATGGTTCTTTCCCCCGAGCGTTCCACGCGCGCGCTCCATTTTATAATTCATTCAACGCGGAATTATTTGACCGCGCGATATTATCGAAACAAAATTACGACTTTCATCAACGGAATTTTAATTCGCCACGGTTTCGGCGAGGAATTATATTTCGGCTCCCGATATTACTAAAACGATATTACCCGGCTTTCTCGTTACAATTTGAATTCCTAATTAATTTCATGCGAAATTACCTAACACGGCTCGCGACAATGTATCGCGAAAACCGAATTTCTATACCGTTCTCGTTCAAATTTCGATTCGTGTCTTAACGAATTTCCAATTTCGCGTCGATATAATATCTACACTAATTGCATTTTCTGTTTGACGATATAGTTTACAACATATTAATATTAATATGGTTTTCATTTCGACAGTTACGTAGCAATATCGACAAACTTCTTTCTCAACCCTCTGCTGCACTTCGAAAAGTTGCTCTCGAACGTTATCGAAATAAACATCGGCCATTCGGCGCGTGACAACGAATAATAAGGTGATAAACGAAGATTCGTGGAGGGGCTGTGCTTCTGTCGGGCATCACGTGGCCATGCTTTTTTTTCCCCCCTGTCTCTAGCGACTCTTCATTACTTTCGCCCCATCCATTTCTCTACCTCCGTTCTTATTTCTTTCTCCGACTTTATAAATTAATCTAACTCTATTTCTGGCTCTCTGGCTTTGTGCCTGCTTTTTTCCGTCCCTCGCCCTTACCTTCCAACCCTAATTCAACTTGCCGGATCTGTCTCTCCTCCCCTCCCCTGCGTTTCTTTCAGCTTTCCCTTGGCCTTTTCTTCGCAACCCGCTTATGCTCTCCATAGTGTCCCGTTGAAATATGTCGGCTCGTTACCACGGGACCTGTCATTCGTCAACAGCGACAGCGTCGCGCCGATACAGTTCTATCGGGGACTTCGGGTCGACCCCGGGATCGATACCCGCCGCCCGTCGCTTCCTCTCGAAGACATTAACACTCCGGAGATAAATATTGTGCTATAAACGATACCGCATTTTTATTTTCACGAAATTGCCGGCGCGTCCAATATCGTATGGAAAATATTTGTCACCGTTTACGACTTCGACAATGTTCCCGAGAAATGAATTTTTCGGAAATTATCCATGAACCTGCCCGATGCAATATTTTAAGTTGCAGTATATGATACGGTCTCGCAGTCTTGAAAATTTTATGGTCGAAATTAGATGACCTTTTTTAACAATATATTACAGCAGAGGCAGAAATAATTTGGAAAAACATGTAGCGTTTTTACTGCCTTTATTAAATTATCTATTATTTACGCAGAATAAAATATTCTTTAATATTTTATAATATAAATAAAATAGTATAAATAGAAATTCTTCTGAGAGATATTTCGCTATAAAAATTGGTGAAATTGTTTTGAAATTGGTGAAAGCGGTATTCCGGATTATCTAAAACTGTCTCGTTTGTTTGCCGTCATTCAAAGCCGTCCAGGAGAATTAAGAGGGAATTTTGTCATGATTATGATCTGCTCGGGTGACGGATAAACACGAACCCTCCGATCATATATCAGGAACACAAGCTCCGGGGAAAAAGAAGGGACTATCTCGTCGCCATTAACTCTTAGGGGGTTGGAAACGTTTTACTGGTAGATCTTGAGCGAAGACGGATTACTTTCAGTTCATATTAAGTCTTTACGAGGCGGCAGTGTGTTACCACGGAGTGTCCCGCAGGTTCAATTTAATTCTACAAAAGTAATTAAGAAAACAGGCACTACCTCAAATTGCGCGGCTGTATTTCACTGGCACGGTTGCACGACGGCTCGCCTTTTCCACCCGATATTCCCAACAATTTTGTTTCTTTCTCGAAACGAAATTCTAACAAACCGTTACCTTTCATTCCACTTTTTATTTAACGCTCGCGCTTCGCGTTGCGCTGAATACGCTAATTCGAACGAGCGATGCAATTTTAACAGCTTTAACAAAATATTAATAAAACGCCGCATATTTGAAATTAATCAGGAGAACAGAGATTCTGAATAAAATAACGCAATTCTCGTATTTGCAGTTACTTGGGAAGCTAGAATTTTTGTAATTATCGATGCAAATTCATCGGCTATGACCAAAAACGAATGAAAAGCTTCGCGTTTGAAATTAGTTATAAAAACAAGGATTTCAGTAGTTTCGCTATTGTAGCTCGGTTCGTTGCAGCTCGCACGCTAATTCAGCCAAAATAAACTTGTCCTAACAAAATATTTGCAGAGTTATGTTTCACTGATTGTCACGGAGCATTTCCATGGGCGGGCATCGCCGAATGATCCGCAAAGTGAAAAATTTTGTTAATCAAACGTAACTAACAGGCGAAAAATCTGAAAAAGTTCGGGGACAGAGGATCCGGTTTTTGCAGGTAACCGGATTATAAAACTATTTCATAGCTGTCGAACAAAAATTTTTGAACTGCATAAATGAATCGCATGTCGGCCGAGCCTGGCGAAATGGAAGTATGCGCGTGTATCAATAGCGAGTGATAAATAAAATTCTGCGCGCTATGCGAGAGGTAAAACCGGTGCTGCAACGAAATCGACCGTATTTAATATATATATATATATATATTTATTTATGAAACACTGGCAACCAGATATTTTTCTAGCTTTAATTAATTATCAGCAGTTTGCATTCAGTTCTCGGGTCCGCGGCGCACGCCGTAAACGCGGCGAAACGAGAGACACCGCGAGCAGGAACGGAGACGACGCGGTCCTTAAAAGAGTACAGAGCCACGGAAGGAAGCATACAGCGTCGTTAAACATTAAGGAGAAACGCGGAGAAACAAAGGGAAAAGGGTAGGACACATTTTAAGATGAGTCAAACAGGATGGGAAGGGTCGAAAAATCCTGTCGGCTGAACAGACGTAAAAGATGAGAGAAAGAGTCTCGGGGAATCCTTAAAATTGAGCGGGACAAAGGGAGCGTGATGCTCCCGGCGTTGGACAGAGGAAGACAGAAGGTGGCGAAGTATTGTTGAAATTGGACAAAGAATGAAAAGGGGCAAAGTAGGACTGGTTGTCCGTAACAAGGATTCTTGAGACTGTACAGAGGAAGGACTGTTTGAGCTGCTGCCGGGTAAGTTATAAGAAGAGATAGGGCACGAAGAAAATTAAACGCGATTGCGGGGACGCGATGATAACTCTACAAGCTGTTCGAAAAAACTATGCATCCGCAAACGCATTAGAAATATTACGTCCGCCGATCAAATTTCCCTCGACGTGTTCCGCGTACAAAAATGATTCTGCATTTATCAATACGATGAACAAAAATTGTGGAAATCTTACCACTTTTCGTCCTTGGAGTGTTAATGCAATCTGCCTTGAATTTTTTAAAAAAACGAAACTAATGGCTCGCCGAGGTCGGTGGTAAATTTTGGAGACGACAGTTTTGGGAAATATTTCGTAGCGGTGACTGTATCGCGCGTCCGTTCGCCGGCGTCGCGGAGAACACTGGCGGAATCTTGCATCAATATTCGTAATATGAGAGCCGCGGAAACTCTGCCGCTCACTTTTCTAGCAGCACGCCGAGAAGGTGTTCCTGAAAGAGCGTCATAAGTCGCAGACAATCTTTTCCCACTCTCCGAGTACCACCCTCTTGGTAATATTCCCTCTCGCTCTTGCTCATTTCCTCGCCGCCCACTTTTTCCTTCGTTTTTCCTTGGTCACCCCTTGCCTCTTCTGCTCTACTTATTTGTATCTCCCTCGAGCGGTATTTATTTCTCTCATTTCCCTCCCACCTCTCGCCGCGTCGCCCCTGATTCAGAAGATAAGGAGCGACTATATCGCGAGTCGGTATTACGGCAAATCTGCAATTTATGACGACTTTGAGGCGGCCAAGCTTTCGCGGCGCTGCCGAACGCGTTACGGATCAATTCGCACGGAAAGCGGAAATGGCGGCGTTCGAAATTTTTATGAAAAGCGGAAACTGGATCGGATCAGTTATTCGTTCAGACATTATTCATTATCCGTCATAAATTACTTTATCCATTTGAAATTATTCGTACGAGTACTAATGTGAATTATCCCGTTATCCGATTGCTTCTAAATATTGCGCGCATCATTTTGTCGCCTAGTTTCAGAATTTAGAAGGTTAAAATCAGAAACGATCAGGAGTTCAAAAATAAGGATCACCCTAAATCATTTAAAGGATCTCACCTCAAGCGACATTCGAAGATTGCGAACCTACGTATTTCTATTTCAAATCTATTAGAAATAGATTAGGATCGGGTCATATATTATCAAGCTTAAACGGATCCCGTGACATTTCAGATATTGTATTTCACGTGATGTTATATTTCCAAACTATTCCGCGATCTCTTCTAAATTTCAGATATAAATTGGCGAAACTGATTTCATGTGACGTAACGTCAGCATGTTTCCACGTTAATCCGGCCGGACACCAACAACATACAATCGCAAGATTGAAAGCCGGCGACCGTCATTTTGACGAAAGTTCTGTAATCCAGGGTGGTAAGAACTTCAAAACCATTCCTCGAGCTAACCAGGACCTAGCCCCAACTAGACGCCAAGTTCGGAGTAGCCAACAGAGACTGAGAGAGAGAGAGAGAGGAACAGAGAGAGAACAGAGGAACTATCGCATGATCGTGTTAAATCAAACACGAGGGCGATCGATTAATTCGTAGAAGCACTTTCGTCTCTGGAACGAGGTTCAACATAAAAACCTTTTTCTCGATTCTCGCCGGTAGAATCGTCCGCTTCCAATTACAGCGGGCGATCCCCGGTGCCGGGGTCCGGCGCGCGGCGTTTAGAACGCTAGACAGTGGCTTTAATCCTACAAAAAGCCCGTCCCCGCCTCCTTATCCGCACTCGGGTGACGGCGGACGTGTTAAATAACGCATAGCCGGCGTTCCAGCTGCATCTGGACGGCGGCGGCGGCCGCAAACCGCATTAACGATTCACGATCCGCTTTTAAAAAGGTGAAAATGTAACCGCGCGACTACAGGTGCCCTTCTCTACCGGAATCGGTCCGCGGGGTCGCCCCATTCACCGGTTCGCAGGCCCGGTCTTTTCATTGGCCGGTCCAATCATGGAGTTTATTCACGGCAAGGGCCGAATCATACGATTCATATACATCGAATTGCTGGAAGAACTCGAAAAAGGTATATTCCGATCGGATCGGATCGGATCGGCAGCCGGCGCGGCGCGGCGCGTGGTCTCTTTCCCGCCTGCTGCTTGCCGCGCGCCCTTTCCGTCTCCTGTTCGACGACCTATATAAGGTATCGATCGGCCGTCAACCCTCGTATTTCTTTGCTTCCACTACCCCCTATTTCCCTATCCCTGACATTGCTATTAGCCTATCTCCGTCGCTACGTATCCACCTCTCCTGACATTGTGCCTTCTCCGCGACTTTATAGATTTCATTTCTTACCGGATCCATTCCTCTCCCTCTCTCTCTCTCTCTCTCTCCCCGTTCGTATCCGGGCCAAATTTTCTAACTCACCCCTCCTCGAAAGGCTTGCTGCTCTTATTATACCGCTCGTCGGCGCTCCAACGTCTTTGTTTCACTGCGGACCGCGACGTATTGGATGAAAATTTCGATCGCATGAATAATATTATCATTTTTCGAACCGGGACTCTCCTCTCTCCGCCCCCGATCATATCCACTCGCGCTCCGGATTCGAATCGCTATACGTTTTCGGAGGTCGAAACCTGTGGACTAGGTAAACCTGGCGACGTGTCTCATATGGATTCAACGAAAACGCGACTATCCTTAACTGATCCTTTGCTGCTGCTGCTGCTGCTGCCGCTGCTGCTGTTCTCGCAGAACGAGATGTCGTTTAGGAATATTCGACTGATCGATGTCGCCGAGTGTCTTTAATATCGGGACTTCCGACGGTCGGCGAGGGCTCTTCCAGCAGAAAGATCCCCAGACTGGTCGATTCATTCCAAGACTCGGGTTTTGATGATCGTACGGATCGTTCATGGTGAAAGAAACGGCGACGGGAATTCTACATTCCGAGATTCGGAGTCGTGAAAAGGCGCCCGAACTCCTCCCGGGAATATTAATTTCAGCGGCGTAATGCTTCCGTTTATTTTGGGAAGACCGGGGATTTTGAAACAGTTTCCTGACTGATCTTTCAGTATCTTACGCGCGATCCTCTCATCAGAATGCGACAAGTTGTTTGAGAGCTTGTAGAATTTATTTTCACTGAAATTATGAAAGCAGACGTTTCGTTTCCTTGTCTGAGAAATTCTTATTGAAGGTATTAAAATGTAATAATGTAAAATTAAAATATTGTTGCATTTGAGGAGTTGGCAGTAAATATGTACACGAGATATACATATATAATGACATATGTAACAAAGATTTACATGTATCGGAAACATGTAATCAAAATCGTTAATATTTCAAATATTGGATCACTGGAGAATTTATGCACGAATTTGAAAATAGTGGGAAAACTAGCGTAACGAAAAATGACCCGTCGCGAGTCGATTCTTGCCTGAATAATTACGATCAGGGCGGCGCCGATACGTCACCGCGATAAAGAAGGTAACTTTACACAAATTACAATGTAGTTCGAAGTACTTGAACCAAGGAACGATCGAACTTTCATATTATCAGGTGGCCCCCATCGACTTTTAAGACCGATGCTTGATACTTTCCGACGGGAAAGAATATTCTCATCACCAGAAGCAACTAATTCTCGCGGAAACCGTTCCCCGGTGAAGTTCATTCTTCATCCGTCCACTCCCCCCACCATTTATGAAACTCCTCATTAACTTAATAAGGATGTTTCAATTAAAAAGGACCGAGTCCGCGTAATTTCCGCTCAGTTTGTAAAAGTGGATACTCCTTGCGAGTTAGTTTTAATTTCACGGCGAGTTGAAGGCATGCCAAAGGGCTCCTTACTAATGAACTACTCTTTACGTACTAATCATCGATAATTCAGTAATTATGTGAGAGCCGTGTGGTAATAATGACGCGACACCCCGCTAACGACCGGATTCCTCCCCCGATTCGGTCGCGAGAACGGATTACGCGTGCGGAATTTTCCAGGCGGGTGCAATAAAAATTCAGCGAACCGCGTGAAACGCATCAGAAATCTGCCATTTGTTAAAGCAACTGCGCCTTACAATTGCAACTGTGCCACAGATTTTTAAGCAAAATAATAATTCCTTTAATTCATCGCAAGACACGGGTTCTGCATAGAAATTCACTTTCGATGTGATTAATTTTAACAGATTGGAAACCATGCAACAGTGGAAGAATAAACGAAAACCCGGAAAGCGCAGGAGCCGTTCGGTTGGTTAATTGTTTCAGAAGCGGTAAAGTTTCGGGGTGAAAAATTCTGCAAAACGGCGCGGTTTTTATGTAAATCGCCAGGACACGGTATCGGGTGTGTAATTTATTTTTTCCGGGACCGAGTATCGCGTTCCGCGTCGCCAGGAAATTAGGAGTTTTAGGCACGGCTTTTGACCATAATACATGCATCGCGTATAGCAGTGGAATTAACATCGTTGCGCCTTGCATACGAAACGGGCGATGCCATATTAGGTAAGCCACGAATGCCGATGCGCCGTGGGTCGTGTGCCGCAGCTCGGGGATTTTCCGAAAAACCACTCTATGGCTAAGGAATCCACGTGACCACGAAAGCTTCCCTTAATTTCGAAACTGGTTGCTCGAACGTTGATACGCTTGCATTTAAAGGAGAATTTGATGCACCCGATTGCATATATTTAATAATAGACGGAATCCCGTCTGCAAATACTGTATCGACGCTGGTTAGCCAAGATCGCCTATAGAATACGATATTCTATGGGGGATATGGGACGCCGGCATTTAATCGATTAAGTGAACTGTTTAACTGAAACTATACACGCGAACTGTATAATCAAGTTCCAATAAAACGTGGCTTGCTCTTCTCTGGTAATAGTAAAATAAATTTAAGTCCGGTTGGCAACCAAAGTAAACGTTCGCGCACGAAATAAAGCTCTTCTCTAATTTATCTGTGCTGTTTGTTTATAACATCGTACCAACAGTTTCATCAAACGCTTCGTAGTGTATAATGTAAATTGTACCCGAGGCTACACACGTTTTCAACAGAAGTTAGGATTTTCATGCTTCCGCTGCGAAATACGCGCGAATTGTGTTATGGTCATATTTTTGCATTAAACTAGCGGAGACGTTAAAACCGGTATATTCCACATTGAATTTCCTTGCAATGCGCTCCTCGTTAAATATTCGCGGCCATTTCTGCATGCTATATTTGCCAACGGCATTTCTAGGGGATCCGACGTAATTTACTCGGCCGCGGTTAATTATTTTAGTTAACCGTTGTTCCGTTGTTTTTCTTGGCTGTCGATGATCGCTGAGCAAGCAGTTAAACCGTTCAATTTGTTAACAGAAAAATTTGAAAAAAGAAATCGCCTTATAAATATATAAAATATAAATATGTAATCGCAATAAAGATTTCTCAAACAGAAAACTAGTGAAAATTAAAAAAGAAGTTAATATAGAGAAACTGCCAATGTAATTGATAAAAGGAACTAAGTCGGTTGTAAAATATTTACTAGCAACATCGCCAACGTAGGATAGATGTCTTCTAGTGGTGAATATTCACCGAGACACCCGATACATGCACACCGTACTCACCTTCCGGTTGATTTTAATTAGACTGTAGAGCTGGCTTTGTATAAATTCATTCGTTCTCTTGCCCAATGGAGCATCCATTAATTTCGAATTTTCGCGGCAAGTATCAAAGAAAGCAGACGCCGGTTTACGATCGCATGCGCGGAGGCGAAATTCGCATGGTTTAATTAAAATAATGGTTGCGCGGGCGCGCGATCGCGGTGGCAAGCCAGGACGCAACAAAGTGGCTAATTTCAGATAGTATCCACTTTCTAAATTGCCCGTGGAAAATTAAATCAAGCAAATAAGGGAGTCGGAAAGGGAGCTGGCTGCACCGAACAGAAATACATTTTTCTATGGCTGCTGGAGCCATATTTATGGAACGGCAACCCGTAAAAATTCTAGTACAAACCAAGTATAAAAATATTGATTGATTTTTGCGAAATCAACCACTGCCAAACAAATTGTTTGGAAATTAATAATATTATCCGATGTACAGGACGAAATAAAACTCGAAAGAAACGCGGTATGCTAGCGAAATGAAATTTGGAATTCGAAATACAATATCCCGGACACGTAGCTACTAACAATTCTCACAGATTATGGCTGCCGTTCGAAAAGCAATGTACATTTGACAAGGGCTCTTCCTAAGTTACACCGAATTAAATTGGAGGGCAAACACGCGGCCCCGTCTCGAGCCTGCCACGCGATACGGCGAAATCTTTCTGTCTGATTACTGCGATCAGCCGAATCAATTTCGCCGAATGGAGATCCCTATCTCGGAATGTCCCAAAGGAAACAGGCCAATTTTCATCCTCATAGTCTCGCCGGGGAGGAAGCAATAAGCGGAAGTACCGCCGCTAAACAGTGACCACTCGCTCGCTAGCTCGCTCGATAGAACAGCGAACTTCGATCGTCAGACTAATCACTGCCGTCGATAAGTCGATTAAAAGCTTGAAAATTGATTTTCATTTTAGTCCTCCCCTTTTACGGCTCGGCCTGACCAAAGGGGAGAGAGTGCTCGTAACGCGATTGTATGAAAAATGGTCCTGTTCAGAACCGGAAAATAAACTCGGCGAATCTTTTCGAATTCGTTTTCTACTCTTTTCTTTTTTTTAGGAAAATAGCGATAACCAGTCGATTGTCCGAGTTTTGAGTAAAAGGTCTTGCTGTACGATGCGAGCTAAACGATTCAATCTTTCTTGCCGGCCGAATTAATTCATCCGGCATCCGTGAGCATGTAGAAACCCCGTAAGAGCCATGTAAGTGCGCTTTGTTTCGCTGCGCGAAGGGGGATTGCTCCCTTGGGCGGGTTTATTGATTGCCATATTATATACCGCCGAATTGGTAACCGCCGCGGGAGCGACGGAGACACGGACAAAGACAGAAGGAAATTGCAATTCGCCCGGAAAGGATATTATTTGTTAATGTCCAACTCCCTCGTTCCCTCGACTTCCGTCTCCGTTCCTCTTCCCCGCTCTGTTTGCCCTGCGCTTCAATTCCCGCCGCGCCGGTAAGCGTGGCACCGAATTTCGCGCTGGATATCGCTCCTCCCGTTGGTCAAACTATTTTTACTATTTAACCCTGAAACTACCCCTTTCCATTTTACCGATTTAAGTGACATCGCGGGTTTGTCAGCAACTCAAAATATTATTTATTATATGCAAAAACTTAAAACTCAGAAAATGTATGTTCAAAGTGTGCACTTTGAACCTACGAACAAAGAACTTTTTTATTTTCTGGTCATTCCAACTAACTTTAAAAAAGATATTATAATCATTGTCCAGTAGATCGGCTCAGTTGAATAATCAAATCGCGCGACTCATCGGGATCTCACGGTTTGCCTCGCAGGCGGAACTGCGCGGGTGTGGGACGATACTGCGACGTGATACTTATTGAACAGGTTTTGAAGGGTGCTCGAGAGTCTGGGAGCTAGACGATCGGCCGAGTGGCTCGCGTCGAGTAACGGGTTTCTGTTAATTCTGCGAAATCGGGGGAGCAACGGGATTGTCTCGGACACCGGTTTCTTCCGGGTCGAGACTTTCATTCATCTTGGCGTTTTGATTCTTCAGGGGCTGGAAAACGCCCTTTCTGCACGGCGAATCGCCCCCCGAAGCTCTCTCTACGAGATCGTTGCCAATCGATTTTCTTTGCTCTTTAGACCGCAAGTGTATCTTTTTTCCTGCCTGCACAGTAGGCTGATACTTAAAGCTGAGAATCAAATTATATTTTTATTTTTCATGTAATTGCTACATTTGCAATATATTTTTATTTGCTGTATATATTTAATGACAAATCAAATTTAAAATATTTTACACAGAAAATAACTGATTAGAATCGTGTTTGAAAATGGAATGGAATCATTGACATTACTAAACATTGCTGTAAATTTTCTCACCAGGTATCATAATTTAGGATAGCGAGGTCAGAAAAATCGAAAAATAAGAACCAGCCTGGTATACGCAGTGGCCGATTCGATAGTCGGCGACGCCGTACAACCGGAGGAGGATAAATAAAAAAGGAAATGCGGCGTAACAGTTTTTCGCGATAAGCTCGGTTTTTTTGAAACGATCACGTTTGGAAATTCGGTTCGCGCACTTGAACCATGTTTTTGTCGGGGACGCGGCTGACTATAACGGATTATTTCTACTCGCTGCGATCGGTATCGATATTGACAGTGATGTAGGGTTGTTAGTCGCGTGCAAATGTTTATGCGAATTCGCTTTCCCCCAGTGGCAGTTCGAGTTTCAACAGAATTAGTTGGTGCTATTGGACATTTTTGGTGCGATCATTTGAAGCGCTGGCGTGATTAATTAGTTGTAGTATCCACTATGATATACAGATTCAATTAATCAAGAATATTCAAATTAGAAAAGTTACCAGAGGACGTGAAGTGACGAGATAATTCAAAAGTCCATGCTTTCAATAAAAATATACTAATTAAGTTCTTAATCAAGAACCCGACAAAATTTCTGCGTAACGTGGGTCTATTTATTTCCTAAAATTCTGCGACTCGAAGAGTTAAATCGACAAGAATCCTGACTCTCGTACAAAGTAGCTGCAGAATTTGTGACAGACGGAATTAATGTGTGTCTATAAATTCCAGAAATAATGTAAGACCTCGTGAATCGCGGAATTCGAATATTTTAAAATAGAATACTACAATTATTAATCTTCCTTGAAGCGTCAGTCTCTTCAAGTTTTAAAAGCTTGAACACGTCGCGTGCATGCATAAAATCTAGCGTCTAGATAGAATATGAATTAGCTAAAATTGCAGAACCAGGTAGAATCAGCCTGCCAGAGTCTTGCTGAATATTTAATTTCTGTAATTATAGGATGCGCGTTTAAATCTTAAATTACTTGAAGCATTTATAAAGCTTCGGTGGATGGTGCATCGTAGGACGTCGCGCCTACGTAGCCGCTACAAATTGATGTAGCCTCGAAAAAGTATGCAGACGCGTGAAATTTTTTAAAGGAAACAATAATTGGAATTATTCAAATAAATGAATCCATTTCAAATGTCTGGTTGATTAAGCATCGGCCTGTTTGAAGATCAAGGAAACACTTTTAGCGCATTCTTAAAAATTGCAAATGGCTCTGCTTTTTACGAGATGAATTCAAATAAATCGTTAGAACTTGCTAATTCAATCATTTCCTTCCACGGGCACGGTTTTAGCACATTTCTGAAAATTGCAAACGCGAACTATGTATTCTGTAAACGGGAAATTCGAATAAATAGTTAAAACTTTCGAATAAAAACGGCGCCAACCTAAATGAATCAATTTCAAACGTTACGTCGCAATAATTTATACAGAGTGAAATAAATTAGTCAATTCGAAATGTTATTTATAGAATTGCGAAATATCGTCTATATTCTGTGCAAATAAATTGCACAGTACTCCGTAGCAAATAACGACCCGATCTTTTCAAATGAAATAGGACAAGCACGGCTACTGTCGAGAAAGAACATCCACCGTCGTTAACAGTGCCGAATAAAAAAGTCGTTCCAAGGAAATGCTATTCAGATCGACGAGAGCTACGCCGATAAAACAAAATCAATACTCCGGTCAATTAAAAGAAAAAAAAAAGGAGGAAAAAGAGAAAACCGGAGGATCTTTTTTTTCCGTCTGAACAGAAGCCCAGAAAAATCGGTTGCTAAACGAGCTGTCCTATTTAAACCGGCAAAGGAAATGAAATCGATATCTATTACGGTCCCGTGAAAACACGCCTAGCAACATTTTACTTGACCCGGTCCGTTTACGCAAAACAAGCAGCCGCTGTAAATTACGATCGTACTTTACCGGCCACGCTCGGCTATCCTTCTTAGTTTTGATCGAGGTTCTGGTTTCGGCACGTGGCACGGACAATTTACGGTAAAGCACGCCGGGAAGTCTGCCCGGGGGGGAGGGAGGTTGATGAGGACACGACGATTGCAAGAGTCCCGGGGTTTACGACGGAAACTTTAAACAAATCGAAGACCCGCGGCGGGAAAAGGGCCGGAAAAGTTTGGCGAGCGTGCGACGAGCGAAAAATCTCGGAAAACTGCGACGTGCGCACACGCTCGCGACAGTTTCTCGTAGAGAGGGGGACCCCTACCAAGCCCCCCGCGCGTACGTTTCCCGTCGCGTCGAACGTATTCCGATTTAAACGAGTTCTAAAACGAGCGTGACGAATATAAATAACAATGAAATTTCCGTTTCGCTGGGATCGACGTTTTTTATGGAATCTTTTTTCGGGAACGGGGCCGCCTGGGGAAGGGGGGGGGGGAGGGCGGCGGAGAAGTAACGGATTCGAACTCTTCAACAGTTACGACCCTCGATTCGCTCGGCAAAACGTGACTCTTGAAAATTCGATCCTGATTTTACGGCCGCTTAAGAAAATTACTCGCCCGAGCTGATAGCCGTTTACAAGAACAGGAAATCGCCTCGTGTAACGGCGCCTGATTTCAAAGAATTATACAATCCCTCCGGAGACCGTCTCTCAGTGACTCAATGTTCGACCCCTTTCTTCGGGGGATGTTAAACCTTTGACTGGAGCGGATCAGAAGTTTCCAGGGAAAGAAAGAGAAAGAGATGTTCTCAGCCTTGCGTTTTACAGCTACATTTTTATCGGATCGATGCCGATTGGATTATACTCGCGAGGAAAATGTTACAGGATACTTGTACGAGGTGGTATCGTTTAACGTAAATCACGAAATATCCACGAAAGCCACTATAATGGCGCTTCGTGCTTAAGAGGTTAATGTGACGCGTTTCGAGTGTCGCCAACACCGGTGCAATTAAAAATCCGTGCCCACGGTTTTACATGATTACAGAAGAAAACAAAACTATGCAAATAAGCGGCCGCGTGACGTTACATGTTTAATTTCCCGAGATGGCGACAATTTTCACCAATGAAAATTTGGTGCGTTATTGCGAAGCTCGGATCATTCCAGCTTCGTGGAATACAATCGCGAACATTGCGAATTCAGTTATGAGTTACACGCTATTTACAATCAAGCAGAATTGCACAGAGGCGCGCGCGCGCGCACACACACACACACAGCCCGTTTCACCGCGGAATAATAAAATTTGAAACAATCAACGGACAATCCAAGCTTTGTCTTGTAATGGACAAATTTAATTATAATGTCGCGGTGCATTGAAACAGTAATTATTTACGTCCTGTCGGTTTCCGGGTTCAATAAATTCCATTTGCGAAGAACGTTCAATTGGTTCGGGATTGGTGGCACAATTTACTTCGTTGATTCTTGCGGTTACATAATTTTATTTGCAATTTGAATGATCCATAAGATCCTTTGCAATCGATGTGTGGGTTTCGTTGAAAGCATTTGTATTTCAATTGTTCCACGAAAGTAATTAATAGATTGGGCATTTTATTCATTTATGAAGAGAAGCGATCGCTATTTTCTATGACAAATTGAAATTTTTTAAACTGCTAATCAACCCTCGACGTGTTAACGAATTGGAACGATTAAAATCTTACAAATAATCTCGAACAACCTAACACCATCATAATGAAACTGATTGCACAGCTGAAAGATTAACGTCTACAATTAATAATGATCTCAACACCGATTTCTAAAAAATTATTCGAAACGACCAGTGCACGAATCTGCGGTTATTAACGATAAACAACCGACCAGTTCCATGCTACGAAGATTGTTAAGAAACGAACAAGAAAATTCATCGTACGAATCAATTTCGTTCTGGGTTGGCGATCAGAAAAGGATCGTTTTCGTGTTCGCGTTAAAAATATTCCGCAGGTATTTATATCAGTCGACGATCAATAGGGAGCCACATGAAAAATTGCACTCGCGTTCGGTCTCACCGTTAGGAAATTTTTATAAAGTTGTAGTGTGCATTGTGGTCGGAGCCGAGGCACGCGATGGAATCGTTCTTCAAAAGAAAATTACGCGACAGTTAACGCGTCAACTATCGGAGGCCCCCCCCCCCCCCCCCCACACACGGTGGCAGTCGTTGATTACGTGAACCGATCAAGATGAAGCTTTATCGAATAATACGAGCCGCGGCGGCGTCGGCGTCGGCGTCGGCGTCGGCGTCGGCGTCGGCGTCGGCGTCGGCGTCGGCGTCGAATAAAAGAACCGGCCGCGCCTCGCAATTTATTTCAGGAATATGCTTTTATAATACCAGCGAGGCGAGAGCGTGGCCGGGCGCCGACCGAATGAAATATGCATTTAATAGTCTAAGAATGTTGTTAACATCGTGATTTATCAGCATGCAATAGTTTTGCACCTGAACCGGGCATTTCGTCGGTAAATGCCCACGCATCGCCGTGTTTCGAAGAAACAAGCGACATTTCGGTGTAATTGCCGAGTCGGCTAATTTTGTATTATTTAAATCAGAGCGTATTAACATTCACTGGATGATACTATAAAACATAATTATTATTATATCGTAACTACAAACGCTACAATTTGTCCTGTCATGAAAATTGAAATTGTAGCCGTGCAGTACTTCTGTAAAAAGCCTAAACCTGTTTTATAATCCCATCAAGTCCAATCTTCATCATGTTTTAATCCCGCGAACTTTGATCTTTATTACACTATGAATCCATATAGTCTGATCTTCGTCGTGCTCTAATTCTGTAAAGTTTCATCTGAACAGCTAGCAGAAAAATCTGCGTATCCGATTACGAAAGTACTTTCCAGGCGAGAAATTCGCACGCGATTACTATAACGGAGAAATTTCTGCACACTCTCGAAATTAGCTGCAGTTCACACCCCTTTAACCGGAGCCTATAAACGCTCGATCGGAGCAGGAAGCGATACAACGTTCCCATATTATATACCGGTGTATAGACATCCCCTTGCCCCCTCCCTCCCACGGCCAACCCCATCCTCGGCCTCTCTAGCTGGCGGAATTTCCTCCGCCATTGTCAATGGACGATCGCGAAACGCGGCGCGTAAACAGCGTTTATCTTTCGCCGCGTAATTACATAATTCACGGCCGACACGGTTTCGCCCCGGGGCCACAAAATATTTTGCGATCCCCGACCGCTCATCGATTTCATACGTCTCTCGGTTTAGCCCGGCCCGCCTCGCGTCCATCGGTCCCGCGATATTCACTGAAATATCTAGGCGGATTGATTATCTCCTATAACATCCTCAAAACTCGAGCTTTCATCCCGATTTTTACTTACTTTTATCCGCATATAACTTTTATTTATTTGCAAGCGAAAGTAACATAATTAAACCAACAATGTCGTAAAACTACTTTGCGAATGCGCATTACAAATGAAATATTAGCAGATATTTAATTAATTTCGTTGCAGTCATGGAGGTTCTCCACTTCGCTGGTAATTGAGAAAGTTGAGTTTGGGTTTGCAGGATTGCTCGAACACTTTGCGAATGATACGTTATCATGCTTAATGGAGAGACTAGTTTTCGCTGTTAGATAGAGAATTATACATGTTGGATAGTAACGGAGAAATCATTTTTTGTTTTATGCACTTGTAATAATTTCCTTAATAATTTTCCGATAGAACAAAACAATTTCAGTTTCTTCAATTATTTTTGTTCTTAAATTCTGTTGATCAGAAATATTGATTACCAATGAAATCTGCATCAGGAAGGGTTGATGTTATTGTAAATTTGTTATTGCTAAAATAATAATTATATATTTATATGTATTTGGGATCAAGCTCTACATAAAATAAACGAATTGTCATCATATTCGTCGTGCCATCATTCCCGAGGATCACGCGAGATTCAAGTACTCGTAGAGATAGAGACCGAGGCGATCGATAATTGCCATTTATGTTAACATTTGAATCGACTTTGGGCACGTTGGAAAACTGCCGCATCGCTGGGAGGACGAACTTCGATAAGCCTTTAATTAGATAAAACTTCTTGAACCGCTACTAATTATCTCGCAATTCTCGTACGTAATTCAGTTAAGTTTTCTCCCGCGGAGTGAACCCCGAGGACCTAATTGGCCATCTCCACCGTCGCCGCAGCCTCTCTGGACCGCGTAAACAATTTAAGGGTGATTAACAGTTTAACAAACGACGACTTTAATGAAACGACCGCTCCTTGTGCCGCCGCCGGGGGCAAAATATTTTTGACCTTTTCCGCCGGGTCCGCGAAGAGAGAGCCGGCTTGCATAATTCTAGCACCGCCATCTCCTTCTCCGTTTGCTTCTACACCCGCGCCTGCCACCGCCATCACCGTCGCCGTCGGTCCCCGTTTGACTGAAACTTTCTTAAGAAATCATTAAAGAAATTATGGAAGTTTCGTCTTGCTCGTTATGACTTTCATCCGGGTGTACACGTTTCGAATATTTCTCGCATCGGCGTCAAAGGACGCGTCGTCTTGTTAGCGTCGCGTTACGTGCGAATGTGTACTAAGGCGTGGGCCATGCTCAGTTCGAGGATGATCTTCCCTCTCGCCTCATAATTCTGGTTTACCCGGAACCGCTACGCTTCTCTTTTCACTGACCTACAAAAATTTCTGTTTCCTAATTAAAGTTTCGTTACTTCTCTACCACGGCATGCGCGTCGATCTGCTTTATTTGGGACGAGTCGCGTATGGTATCGTCGACTATTCGAAGAAGAGCGTCGAGTGGTTCTTGTAAAAGTGTAAAGTGATTCCAGTGGAGGATGCTGCCCACTCTGTTATCTTCAACGCGGAAAGACGAGGACACCGAGTGGTTCCGATCTCAACATTTCTTTCTCCCGCAGCTTCTGCTAATTTTCTCGTACAATACGTTCTCCTCGAATCTAACAAAACCAAATCTAAATAATTCATTTCCACGATCGAATAATCGGCCCAGAGACGTTCCACGAGACGGTAAAAAATCGAGAGCCGAACAAAGATCCGCGTCCGACGAGCGAAAATATCTCCGAGCCCGCGGAACGTGCTAGGATAACAATCGGAGACGATCGTGTCATCTTTGACAGGTGCATTCGTATCTCATCCAAGGGGGGGAGGGAAGCGTTCGTCGGCGCATTTCTATTAGGGCCCGCCGTATTATTGCGAGCAACCGAAAGTATTATCGGAGTGGCGGGAATGGGTTGTAGACGCGAATATACCGTGCGATCGATCCGGCCGGAATTGTTACGCTAAAATATGGAAAAATGAATCGGCGGACGAAGGAATTGTCGGCCGTCTAGATAGATGACCGATCGGATGAAAGGACGGGGTGGGGTGGGGGGGTGTGCAGGCGGGAGAGACGAGACCGGAAAAGAAAATTAAGCCCCCCCGTCTCTCGAAAGACTCTTAATCGGATCATTGTAATTCGCCGCGGTACAAATGCTTCCTCCGCCGCGATCTAATCTCTGGATTTCAACGGCGATTCAGCTTCTAACAAGAAATATGCCGCCGCAACGGACACCGGTTAGTTACGGGATTATCGTTGACGCAGTTACGAATCCTAAATTATGGACTGCTGAAACGGCTGCTCGTTGGCAGAACTTACGGATCTCTTTATAAATCTGCGCAACGGAATATTTCAATATTCTTTCATGGATCGCGAGATATGAAAAATAGCAAATCAGGGAGGTATGTTATAATCTCTATTGAAAAAAATTATTAAAAAAGTGAGGATGCGAGATACGACTGGGGAAAACATTCGGGAACTGAAATTCGCGAAAGACACGCAACCATGAAAAATTCAGCCGGTCCGGTACGCCGTCACCTCTGAACCAAACTGCTTTTGTCTTATGCATTATTTCGGCCCGAGTGAAATGGGAAACTTACTTAAGATGATAATCTCGAGCGGATCGTTCTGCATCTTTAAACGGCTAGTCCCCCTCGTTTACAACAGTCCGAATCGCAATTTCAAATTTCACGTGTCTCGGTGGAAATGGAACGGAATGCGATCTTGGACCGCGCACGATGCGATAGAAGTTACGCTGTCGACCAAGAAAAATTCCAAAGCAAAATTACTATGCTGAGATTCGAATAAGAAGCAATCAATTTTAATAGAATGTTTCACGTTACTTGAATTCGTCAAAGAAATAGTTTTTTAACGAATTTTTAATATAATTTTATAGGAACAATATTAGGTGTTACAGCGAACGACAACAAAAAACGCTCGAGAGCAATTCGACGAACTAAGAAAAATCGATCGGTGCCGTGTCCGCTGGTCCGAAAGAGCTAATCTCGTCGATGACTGCAGCGAATGTCAATGGAAAAAGCGGGGCGCGCGCAAAAAAAAGGATTAAATAAATAGGAGAAAATCATATTAGGATCAGGGTTAGTTGCACTGATGTTAACGAAGCATCGGGAACGTTTCACCGATCCGGGTTCGCTGAATTCTGTTTCCGTGCGTTCGAATGGAACGCGTAAAGGAAATTGAAACGCAAACTGGGGTTCGTTCGTGAAAAATTGTTCGTACCTGCGCCTTGAAAAATTGGAAAAACGCGGCGCCGTCGAGGCCGATCGTTCTTGCGAAATTATTTCGGGGAACCTCACAAACCGAGGAACGCGTGCATACAAATTATTCTGGTGTTATACATTTTTAATCAGCACTGCAGATAAACCATTGTACTTCTTTTTAATCTTAATTATTATTTTGGAATAATGTTCATTTTTTAAATGGAATCGGAAGAATACTGTGATTCAATTCCTTTAAAAATTATTTTTATCGTGACGATTACTTCTTTAAGTTACTTTGTTGCTAAACTCTGGCTTCTATATTATATCAAGCGTAAATTGAACGTAGAAAATTGTAGCGGAAAATGCGGCTGTCAAGAATTCCAATTTAATTGCATTAAAGAGAAAAGAAATGGGTTGTTGGGAGTTGGCAGTTCCTGTGTTCGAAAACATTGAGGTCGACGGTATTCCGGTTGCCTCGCAGTAAATCATTCTGTGAGAAACATCTGCTACGGCTCCTCCCTTTGTGGACGTGGAATCAGTTCTTTGTTTCGCCCGATTCCGCCTTTTTGTCCCGTCCTCGCGTCGTCAATGCTATCGTCTCGGTAACGTCCTTAAGAGGACTCCGCGAGTATCGTCACCTTCGTTTTTTTACTTTTCCTCCGGTTTCCTCGGATTTTCTATACTTTGTGCCGGGGGGCACCAAAGACCGTGTGCACAAGTTTTATTTCGAGAACTTAAAACGCGACACGTGTTTGGCATAAACTTACTCCCATAAGTTTTCGCCCCGCGCTATACACACGGCGGAGCTTCGAGACCCCGTGTAATTCTTCACCGTGTATTTTTCGTTTCCGCGGCTTTTATGTTCGCCCACTGGTCCGTCGTTCGGACGCGACACAAAAATGTGGAATGATAACAGCGCGGGCTCGAGTATTAACGACCGAAAGATCTTAATTGGACGGAGAAGGAGGAGAACGTCGAGGATAGGTCAAAAACAGCTTACAGCCGTGTCTGTTTGCATTAGCGACGCTGTTGCTTTTCTTCTTATCTGCTTCTCTTTATCTACGGTTTCTATGTGCTGCGTTTCTTTCAATGAACACGGAAAAAGTATTGAATGCGGAAGGGAGCCACAAAGACGCAAGAAACCGCCTTTATCCAAAATGTTTAAATCATTCAAGGTAGCAAAGACATTCTAAGGTAACCGAATGTAATTCATCGGTTGAATGAGGTTCACCGGAGATTTCAGGTAGATGCAAACAAACCGGTGGCTCTCGAGAAAAACTGGACATGTCGCAAATAGGAACATGGGATTTTTTTATGATTTTTCAAAGCAACCTATCGGGGGTATTTGGCCGTCTGGGGCTCATTTTTGGACTTAGGGCGCGTTTCCAACAACTTTCCCGTGGAGCAATTTGAACCGCAAGTAGCTTAAATTGAAGCTGAAAGTGTCTACTTTACAATGCCGGAAGGTACATTCCCGTAAAACGACCGGGGATTTTTTTATGATTTTTCAAAGCAACCTATCGGGGGTATTATACCGGTTTAAGAGGTTCCCTTCGTTACTGCATGTACTAAATAAAATCACGGACACGGTTAATGCAGACGCCGGGCGATTCTGTTTGCCGTGGGGAGACACTCAGGAGGGTTAATAAAAGATCCTCGCGCGGAATTTCGTTGCCGGGGAATGAAAGTTTCGGATGGTGGAGGAACTCCGTGGCCAGCAATTGTAGAATGAAACAATTCGTGTAATGATTCATCACGTTTTCGTGCGGTAACGAGCAACTTTCTTCGCTTCCCGCGGAATATGGAAAGAAGGGAACATAGGAGACCGAATTAAATAAAAATTACAGTCTCGAAGAGGTTTTCCGGTGGCACGTCAAGCCTCCCATTGTGCGCGCCTGGTAGCTTTCATTATTTCCGTTCCCTCAAGGAAATCTACTCGCACTCCAGCGCAAGTTGTCTTGGCTTTTCGCTTCGAACCGGAACCGTGAT
This sequence comes from Augochlora pura, assembly GCF_028453695.1. Taxonomy (NCBI): domain Eukaryota; kingdom Metazoa; phylum Arthropoda; class Insecta; order Hymenoptera; family Halictidae; genus Augochlora; species Augochlora pura. Next base: position 6,941,284 of record NC_135780.1, read on the forward strand.
TCCTTCCTCCTTTTTTCCAAGTTGGTCCCCTCCCTCCGCCTTCCTTCCGCGATCAGTCGGGGAAAGTTTAGGCATATTCGAAAGTGGCCAGCGCGGCTACACCGTGCTTCGTGTTGTCATACCGAACATAATGGCTGATAAAACGGCCAAAAGTTGCGAAGCTGATAAGTGGGTTGTTAGATACGGAAGCTCCTGTCATACAACTTTTGCGAGACTTCGTGGCTTGAGCTTCGGTTTATCTGAAATTCTTTAACAATCGGGGCGGGTTTGGGTTCCCTGGATTTTCTGCCGTGTATGATTTATAGGCATTCGAAACGCTCAAGAGAATCTCGCTCGTAAAAAGACGCCGCGTTGATGCGATTACTTTGCCGGGCTCGCGTGAGGATTACAAGGGAGTCTTTTTAAATTTCTGTAAATCTCCTTCGGCTTGACCATTCTGGTTGTAGTCTGACTTGTCGATAAACGTCCCATAAATTCGAGTCGTCGTGTAGCAAAGTTTCTCTGATATCTATTCTTTTGCACGGCATAATTTGTATCGGAACATATTTTTATTATTTTTTTATTCAGTTACTTTTTAACAAAATGCAAGAGCATCATTTGCAAGATATAATATTCTCCAATTTCTATTATTACTATGAAAATACAGCGAAAAATAACGCATTGATTTATTAATTGCAACTATTCAATACTACTACAAATGCACAAAATTCATAATCTATCTATCGCATTATCGTATTGTTTAATTATTACGTTTCTCCTTCAATTTTACCAGCGTGCAAACGAACTGTGTGAATTATTTGATAGAAATGCACTGAATATTCATTTTGATGATCAAAATGACACCGAACAGATGAGGCAGATCTATAAATGCGTTATTCGAATTTATGCAACATTGATAACTTAGCATTGCAAAACTCCGAAAATATAGAATATGATTTTCAGTAAAAATAATGGGTAATGGAACGAGGTTACAGATATGTTTGTACGTCATCCGGTTTTGAATTCTAATCTTCAAGGGAGCCATTAGTAAATTGCGGATTTTCGTGTGAATTCCTGGTTACATAGATTATGGAAGTCAGAATGAGAGAAAATGTTCTTCCGTCGACTAACAGATTCTTCGCGATGAAACCAGAGCGCTTTTACGAAAGAATGCTGAAATTACATTGAAATCAGGTCCTTCGATGATTTTCAATCATTTTTATCATTCAGACTATCAAAAGCTGAAGTTTGCCTTTTTAGAATCGCGAGTATATAGGGCGTCGAGAAAAGAAAGGGAAATTGCGGCGAAGCATTGTATCGTCGCGAAATCGTTTTCAGTTTGCAGGGGTGTCGGGCCGATGTCCCCCCAATTACCGATGATTTGTCGATGACGCCGCTTCCTCCGCGCGCGCGGCGAGCACGCCGGCCCGGCCCGGCCACGTCCCGTGCCGCGCGGCGACGGTCGCTGCGGTCTATAATGTGACTGATGAAGTAATACATCACATCTAACTAGAACCGCGGCAGTATCGGGGACCGAAATCAAATTTCCTGCCACTTAATAAGATGTGACATGCGGTCACGTGACTTTAATGAGAGCCGCGCGCATGTGACCATTCGGGTCGTTTGTAGGCGCGGGTACGGCCGGGAGAACAATACGGCGAGGCGGTGTGTTACAACGGCGGCCATCCGATCGCGTGAATCGCGCCATTAAACTAGTGTGTGCCTCCGCCTTGCAAGTTCCGCGCGCCGCATAAAAGAGGTCCCATTACCGGCCTGGCCCTTGTGTGTCTCGTAAAAAGTCACGTCCGCGCATCGAATCATCCATCAGAACCGCCTTATCGGTGTGTGCCCGCGCTGGTTCACCGAGCTGGCCGAGCCGAGTGCATGCGAAAAAACATGGCCGGCTGGCCGGGGGTGGACGAGGCGGAGGCGGTGGCGGAGGAGGAGGGACGGGGCTGGCCGGGATTACGATGTTAACGACGATACGCGTTTATCGGTGTATCGGGGGATTGTCAGGAACGAGTAAATTAAATGGGGATGCCTCCTGACCAGCCGTAACGCTGCGCTCTTTTTATTCTCGCGCGCGTTCGGTGTCACGGGCATCCGCATGCCAGGTGTGTCTGCAAAGTAATGAGACCGCGCGGACGACAGTTTCGATAGTGGACAAATTAACCATGGCGCGTCGGACGTCGACGAATTAACAACAAGCTTTGAGATTACAGCATGGTAGGTCTATAAATATTCTAGTCTACGATCAGATCAGCAGTTTCTATCGAAAAACTCTCTCCTACAAGTTTTTTCATTTCTAAAGGAATAAAATCCTAAATGGCTAAACAATATTTTCCTATAATCACGCGTTTCGTTTAGGAGAAGGCGAGCACTAATTTTCGCCTCGTAAATAATCATCAGCGCAGGGTGCTTTTGCCTTTCGGAAAACAATTTTTGCAGCACGGTGGACGTAAATAATATTTTTATTCGCGTGTCAGCTCGTGGTCAATATTTCTATCGATGATGTGGCTGGATGCATTCCGTCGGTACGTCCTCGTAAAATATGAGTAAAACTCGAATAAAACCGACGGAGACTCTAAACCCGGCTACGGTAATAACAGAACTGAATAATCAAGAGTTGTCCCTGCTTTTATGTTTTTCACGTGTGAGCATTTCGGCCACGATCGTAATCACGCGGCCATCATTCCCTAAAGTTTGACCTACATTCGATCTCAATGTAAGATCTCTCGAATTTTGTTTCATGTACCGCTGGTATTATCGTAATACCAACCCCTCTAAAAAGTTTCCACCGAGGCTAGAACGAACGTTGGTTGTTTTATTTTTAAAAACATTAAGTCTCGTTGAAACAGTTTCCTAATCATTGACAAAAATTCCTATTAAAAATAGAGGTGAAGTGACATTCGAAAGCTAACAATATACATAAGTGGATATAAATTTGGATTTCTAAATTCTACTTTTATTTGTTAAATAGTTTTAACAGTGCAGGATATAAAGCTGAGAAAGTGAGAAGAATCGTCTCGCATAGCCCAATCATTTTCTCCGCGTAATCTGCAGAGAATTGCCGCATCATATTATATCAGCGAACAAAATAAGTCTCGCTGCCACTAAATACGATGCGATTGAAATTCGCGGAACTATGATAGGCTCTAACGAATGAATAGCTGGGCAAAGCCGATCAGAGCAGGTCGCCATTTTAAGTCGGTATCATAGGGTATAGAACCGTGACCGATGCCAATTCGAGGAATTCGCGTTGAAAGGCGGCAGAATTTCAAACGGATCCGATATTAGCATCGTGGAACGACGGTCGATGGACGTGGCAACACGAATTCCGGAAATTGCGGCTAATAGTCGAAAGATTCGGTTCGATCGGAGTTACGTCTCGCGCGCGTTATGCGGCGTTCTCGGCGAAGTATCGCCGAATTGCCGGGGCCCAGTAATCTCCGGGGAGAAAGGATAACGGAGGCTCAGGAAACTTCGAACGGCTTAAAGTTCCTGGGCTTATTTTTAATTCACCGGGGCCCCCCCACCCCACCCCACCCCTCCCCCCGTGTTCTGCCGGTTGCGCGAGAAGACGCGAGAAGTTCGCATCGGAATCGGCGTTGTATTCGTCCGCCTTGGAAAACTATTTACCCCGGCGACGCCGGCCGGCCGCCGAGTGGGACAACGTGATTCCACGCGCTTTGAATTTGCAATGGAAAATTTTCGAATATATCGAACGTTACCCAGCGCCTCGGAGGGATGCTTTTTCACGGCAGCGATCCCGAGAACCTCGTCAACCGGCGGGTGAATTTCAACGGGAGATTGCTGTTTCCTGCGATCTTGTTGCTCCGCTCTCTTTCCTAGCCGATACGTTTTCGGCGTCGGCGGACGACTGAGAATCGTTTGTGGGGGTCAATTGACCGAAGAAAGTTTAGTTTAGACTGGGAACCCGGGGTTCGCGCGAAGTTGACTTTCGGAAAAACCGGGTCACCCTATAGAGCGTCGTTTGCGAGCATCCGGTTTTCAAAGTCGCGAAGCGTACATTGTGACACCGTGTCTCGTCTTTGGGTTTAGGCTGCGATCGATTTGAACGATGCCACAAATATTACCGGACGAATATGTGAAAAGCATAATTACTGCATACTATTTTAAAGGCCTTCAAATTATATATCATTTTGTAATAAAATGTCATGTAAAAATTTGATCGTTGATAACTATTTTTAACATATAAATTTGTAGACTTCTGCATAAACTTCCTATGGTTTAAGGCAATTATAACGAATAGATTCCCATCTTCGCATTGAGCACGCATTCGGTACGTATTGTTAGAGGTAAAAGCTCAGTCCGCTTCTCCGATCGTTTCCATGCGAAAGATTGTTAAGAGAGACAAGAGAATCGAATGATTTGCTTTCGAGCGTGGCACGTACTGGCATGCGGAACGCGTTTAACAGCGCAAGCGATGGCCAAGAAATCTGCGGAGACGGATCTGCTATTTTCATCTGGCAACCGAGATAAAACGGAACGGAACGCGAACGAAATGACAGACAGTCCTGGAGGGTGGACTGATTTTATCGAGAGGTTGCTCTCGGTCCAGAAACATCGCGAAGTTGTTATCCCGGTTCTTTTTTACGGTTGCCTATGCGCCGAGCGTATTGTCACTGTTCGGAGATAAGTCCGGGGATTCGGCGAGTAGCCGGCGAACGGAGAAATGCGACATAAAAATTTCATATGGAACAGCTTGTACCGTGGCCAGGAACGATGGCGGCGATGTCTTGCCGGCCCGATTTAGGGTTCCTTACGAGTGTCCGCGTGCTTCTTACAAATATCTGTCGCGATGCTGCCACGCCGTCCTCTGAATGGACTCCCGGCGATTTTATTCGGCACGCCTCGCTCGGCTGCGATCATACAAAGATTTCACGGACCTGGTCTCTCTCTCTCTCTCTCTCTCTCTCTCTCTCGACGTAGATAGGGATCTTACTGTAAAGTACCCTTTGTATTCCGGCTTTTAAAGTATTTTCAGAAACCGGGGGAAAGGAATATTATTCAACTTTTCTGCCCCTCCGCAAAAGTTAACTTTCAAACCAAAATCGATTGGTGAAATTACGATGCTTCGATGCGGCGAAATTACGAAACTACGAGTGGTTTTCAGTGGGAGTTTAATAAAAACTTCGCTTTTTCACCGCTTCTGGCGACATTACCACCGAAAATTTCTTGCGGAACGAAGGACAAACGTTTCCATCTCCAGGCGAGGCGAATCTCCATTTTTGCCCGCGCCCAGATGTGGTTGTTAGTAAAATCGTGTCATAGCAGGACGGAGCTCGTTAAACCATGCAAATTTTGCATATCGCGATTCTTTTATCTTCTTCACTCGAGGCGGACCAATAGCTCGATCTATTTACCGCGCGGCACGATCATCCGCTGTGCAATATCATTGAAGGTTTCAAGAAATTTTTTAATACCCGGAATATGAATTTCGTCACGGCGGCGGCAGCGGTGGCGTTCAAGACTTCGAACGGATAGGCGAGATAGAAAGGAGCGTTCGGAATTGAAAGAAAGAATGTGAAACGGTTTTAATGAAATGACCCGGAGCTAAACGTTCTCATCCCCGCAGTCTATTTGATGTCTGACCGCTCCTCCCTCAGGGATGTTTTTCAGCTAGTCGGACCCGGTACGTTTCAGAATTTCATCGGTCTCGGGGCTTTTCGTTAGCTCTGCCCGCGTGTACGCAAACACCGGCCGGAACGTGCGGGGCGTAATTGTGAAAAATGAATAAGCGATGCGTCATAAGGTTTTGCCGTTACTACTTCTAACAAAACTTTTATTTACTGTCCCGCGTTTCGAAGTCTCGATAACGTTGTTGCGCCGTTAAAATGGCTCAACTTTCCGCGAAACTCTCGGTCATTTTTATGAAGTGGGGCACGAGGAATTTAGTGGAAGTATAATTCAAAATGTCGTGCTGCGAGGATCGATAAAGGCCAATAGACTGCGGATTTTTGCTCTATATCAAAATAACCCTCGTCAATCGCAGCGAAGGCGAGCCAAACAGAAATCTCCCACCATGAAAATAATACGTCGAGTTGAAAATAATATATAGACGATCCTAAATTCTATTAATACGTTCATTCTTTTAAATTTCACCTATCAATTTCTGTCATGAACGCGTAAAATCCGCAGTCTATAAATCATATAAATCAATATCATCGTACAACTACGGTTTCGTTTACTTACTCATGGAAGATTGATCCCCGATCGTTGCATCGAAAAGCGCTTACCTGCAAAATGTAAAAGAATTTAGACTATAATTTCTGTTGCAACAAAAATCGCATATATATATACATTATATAAGTCGCTGAAACTTTCGTAGATCATCGATCTCGGCAATCGTGTACAGCTTAAACGATTTTGCCGCAATCATGTCTGATTTAATGACCTATAGCGGTAATGATATGCGGCGAGCTAATGATGGACGAGGCACTTTGATCCGATAAAAAAAGCGATATTCCCTTGATTATTAAGAAAACGCAGTGGTCAACTCGAGGCGAGGCCTAATGTCTTACTCGTCAGGTTATTAACGCTCTGCTGAAGGAAAGCAACGGAGAAAGTGTAAAAAAAGCATCGATAACGAGTAACGCGGGTAATAATGACGCCATTATTCATTTCGCCGAGGCAGCTGTTCGTAAATTCATAAGTTGCGACACAGTAAGATTCCTGGTTCAACAACTGTGCGTGCTGACCCAAGATCAGCGAGGAGTTTGCCACGTATTGATCCATTTGCAACGACGCGATGACGTTACACATAATAATTCACGTTTCGCCGGACAAGCTCTTTAAACATTTATATTCGACACTCGTTCTCGCGTTTTGTATTTATTTTCCACACCTGCTACTAATTTTTTACGATTCTCCAATCGTGTCCACCGGAACACGATAACAAGCTCTTGTCGCGACGCTGTTCATCTCTGAAACTTGAATATCGAACCGGTCTCCTAATTTAGCCCCACCCCGAGATATAAATAATTTCATTCCCGGACACATTGAATCTCGGGAGTCGTCCCGGGAGCCAGGTTCCTTCGTTAAAAAGTTCAATGACAAGCTGAACAATTGAATTCTCGGGATCGGGTCGCGTTCAAAAAGTGTATTAAAAAAGTTGAAAAACTTAGTTTCCACATCGTACCTTATTTCAACTTTAGCCCTGCTTGTTCTGGACCCGCGAATTACAAATCCGGATTCGCTTTGCTTTTGCAGGTTAATACGGAAGATTGAAAATTTCGCGCGGATTCGTCGTCTCGAGATTTGAAGGGCCGCGAGAGCAACACGATTATTCCTTTCAATGTAATTCATATCTGCTACAAATAAATGTTATCTACAATTTGTTATGTTCGTCTATATCGCGAGAAAATACAATTCAATGCGAAACATTTGTTTGCATTGTTCGGGACAGAGCTTTCTAAAGATCGATTACGTCACACGAATTTGTTGGACGTCTCAGCTCCGCGGTGAAAAATAAAGGAAACTTTGTAAATAATACAGAAGTAATGGAAAAACGTGGCACTATTCCTGTCCGCTCGTACTCCGCGTTAAAAAGTATTCAGGGCAGTTCTACTTTGGAAACCCGACACACTTGCGAAACTCGCGAGAAGAAACCAGATTTCCAGGAGTCGCCGGCGTTCTTCGCGAAACAACTTTACCAAAAACTGGCAGCGGTAGTTTAAACAAATACAGATTCTTCGCGGAGCGCCCCTTTCCCCGAGTCCCCGAGTCCCCGATGCTTTTTCCTCGTTTAATCCCACCGTCGCCGCGTCTCGTTCCGAAACCTATCTTCCCCTCGTTTTCGTTACACCTGTCGCTATTTTTTTAGTTTACCACGTCACACGTGTCCAGCCGCATTAATATGTATGCGTGGGGAGAGCGCGCCCGCGCGCGTTTCGGCTTTAATTAGAAAATGAGAATTCCCGAATGAAAAAGGCGCGGAGCGACGTGAAACATAAGTCATGAATTCTACAGTTTTCCGGCCGACACTTGGATTTCTAATTTTTGCACGGCGCCTGCTTCCACGGGGGAAGCAAAAAAGAGCCGGGAGCACCGGCGGCGGGGTCCATCGCCACCGGGTTCTCCCGCGGCTGATTTGAATATCCAATATTTAAATGTACGGTTGACCCGTTCAAATTGGAATTATTCACATACGATTCCATCCTGTCTAACGTTGGCCCCGATACGATACGCCACCCGTGGGAGCGGACGCGTTAAGTCTATTTGTCCGCGTTCGGTTTAATCGCAAATTTCGTTGGCTATCGAATGCGCAATCCGGAATATGCAACAATTCCGGGACGGTTAACGCCGCCATTAGCCGACCCGGCAAATTTATACGCGAATACACGCCGGGAATCCGCGAACCCCGCGAAAGACAACGCGAGTCGCGCGTCGCGCGCCGCTTTCGAGAATATCGGCGAACCGATCCGCCAGAAGTTTGTTTGATTAGTTTTACACAGCCGTCTTCTGAATTTTCATGAGGCCCCGATCTCCCGCCGCTCCGACCGCTATTTTTATCATTCGATTTCCAGAAACATTCCTCGCGAGGACATTATTCAGATTAGTTAATTATTGGCGGTCCGCCGCTTCTACATTATGCAGTCGCTTTTATCGCAGAAGTAGGTTGCGTCCCTCTTCCGATTTTTTTTCGATTCGATAAGGAGTCGGTGCTAAGAGCACGATATAAACGCGCCGAGGGACGCGCGGTGCTATGAAAAATTAGAATACACTCGTCGAATAAAATTTCAAGAGTCGTGCTTGCATTAATAATGAATGAAACAGCGTGTCCTTCCTGTGGGCACACGAAATTAGAAACGATTCTAAAATTATAGAATAAACTATCAACCGACTAGCAAGTTCGCATAGTTTATTGTCGCGTAAGAATGGATAGCCCGAAACGAGATAGCATGGAATGCTATAAACAGCTGGCTTATTCGGTATGGTGTTCGAGCCATTACTTATTCATTGCGTCAGATGTTCTGAAATTGTGGAACCAATTGTGGAGTCCAATAAAAATAGTCGGGGCGCTGACCGTAAGAGCTAAAATTGCCTGGAAGTATAAAGCGCGGTAGACTGTCGGCCAACTACGAAGACATTGTAGGGGGTGTAAAGAGAGTATAGAAAAACGATAAACAAGTGTCAGGCCAATGCGGGCGGCACGAAACACGCAACAGCTTACCCAGACACGTGACAATTATTTCTCACAGTATCCGTGGCATTTTTCTTTCAAAATGTTCGAGCGTAATCAGACCGGGAATTTTTTAAATTTATATTACAAATTAATTGTAGCGATCTAAAACAGTAGAAAAGTTAACTCTACGTTTATTCGACTCGTTAAAATAACGAAATTCGAAATATTTTAATTTTCAATTATTCAGATTGTAATCTCAATCTAAAATTTGTGGAAAATTAATTCAAGAAATTTCTTTCTCTCCGACTTCAGCTGCCACGGAATTGTGGAGACTTTAGCAGCCAGTATTGTCGGTAATTTTCATTAGAGAGCAGGCGGCTGACAAAAGACTGGAGCACCGGGATCGAAATCTTTCGATTAGATAGCATGTACCATTGTTTTAAGAACGTCTAGCCGCCGAATGTTCGACAGGGTTGGCGCATCAACGTTAACCGGCAGCGTCCGGCAGGAACAACAAAAGCTCGACTGGGAGGCCGGTGTACGATTAAGTCGAACGCGGAATAATCGACGGAACGTTTCACAAATTGATTAGCCCGAGTCGAATCGCGCCGAGTTGAGTCGAGTCGAGTCGAGTCGAGTCGATTCGAGTCGATTCGGGTCGGGTCGGGTCGGGTCGGGATCGGACCGGAGCAGATCGGATCGGATCGGATCGAATCCCAATCCCGGTGGCTCGTGTTACTATCAGTTCTCGTTCCCGGCAACGAAGGCAACGGGAGGAATGAAAGAACATCAACCGCAAGCGAACCGAAAGAGTATAACTGTTTTAATTAGTTCGACGGTGGCTCGATCAGCGCGCGTTTCCTTTCGTCGACCCTTCAAACTTAATTCCCTTCACAAAGGAGGCCGGCTGGTAATTTGTGCTTTAAAAATCAATTACGAAAGCCTGCCACGGCTGCCAGACCGCTACCGCCGCTCTGCTGCCGCCACCGTCGTCGTCCCCGTTCCTCTTTCCCGATCATGATACCCTGAACTCATCGTCGGAACTTGATAACCGGCTACGATGGCACTCGATGGACTTATGATCTTTCTCTCGACGGCGAGCGGCGGTAGTACACCGGTACTTGGCTAAATACACGAAATTGCTCGGCCGGATTAACTTGCACGGCAAATCGAATTTCGCTTTCTCCCGGTGCGGCGGCGCCCGCGGATTTGATTAATAAGTTCATTATTGGATTGTCGACGGTGGATTTCCTTTGGGGTGGTCACGGCGTTGCGTGTATGATCCGCGTTTCCCGGACCGATCCGAAGACCGTTTGCCCGTGGGATCCATCAAATGGGACCCGGCCAGTACGAACGGTTCGAGGATACCTTGTGCTTGGGCTATCGTGAAAAGGGGCCAGCGGTTTCGTGTCTTCCGTCGAAATGATCGCCGACGCGCACCTCGTCGAACTGGGTCGTTTCATCGATTCGTTTCGATCCCCCTATTTTGTGAACCTGTCTGACACGGTTTCTAATATTCAAGTAATTAGCCGGAGATGATCAGCTACTCGTCGATTCAATCGATGCGGCGGCCACTCGTTTCGTAAAATTGGACAGCTCCGACGATTTATTTTTCGATCGTGTTAAGAATTTTGTTCAATATGCGAGCTTAATTGCGGTCTTAATGTTCATTGATCTATTCGGTTGCTGCCGAATGGATTCACTTTCGATTCACGGTTGCATGGAGCCGTGCGAATCAATATACCATCGGCTGTGTAGGTAATCGATACACGTCGAATGCGCAATGTAGCGTGGAAAATATAAGGAAGAACCGCATGCATGTTTTAATCGCATAATACAACAGTTATTAAATAAACTCTAAATAAATGAGTACAACAGCTACAAATAAATTATATTTGTAGAATAATCTGACAACACATTTACTATTATAGACAATTTACGTATTATTAGCTGAGTTAATTGTCAAAATTATAAGTTGGATGAAAACTTGCTGATAAATGACTGAAATATTATTTGTTCACCAGATTTCATAATTAATTTTTGTTGTGACATTTTGCAGAGAATTAAACGGTATTAAGCTCAAAGGATTAAAAGAGTAATTACCATGATTTTTACGTTGCCAGTCTTGATTTCACTAATTAAATTGCTTTGGATTTGCCGGATATTATAATTGCCGAGGCATCAACGATCGAATTGATATAAATTATTGGACATATTAAAAACGAATTAAATGATTCATCGTGCGGATGAATATTTCTGGATGATTTGTATATTACGTGAAATTCGTTTCACCTTCCGTTGCGATACGAAAGCAGAGTGCATCACGCGTATACCATATACGAGAATTTCTCGTGAATTTTAGATATTGTAAATTAAGAATTTTATTCGGCGCTTATTGAATTACGACGATCGCGACGGTGTAATCAACGGTAATTTTCGTAAGAATTTCCAGATATCAATTATCAATTCCAGTATAATATTCTAAACAGGTCGTAGCAGAAAGTTCTTCGAACTGCATCTCCATTTCGAGGAAAACCGCAATATCTCGAATTTCCACCGCAGCCCTCGGCGCAGTTCGTGTAAATGCGGGCATCGCATATTACATCCGCTGAATCCCGTTTAGTAGAGTAACAAATAATAAATTAACCGTAACCAACAGGCATCCATCATTGGCCGTATCTAAACTCTCGCCGTTTTAATTAATACTGCGAATATATCCAACCGACTGCGGCAAGCGAACAAATAAAACTGCTGAAAGAAATAATTAAGAAACGACCGTGTCTTCCAAGTTTCTCTCAGGAAAAAAAAAGTAATAAATATTTAACAGGTCATAAATCCTTTGACATCGTGTTCCTTTATACAGGAACATGATGCATATTTGCTCGACAAATTAATAAAAACGACTTCTTGAGAGTATCTCGTTTAATAATATTAATAATCTCGCTTTAAATTAAACAGCTGATTTTTCTTTAAAAGTAGCTATTTATAATATTTTTCTATGCGTTTTTCACATCGAAATATTTTGTAGTAACGTTAGCGAAATGAATATAAATGATTATTGATTATTTTCAAAAAAGAATCGACAACGATGATCGATAAATATATATGAAGAATTATTTTCATAGAATTATCTGTTGAAGAATTTCAGTGGAAGTAATTTACTTTGATTGCGCCTTCTATTACCGGTTCCAATGGATCCATGTTATACCTCTTGTCGACCGATTTTCGTTGTGTTTTAAATCAACTTTAGTTGCTTCATCGGCATTCATGCCACTTAACTAGCAATTACTCGATCGGTAAGCTCATTATCGTATTATCAGAAAAGGATTTACATCGAGCGTGATGCACAGAACACAAATGCTCATTCATTAAAGTCACATTTACCGTTAATGCCTGACATATTGCTTGTAGGCGTATCGGAATGGTTTCGCGATGCGATTTATATAATTTGCATGAAGGTACAGCGTTCTGCTAGTTAAATCTGCTGAAAAACTCGAGTGACAACGCGATACAGCCTCGCGAAACATTGTTATAACGTCCGATGTGCCTCCGCGACGAGATAAATAAATCATCTTTCAAAATATGAAAGCGTAAACACCATAATTAAAATTTAATGCTGAAATTGACGGAGAGATTGGCGGACATTCGCACCGCGCGAAAGAAACGTTCAATCATGAAATGAATGAAAACGCACCAAATTTATATTTTGTATGAACAAAATGATGATAAAATAACGTCCTACATTGATTCTTCTCACTTTAGCTGGCCAAATAAATTGAACGCAAAATACCAAAACTTTTGCACGCTACGTTTTACACGAGTAAATTTTAAATCCTTTGCTGATCTTTAAAACTCATGATTTTCAACTTTTTTAATTAAACACTTTTATTAAAACCGGTTATTTTCCATATGAATTCCTGTACGACTGGATTCTTATTCGAATGAATTTTGATCTGGATAAATTTGTATTCGATTCGACATTTATTCGATAGCGTCGAATAAATATTGATCTTTCACCCGTCGTGAGATTTAAGATTTCGTCCAAGTCTGATTTTCGCTTGTTCTCCAGACCAGAACCACCACCACCACGAAGCTCGATGTATTTTTAATTGAAATCTCCGCGAACTTTGTTTTCGTTTACATTAGAATTTTCTTCGACACGGAACTGCGCGATAAATATCCTAAAGCGGGAAACGTGTTTGCAGAACATCAGCATATCGAACAACAGCAACAACAGAGGAACGCTGCGACGTCTTAACAGCAGAGCGTAGCATTGTCGGCTAAAATCGTCAGAGACGCCCGTCTCACCGTAACGAAATTCAGATTGTGTGTTTAGCGCTGTTCGAGGATCCAGTATCTTGTGAAACAGTTTCGCGTGCACAGTGCTGTGCTACGATAACACTTGCCGGAGATACTGACACCTATTCCGTGTTAGACGTAAAAACGACAGCGCATATGCCGAGACGTTCTCCGTTTGCCTCAAAGAGGCTTCTTGGGTAAATACGTAAGACCAATAGAATATAATAACGCGTGTTCCGAATCATATAGTAACAGTTAGTTCCAAGCATTTCTCTCCAACGTTAAATAGAATCTAAAGCTTGCATTGATTTATTTATACAATAATTTTAATCGTATTTTCAATTCCATGGAATCGGAAAACTATATTTTCTCGATATAACTTGTCGATGTTCAATTGAATTTAAATCTCACGTTAATTGATTAATGCAATATAATTTCAATCCTATTTTCAGTTTAACGAAATCAGTACGCTACGATATTTTTTAAATATTTATTTATAAAATTAAACAGAATTTCATTACTTAGCCAAATCCTTTCTTAATTCAATAAAAATGATAAACTCAATATAGTGACTATTTTTCGAGTTTTCCTTTTAATGTTGAATAGAATTTAAATGTCGATCATCTTTTCGAACGCCGAGATCGAGCAGTTTAAGTTCACTGCTAAAGAATGATAATGCACTTACCGTTAATGTGCTCGAAACAGGAGATAATCCTCAGCTTCAATTTATTAATTCGATCAATGAACTAATTCAAACAGTTGTGTCTATTACCGGAGTTTATGCCTAAATAGGTTATTAGACTAACAGAATCATGTTTCCACTAGATTATCCTACTTAAGGTCTTCCGATCTAAATGTTTTGCAGTCACAGCATGTAGCTCAGATATATTCCCCAGAGAGCTATGACAAGTATTTCATTTTCAAGAGATATAACTTCTAACAAAACATTAACTTACCATCGTCGAATCTATATTCGGTATTATAGTAATTTCATTGACAATTGTTATTTGAAAGGACATAATCGAGCTTCTCCTATACACGGTTCAACCATCGAAATAAAAACCGTGAACAGACTTCCAATAAATAAAATGTTAAGAAAGAAAAGACTCGTTCGTTTCGCAACATATTAGATTATAAAATCGAGATTTCTGGCTTGATCTGCTTTCCGGGCACAGCAATGCCGAAGTAATTTTTCTCGTCCCTTTGCATTCTTTGTATTCTTCTCTCGCAACAAATGCATCGTGCTTCCATTCAGCTGACTCCGGTTCACTTTTATATTTCGCGTTAGAAATTTCGTAAGGCGCATTGGAATTCAGTCGGTTGCCTCTTTCAGGAGACGGGGAAAATCTCTGGAAAAGATTTATTTTTCCTTCGTACTTCTTTTGCTACCGGCAAAAATATTTCCCCTCAGACGAACGTATTAACTATTCTTTTAAGCTCGACGATCACTTGTTTCGGCTATAATCTCGTGCTCCTCGGTACATGCCCGGCACGTTACGCTCTCGGATCTCCCTCGGCTTTCTTATATGGCAACACTCCTGCAAATTCGTACTTACATTCAAATTTATTCTCTTGTTACGTATTCTATAGCGCCGGAGCAGATTACCCTCGGCATTAGTGTGTGTGTGTGACGCGATTATGCTACGAATTCTCGTTACGTTGCTTGCTCATTATTTTGCTCTTAACAATGTTTTAAATATAAGTAAATATGATAAAAATTATATTAAAACGTAGCATGATCATTTTTAGCGACCCCTTAGAGTTGCCACTCGATTAAAAGGGATATACTGTGTTAAACAAATCTTTAAAGCCAATTCATTTCGCGTCATGAAAGACTTAAAATTTACAAATATATTTTAGTTCTCGCTGAAATTCCATACTCGTCAAAAGCAACTAACTGGTAGTCCGTAGAATATTATTAGAATATTATGTTACTCCTTAACTTAATATTCCACATATTCCTTTACTCTTCCGTGAACTATGCGGAACTTAATGAAAAGCAAAATTGATTGTTTCGCGAACAGTTGTGCTTACGGAGCAGCGAGCGTTCTCTAAATTTCTCGTCGAACAACCAGCGTATCCGAAGAGAAGCAAAAAAGAACAAACAGCGCCGGCCATAAATTTATGAAAATTCTCTCGTTTCCGGAGCGGCGCAACGAAGTTAGTCTCCGTAAGCTACTCGAATCACTCCCCCGCAACGGTCGCGCGAAAGAAATCCAGTTCGTCCAATTTCGTTTCCTCCCCTCGGCTTCTCGCTCGGCGAAACAGCGCGAGAATCGTTTTCGCCTCCGCGGATATAGCTGCGTGGCACGAGGGAAATTTAATTCCTTGTCTTTTTCCACCTACGGGGCCCGGTAAATCGCGGGCGCCGTCGCGGCTCTAACTATTTTTACAGTTCGGCGTTTTAGTGGGCCCGCTTATATATCCCCGTGCGGAATTACGGGGTTCGTTATGCAGGCCACGTTCGAGCGCGAGCGCGAGCGCGAGCGCGAGCACGGCCGGGGCCGCTTTACTGTACACGCGTGACTATAGCACGAGACTCGCGGTGATCGAAATATTCGATTCTTATGTCGCGAAAGCCCGGCCAACGGAATATATATTCTGTTATACGAGCACCGGGAATTATTTAATCAGTTAGCTGTAGCTGTCTCTTTGGAAAGCGTCTAAAAGTTACTGCAAACGAGTTATACAAATTTATAAACTGCATTTTCCCAGTAATGGCAATATGCTGCCGCGTCGCACGGTTTAAAAATATTTTTTTTTAATTTGCTGTGTCCTCGACATACGCTGGAGGAATTATTTCTGAAATAATAATTACAATAGTCATAACATACTATTGAATGCAACATGTCGTTTTATGAGATATCAAAGCAAATACTGCAACAGAAAGTTAATAATTGTTCGAATACAATGTTGTAGGTTGAAATTTCAGGCGACAGTGTGTATGTGTGTGTGTGTGTGTGAAATTAATTTCATTGTCTTTACGTCAAGTACAAAATTATAGTCGTCACACATATATTATGCTGCCGGTGAACGAATTTCGTTGGATATTTCGCAATTTATTTTAGACTTTCCAATTTATTAAAGGTCTGAGGGGAATTCTGACTGCACCTTGCGATACAGCAGATGTTTTTAACTTAAACACTGATGGAAAACAGATGGAACACGGAATTTTCGAGGAATCACTCGCGGATTCGTTTTTAGCGCATTTAAATCGATAAGAGTCGCTCACCGCATCGCAAAGCTTCTATTATATTAATTTATCTCTCTCTCTCTCTATATATATATAATTGTCTGTGTTAGATTTAAAGAACTAAACCCTTACATATAAAAAAAGGGAAATGATACAATTAATATCAAAAGGATCTATCACGAAATTTTAATCACACCGAAATTAAATCGTCGAACAAACTAAAGCAGCGCATTGAGTTTCAAAATTATTAAACGTCACATCGGCTGGAAAAATCGCCTAGGCGATCGCTCGATAATTAATCAGCGTATGTAATCGAAAATTGTCGTGTACCCGGCGTTCGATAGTGGTGGAAAGCGGGGATATTTCGGAAACAGGGTGAGCATCGAGGCGTGCCGGAGTGGGAAAAGCGTCGCTGAAGCAAGGCGCGGCGCTAAAGACACGAGAGACGGATTGGGAACGTCTTCGACAGCCAGTTTAAATCGTTGAACGCGGAGCCCTGCTTAAAAGATAAGCGTCGAGCTGTTGGGAAATTGAACTCTGCCCGGTTCGCCAGTCGCCTTTGCCAATTAATTATTTACTGGGCGCGATAATGACGCGTGAATAAATCAAGATTGTCTTCCGCGGAAGATCGAGTTCCGTTTCTCTGACAGTCGGGTCGGTGCCAGTTTTCGGCGAAGATTTCTCGAGTAACGAGTTAGCACAGGGGAAGGGATAAGCGTATTTGATTCTCTTTGAGAATTACAGTCGACAGCGAGGATATAGTGAGTCAGCCGAGCCGGTGGAACCATAAACAGCGGCAGCTTTGCGGGTCCGGATCTGCAGGGACCTTAGATAAAGGTCTTCGGGGTTTAATAAATTTGAAGAATTGCCGTCTAAGGGGAAAATGGTAGGCGAGGTCGAACGCCCGTGCATTCGTTTACGAGATATCAATTTATAAAATACTGAACTCAATTATACCTCTCGCAGCTTTACCTCGGAAGATGCGGGCATTATTTTAGAAATCTGTTCAACTTATATATGTATATATCGTTGCATTCTATGTTGTGTTTCATCAATTGACAGGTCTTTAAAAAATTATTAGAGGTCCCACATCGAGCTGAGTTTAATAATAAAGTTATTAGTATTGTCAGGAGATTATTTTACAGATGTCTAACTGGAGCTTTCCGAGAATCTAAGTTACATTAAGATGAAACCGTCTCCAAGATACAGGTCCCCCGGAACGATCAACGTTTTCTTACGCAATGTGGGTCAGTAATACTCTCCTAGAGAGGTATTTAGGTTTCCCACACTCGCAGTGTAAACACACGGTTGGCAGCCTTAATTACATTCTCAGTTAGGGTCGCTGAAATTGACCCTTCACCAAGAATCACTAACAACTAGAGCACTCGAACGTTGAGTCGCAGCGTCCGTGCATTCTGATAATTAATGCATTCCATGCTCGTTGGGAATGCACAGGATTCGAACTTTTGAAACACGTTGAAAAAATGTAAATCGTTACCACAAGGTTCACATTTCTCATAATTCAGTTGGTAAAATTCTATTGGCCGTAAAGGATGCGGCGAGTTTGCTCGCTTTTCGCGGAAAAGTCGACGGATAGCAGATAAATAGAATAAGCGCCTAATCTGTTTTTGGCCAGTTCCCTCCGACGTTTCGCGTTTTTCGGATTAATGTTAGTCGGGTCCGGGTACCGTTTTACCGACGTAATAACACAGAAAATATTCAGCAGTTTGAAATCACTTTAAAACCGCCGCAGTTTTCCCCCCCCCCCCCCCCCCCCCGTCCCCCGGTCCCAATCTCATCTCGCAGAGCAGAGAACATGATTCATTTAAAACTTTTCCACCTTCGATCTTGCCCGGTTTCGTTTCCGGG
>NC_135780.1:6959871-6984400 GCF_028453695.1 Augochlora pura
GCGGTTACCCTCCCCGAAATGATCATTGGCGCGTTTAGTTTAGTTGCTTGCACCTTTGACTGGCGTGATCGAAATGGGCAAATAATTGAGCAAATTATTGCGTATGCAAAGCGTTCCAGATAGGAAGCCGTACTCGGGGTAATATTAATGCGGCTCACGCAGCCATTACTGGTTTGCATATTGGCCGGTACTATCATCACCGCCATTATCATTGTTTCGTGACTACTCTTAATATCACGGGCTCCGGAAACCTTTGGGCATTAACGGATTTTTCTCTAAAGTCTACAATTTCGACTTGTTTTGAAAATTTTGGAAAAACTCATATTATAAAGGATCTTTTTATTTGAATTAGTTTCTAAAAATGTTGGGTACAGCAAATAAGTCGATGAACGCTTATTAAAAAATTAATATCGAAGTTTATATTAATTTAAAATATGGATCAACGAATGGTTCAAATTAGAATATTTGGATGGGCGAGTGAAATTCCATTTCCGTAAAATCGCACACGTTTATTTAATCGAAAGGATATCACAACTTCCAAGGTTTTTTGTGGTAGCCGTATCATGTACATGCATATATCGAGGAGTATAGATTTCAAGTATGTACATATATAGGTGCATGCGCCAGGTAAATGTATGTAGGATACAGATCCTATTTATGTTGATAGTGATAGACTTTCGAGATGGAAAAAGGGTCAATATTTTATCGATACCGAAGAAGCCTGATATCAAATATTTTTCGTTGATGCTAGAAAAGGATGGTATAAAAGGATCAGTTCTAAACTCATGAGCTAGACTTTGCTCCTCTGCTTGGAGACACGCTTTACAGATTACGTGCTTCTTCCTATCCGCTCTCTTATCCATAGTTCCACTATAGCTAGTTCGAATAAAATTTAGTCGATATTCATTCCTACTGTGTAACGATTTAATTATGTTATATTTACTTAACGACGTTCAGCAAAAATGCCAGAAAATTGAAACATCGTAAATATCATGGAACTTCATGGATTTGCGAATGTTTTAGGATAGCGAACGTTTTTTCTGCGGGAATTTATTTTAGAGCGGTGAAACGGCCCGATACAATTTTTCTGTCCCTCTGCTTTGTGGATATAACTGTATAAACAGTCCAAGCATTTATCGAAAAATAAATACGTCTGTACTAAAAAATAGTTCGGGACGGTTTAAAATTTCCCCGAATTTACACAGTTTTTTAAAAATTCTGAATTATCGATTCCCGACTTTAAGAATAATTATTACTATATTATATTTCAAAGTATTTATTAGAGATCTACCGATAGACGAAGCGTTAGCATATCGCGAACAAACATAATGGATTATTTAGGAAAGAATCTATTTAGGAGATTGCGACCCCAGCATTGTTTATTTATCAGCATCGACGTGACCGTGGTCGTCTTGCCGCCTAAGAATTCCAGGTCAAAACGTGACCGTTAAATTGGCATTTACGAAACCGTAAGGCGTGATTTACGGTCCGACCGGCGAAGAATTATTTTTGTCTCTTGTAGTGAAGACTTACCGT
This sequence comes from Augochlora pura, assembly GCF_028453695.1. NCBI lineage: Eukaryota > Metazoa > Arthropoda > Insecta > Hymenoptera > Halictidae > Augochlora > Augochlora pura. Next base: position 6,961,408 of record NC_135780.1, read on the forward strand.
GGTGGAGCCACGTCGCACGGAATGCAGCGGACCACGGATTCTCAAACTGCGGATTGCAACCCTCTGTCCAGCGAGTTGCGAATGACTCCGAGCCGAGGCGACGGACACCACTCGACGGAGCCACTCGAGAAATAAGGGGGACAGCAAGAACCAGATTGCCTCTCGAGATACACTTTTCAATGCTATTGATTTTTTGGACACTCCGCAGCCCTCGTGCCTGCGCCGCCTAAGACACCTTCCATTTTCAAAATTACGCTGACTCGTTCGTTTTCCTTGTCACCGTGGCGCGTACGCTGCGCAGATCCCTAAAGTGTGATTGAAGAATTCTTTCCGAGTGCTTGAAATATACAGCATGCCGCAGCAATCATTTCGTAAATGATTAATTGCGAGAAAATTTAGGTCCCGACGCTTTGGGATGCAGCCACGATTGGTAACGTTTTTCTGGAATATTTTAATGCTAAAAATAGCTATCTTATATTGCTTCGTCAAATTAACAATATTACGGGTCTTTGGATTTCTCGCAATTTTTACCGAATACTTATCATCTCTGATAACAAATTTAATAAATAAATTCCTGATAGATATATCTTTACAATCTGGATAAATAAAAGCGTTATTAAACGTTTACAAGAGTGTTGTACATTTTTTTTATACATTGCAGACATTTGTTACACTTGTTATGATGGGTCATTTTTTGAATAGTCCAACGAGTTGTAGCACGAAATGGACTCGTTCAACACAAAGCCATAGATTAGTGGGGACCCAATGGGTCACGTTAAAGCGTGTCCCAGCTCTCCTGCCGAATCCTCCTTGATCATGCAGTTGACGCGAACAAGACCACTCAGTTTTCGATCCAATGTTCCGGCTGTTGGGAAACTGACACAATGACAGGAATTACTAAATAGCTAATTGTTATTCAACATCGTGGAACTCCGCGGATCGATGAGCCTTCTTTTACCCTTACACCCAATTGCGAATGTAAACGATATTCCCACGGAATTAACTTGTGGCTCCTTTTCCTTCCGTGTGTGGTCTCGGAAAATATTCTTTAAAATTAAAAAAGAATATTCTTTCCTTTAACCACTCTCTCAGCAGCAGACAGATAAGTTTTAAAGCAATCGTAACGCGAATCACGAATTATACGCGCGCGTGCTTCACTTCAAAATTCGTCCGTTCCACGACCAATCCGGATTCCACGGCTCATATCAAGCGAGCCCCGGAATTAATAGTTTTTAATCAGACAGGCTCGCCGGAAATTCGGGCGAGGTTAAACAGGAGAGACCCCGGTGAAATTAGAGAAGGGTTGAGAAGCACTGCGCCGAAGAATGTGGTTCTTGTACTACCTCCGGGGGGGTGTCGTGAAAGATTTGGAGCACCTAGACGCATTCCCTTTGTTACGACGAAACACGATCGATCTGTACATCTCGGCAAAGATAATAAAACGGATTTAAGAAATCGATGCGACCCGTGTACGACGGTTACATCGCGCCGATACGGAACGACGGTGTTACGTCGCCCGTGACAAACAGTTTTATCCGTCGTAAACAATCCTGGCTACCGTCCTCCGCGTTTTATGCCGCAGATAATTCGATATTACTGCGTTTTCAGTTCGCCCTGAGGAAAAAATAATTTTTAACCCTTCGCTCCTACGGGGGCTGGTCTCTCGCCGGTCTCCATCATTCTGTTTTATAGCCGCGATGCGGATGCTCCCTATACGGTATACCGCGTCTCAAAAGTTCGCTGGATCTTCTGCTTCCCGGAGGCGCAAAGCCGAGCATGCCAAATTCTTTGTTTCCTTTTATTTCGCTCGGAAGTCGCGGGATCTTGGAAACAGAAAACCCTGCTTTCTGATAATTACCGGCGTATTCTCCGGAACTTATGTGTTTTCCTCCAGCGGTGTACGCGCGGTTTTTGAGGTTCCATATACGTTCTCTACTGTTCTCTTTTATTTGGCGAGCTATTGTGCGAACACACTTGGCATCGTTGAATCGGAACTGCATTAAAAACATTGTTCCATGTTTACTTGAGAAACGTAAGACGCGCCGCGGTCGACGCGCTCCTTTTTTAAAGAAGTTAGCCGGGTGTCCGTGTCGCAGGCCCGACAGATTAGTTTTTCGGAAGAGAGTCGCTCGGATTCCTTACGGCAGTATTTACCGGGGACAACCGCGTACAAACGAATTGTCCGCCGGTGGTGCGTGCGCGACGCGTTATGGAGCTTGTTGTCGTCGTAGTTTCGCGTTACTTATCGTCCTCTTCTCCCCGGGGAAAGTATAATCTCGAGCGTATCCCCGCGGTATTCTTCTCCGGTTGCCACGGGGCGTGGGGGATCCACTTAGCCAAAACTCTTCGAGCAACTTTCGCGGCATGCCGCGCACGTTTTCATTCCTAATTTGTCACGGCTCGTTTCAAAAGCTTCGTCTGCCCTCTCCGGGCAATATCGCGGCCAGACGTGTCACTTATTAAGCGCGTTCTATCTTTAGAATTTCGGGGAACTTCCTAATACCTGGCCACCACCGAGATATTGGCCAGTTGTTGGCAATCGGGGATTCCTGGGCGTGACGCCACGAACTTTCCTCGTTCTTCAACTTCTTCCTCTTCTTCTTCTTCTTCTTCTTCCTCTTGCCGAACTGTATTATTTATACAGAAAGGTGAAACGACGTCGCGACGTTCCAGCATCCGATTTGACAGGCGACGCTTCATTTTTCTTTCGAAATATTTTATGCGCTCGAGTCTGCTTCGGTCGCTGATCACTCAAGCCTCGTATCAACTTAATTCTCACCTTTGCTAAGATCGGTGGGTTTATAATCCTTATAGAATAATCAGTAATAAAAATAACAATGTTAGTTGAAATGATAATTATTTATTTAATTATCTTAATGCTACTCTGATCGTAATTCTAGTATTTTTTCATAATCAGAATTATTTTTAGGAAATATCAATGAAGAAACGCTAGAAAAAGTTGTGAAAAAACATATGTGAATATAAATAATACGGGTACAAAGCAAAGTCATAAAAATACTAAATATTTCGTCCATTATGCTTTTTCATTTTAATGAGCAGTGAAAGAGGTAGCCGGTAATGTGTTCCTATTAACAATTTATGTTTCTTCTGTTTTCCTTGGGAAACGAGTTTTCTTTGCCATTATTGAAATAAAAATTTCACCCCTTTCGCCGCCGCGACGGAAATGTAACATTTCACCGTGACAAAGGAGACGAAAAAGGAGAATTGAAAAAGCAATCTTAGCAACGGCGTTCCAAAGCCACTTATGTATTTCTTTTCCAAGCTTCTCAATTACATTACGCGAATTGCACCCGCTACCTATTAGTTGATTGCCTACAAATTGACCGAACCTGTTATTCCTGCGGAATCTTTCAAAATCGTACATTAGATGATTCGATACGTTTGTTATTTAATTAGACGAGTGGTCGATATTACGATAACGTATAAAAATTCATATTGAAAATTTCAACAACTGTACACCAAAAAAAATTGGCTTGGAAAATTCTATTTTCGGCTCACGATTGTATTGAATAATTTTTCTAAAATTCTCTTAGATGAATGTTTATTCGAGAGAGTTGGAACAATGCCGAACCCTGGTTCGAATGTTTCGATGAGCTGCCGTTTGTCCGACGCGATGGCCAAAGGTATCAAAGCAGCACGATTAATGGAGCATCGCGGCGACCGGTTGCTCAGAATCGGTGGTCGTTTCATAGAAAGAAGAATCAACCAGTTTAACCATAGCGAGGGGATCGGCGATCGTTTAACCGGCGATACGAGAAGCCAGCCATCCGCATGGGATCCCTGGAACGGTTTCCCGGCCTTTCGACAGCTTACGGGTGGTGATCCGTTCGCGGGCGGATCCATCTTCAGGTGTCTTGCAACATGCAGGCCGTCGATACACGGCCAAAGGGGTGTGCATAATTTGAGGCACCGGAGTGCAGCTCGTTCGCTCGAATCCGATTCTGTGGTCAGCTTATTCAAGCTTTGGTCGCGCAATTGGAGACGGATCGGACGTGCCGGCTGCTGACAAGGAACTCTGATAATAGAGGCAAGCTTCAGAGGAACTGGAATGCACTGTACATTGTCTGTTCAGAGGGAAATTCGGTATTGACGTAATTAGACTACATGCTACCAGACGTTCCACATGCCGTGACACCGTCCACCCGAGGTACACCACCGCTGGGATTTCATACCGGTTACTCATATCTCGAGGGCAACCGGCTTGCCCGTAATTTCATCCTTTGAAAATTAAATTAATCATCGCTCCTCCCCCGCATCGGCCGCACTATCCGCGGCCGCACTTTGCCTGCGATTATCCGGCGTATTCCGAATCTATTCGATCGTAAATGACCATTTTACGCTGCGAACTGCCGTCGACTTCTCGAAGAAACGGCTGCGCCGACGCGATGGGACTTGTGCGAATCGCCTAACTGTGAACGCGCATTTTGAACTCTTGCGATTTTCAATCTCTCTCTCTCTCTCTCTCTCTCTCTACCCAGGGACTCAAGTAATTAGTGCAATCAATAACATATCAATTAGTCCAATGTAGGAGAACATCAAACGAATGGGCTAGGGCTTCCCGTTTGATTGAAGCCGACGACTTGGTCAATGTTAATCCGTAAGCGACAATCGCGTTGAAATTTTACGGGGACGATTTTTTTTTCTCCCGTTCCTTCAAGCTGCACCGGTATTCCATTATTTTAAAACGGGTTTCCCATTTACGGAGTCGTTTGAATGGAGGTCGCTCCTACCATTTACGTAACTAGCCCATTCTTCTTGTCTCGTGACGCCGCTACGCAGACACGTGGATTACGAGTTTTAGGGATGCACATGACTGAAAAAGGACGGTATCTGATGAAGGCAGCGTGACGTACGTGCCGATTAGATATTCATTGGAGTAGTTGTAACAAGTATTCCGACTGAGAATTATTCAACTGATGGATTCTTCAATTTCCGTCTATTGTTTATTCCCCTGAATCGAACAAAGCAATGAGAATTATTCTCTGCGACTTTATTACATTATTTATGGAAAGAAATTATACGTACTAAATTATAGTGTGGCAGATTTTGTGAAATATAAAATTTATCTAATGCACAGTTAAAGTGGAATATTGAAAATCTTTTAAAATAGTAATGCAACTTTAGAACAAGTAAATAAACGAATGCTAAATTACTAGTTTTAAATTCGTTTTCTCAGATTCAAACTTTGTGCCTGTCTTACGTTTGCAGATTATTATTTTGCAACATCGTTCACGAGACACCTGGAATGAAGACACGTCCAACAGGGAACTACAAAAATTGACTATGATCGAATGTAGAGACACTATCTTCTAAAAGCTCGTGCCAGTAACGGTTTTCGTTCTGCGAACTTTCAGAACTTTTACGTTGGAGCTGCCAAGTCGCGTATTAGATTTTAATCGCGATCAGTTATTGTCATGGAAAAATGCACCATCCTTCCCAACAATCGGATAACCGTGCTTACAGTTTGCGATCATGGTTCCTATTACCTACATCGTATCGTTCTGCTTCAATTTCAAAGCGGACAGCATTGGAACAACAATTTCTAAACGTTACTCGTAAATACAAATGTTGAAACATTTTCCAATGTAATAAAATATTAAGTTGGGTATATGTTGCAGAAAATATTAATACAGAAATTCAATTTTTCAGAAGAATCCTTATACTTTAAAACTTTAAAAACTTTGTATATACTATTTCTATAAAAGCTAGTCGTTCCAAGATCTCAAAAGTACTCGAGCACTATAAACCAATATTAAAAAAGTTATTCCGTTTGAAAAGGCGTTCGCGTGGTGTCCGCGAACGACGGTACGTGGTCCACGAAAATCTCTCGAGCACGCGAAACTGAACGGGCGACGATTTTGAAAAAAGAAAGACTGTGCTTCCCCCCCTGTGATTAATCCGACACTCATTATCCGAAAATCGCGTCACGTCGTACGATTTCCATTATCGTTCCGGCAACTCCGTTATACATTTCAAAAACGCCTTTCCATTATGCGGTAAGTCCGAGGTATTACGTCGTCGTTGTGCACCACATTCTGCCTCGGTCCGCGAACATTTTTACGAGAACAAGCAAACCGTCAAAACCAAATGCGCCGCGTAATACCTGCGCAGCATCCGAAGACTTCGAATCTCGGTTTCTCATTTACCGTTCCGCGAGCGGGAGAGAAAAATCATTTCCCCCCCGGTGCTCCGCGATCCCCCGCAATTACGCGGGAAATTGCGCGATTTTTAAAACAGACTATTATGCACCGTGTACACCCGGGGATTCTGGAAAACCCGGGCAGTAGCTCACTTCCGGTCGAAAGTGGAACGGAAGAAAAAAAAGTCAACCCCCGTGGAACCAGCTTCGCCGGTTGTTTAATCATATATATCCTGCAGTTGGATCTATTATCTCTTGCGGGCAGAACACGACGCACGCGAAATCTTCAGATAAATCTTCACCACTGATTGCCGTATCATTTTGTCCATTACCATCTTCTCCCAGCCACTTTCAAGCGTCGGACTCGAAGCTTTTATTTCATTTTCTCACAGTGGATTTAGGTTGACGAAAAATTGATTATCTACTGTAAAAAATTTTAATTATTTGAGAATAACGTGGTCGTTTGTTTCCAATGTTTTTACTGTACCGCGTTGCCCACACATTTTTGTCGTAAATGCTCTCCGAATCAGCAATAATTAAACAGCAGATCTTTTATGCAAATTTCCATTTGCATATGGTACTTATGAAAATTAGCATATGGTCCAAGTTTCTTTTGCTCGGTAGTAACTGTGGTTAAAATAAAATAAAACTCGTTTTACGATCGAGATTTTATGAAGATTTATATTAAGCCTTATCAAAATGTCATTCGATACATTGTAGACAATAATGTAGCGTTTTATTGAAATATTTCAATAAAATTGTAGTTCCTCCAATACCGTGTACACTTGGATATTTTAATGACACGCAAAAAAATTGATGAGAAGCTCCAAGCAACGCCCCAACCGTCCAATTCTTAATCCTTTAAATTTCGTGCACGTTCTTATCTATTAAATTGCTACTACTTCCCAGAATAGTCAGAAATTGTTTTACATTCGAGGCATAAAAAGCGCCGAAACCACGAAGTCGTGAATGTACCTGGCTGTCATAGAAAACTTTGGGCATTTGACATAAGAACTAAACTGATCTGTTCGTTAAGGATTAACGTCGTTGCTCCGGGTTTTATTACAACGTAAACTCCTTCCTCTCGCTCTTTCTCGGAGTTTAGAGACCATTCCCCGAGCTTCCACGGACTTCTTTAGAGTAGTTTTAGCTCTTTTCGCTAGAATGAAAAGACTCCGACCAATATTGCCCCGTATCGAACTATGTCCACCGGGGATAAACATTTATCGCGCGAATCGAAACTTGCTTTCCGCGCGATGGATCTGTTCGCGTCGATTGAAAACGTCGACCTTTTTTTGGTTCCACTAATTTTCTACGAATACACGATGGATATAGTTCCGTTTTTAAAAATCGATTTAAAATCGCGCGGCGCTGTGCATGACGTATTCCGCAGCTGAACGACTGCTATTTTTAGTAATATGGCATTCTACCGGCGGGGGAGAACCAACACATGGCTCCACGGTCTACGGTTCTACGGGTCGAAACGACGGACGAGGAGCAATTAAGCACGTGCTCCGGTTTCGATGTACCATTAAACGCCTCCCGACACGCGAGCCAGTATTATCATAAGCCGTGATCACTGCGAAACGACATCCTCGGCGACCGTTATCATACAACTTTTCGAATTTTAAATTCGGTTCCAATATCAGCCGGTTACATTTCTTTTCCACGAGTCTAGCGCTAAAGTAATTATATCATACTTCAATAGATTTCCCAAACACGTAATACCAACGAACACGTAATTCCCATTACCTATAATTAGAAAGCGTACCCTTAGATGGAATAACAATTCTCTACCTCGATTATAATAAACGGAAGTCGAATAAAAATGTATTTTCCCTGGGAATAAATTTACGGAGCCGAAAATGATATGACAGTATTGTTAAAGCCCTCCGCTGTTTTCACCGTTCCGCGTTTCGCTTGCCCATTTTTCTCATAAATGCATAAAATTCGCTGCCCTGTACATGGTTATAATTACACCGAACATCACCGACAGCGTGTCTGGCAATTGCAGCTCTGTTTCCACTTGCGTGCGTTTGAAAAGTCCGACCATAATCAGCCGTACAAAGTGTCAAACAAGTGGCACGACCAAGTCATTCAACATGCAAAGGTACGTGTAAAGTATGAAATACGATTATTCCATTTTTAATGAAAATAATCCAACGTACAGCGTCAATGTTTCTTCTGAATGAAGCATAAGACGAAAAAATGTTTAACGTTATTAATTATAATTAGCAACGAGATCGAGACAATGCAATCATCAATCAATATTTCACGAATAAATATCTCGTATAATGAAGCACGTTCTGCGATTTTTTAATTCGATAAAAGCGAAATAAAAAACACCAAGACGCTTTCCAGTATTTAATAAACGCGTGCTTCTTAACGCGGACCTCTAGCGTTCAATAGAATTCTCCGATGATCGCGTCACGTGATTATGGCAGACCGATCGTATGATCGATTGTACGTGCATGCAAAAGTGCATTCCGCAAAGGAGAGGGTATCGACGAGAGTAATGAATGAAATACTTGATCGGATCTCGAATGCTTCTCATCGTGAAGGATCTGGTCTAACAAGAAGTAAGTAAAATCTTGTGGAATGGCGCACTGATTGGAAGCTTAAACTGGCTTTTAAATCTCTCCTCTAGCAATACTAGAACTCCACATCCCGGGAAATTACCGCCATTCAATCATCGCATACTACAGCCTCAATTAAAATCAAACATTGCGATAAATGGACAATGAATTATAACACGTTGCCAATTTATCGAACATATTTATTCCATTTGTTTGGCATTGCAAAATAATCCGTTTTCAGCAGAGCTTTCTGCGAACAAAACTAACGCAAAACAGACTCGATACTACTGATTAATTAAATCATGCTATAGTAACTTAATTGAGAGTTTACAGGATATGTTAAACCCTTTGAAAAGAACTGGACGAATGTATGTTAATAATGCGTCGCCGAAAAGGAAATTGATAGCGCTAAGGACAAGCGACGCCTATGCCACGGTTATTTACAAGGCACTGATATTTCACGCGGTAGACTTCACAGGGATAATTACATTTGTTTAATGAATCATCTTGATTAAAGGGCGCTGTAAATTCCAACGTCACCGGGGATGTTTTACAACAGATTTAATTTCTACTGTTCCCCCAAGTAAAAGCCTGTCTTCCGAGGGTCTTCTTAATGGTGCGGCGTGATAAATTTTCCGAATGCAGTTTCTCGCAAGCGGACCTGTTAAATTCACTCGCGCCCCGGTCGCCCCGGCATCATTGAAACGTAAATGAATTTCTCGCGAACGACGAGTAAAAGGAATTTAACAATTTCTTAGGAAGCAACGAGCGAGCACAATCAATTCTCTGATCTGTCGAGCGCTTCCCCCGTCCTCCTTCGCCGGTCCATCGGACCCGTTCGCTGATAACGTTGGCCAACGAAACATTCGACACTTTGTGTTTCCTTAAAGTTCTAGTTCGGCTCCTCTCGCTACGATCGCCCCGGCGATACGGCGCGCGCTGAAACCAAGCTCAATAATCATTCGCGAAAACTTTTATCGAATCGCCCTCGCTGAAAGCTGCCTGCCCCCCCTCTCCGACTTACATCTGTAACTCGACGTTTCATAAAGTTCTACGATAACGATCAACATACATTTCACTTCAGAAGTGCTTCGTACTTTTAAAAGTAATTCTCATACAATTTTCCTTTTTACCTGGAACTAGTCTTTTTGAACTCTCTTGAATGAAAATAAAATGAATGTCGGATTGCCGGCACGAAACTGTGTTCGATCGAGCAATCCGAACGAAGACTGCCTACCAACGTTCTACAGTTGTTCACGGATATTTTTACATTTGTTTAAGAAGCGAAGTATTTCGATAGTTTTTAACGAATCACGCTGATTCGATGAATATCGTCTCGTAATCCTGTCGTTCCCGTAATCGACGCTTCGTGTTTACGATTCCGTGTAATCGATTCATAACTACCATAAATTTACTTAACGTTTCCTGAGGGTGCCTGCAAGCGACTCGAACTCCGAAGTCTCATTAAACTGCAAGAATCGTTTTCGCGACGCTGCTGTGAACAGGCGCTTGCGGTTTTCCAGAATGCTGGAGATCGTTGTTCGAATCAGGCTTTTGGATCTTGTACGCCTAGAGACGTCGTTCCATCGTCCCGATGTATTATGCGACTAATGTACGAGAGGGTTTTCTAATGATTCGAAGGCATCGTGGTCGCCTACCTTCGCGAGATTCCGAGTTCAAGCAAGTGTTTCTGATTCGTGAATAAATTCTTGTACAGCGGAAGAACATTTTCATTCGACAGAGATTTAAGTCTTTGTAGCATTTTCGACACAACGTAAAGCGAAACTTTTAAATAAATTCTAATTACACGAGGAAGAGAAATAAAAATGTTTCATTTCAACAAAGTTGTGTAAAAAATTCACTCTCTATTTAATATGATTGGAAACCTAATTGTTTTATAATTCCAACTGTTTACTTGGGAATGGTTGTCAAGTAATAATGCTTGAATCATGGTTTACGAAATAACTCTTTGAAAATTGTTACAGGAGATGAAGTGCTCTCAAATATGAGCTACATCATCGCGAGACTTTCAAGGCGGATCTCGATTCCATAAGGAGAAGAGACGCGAAGCATACATGGAAATGGAAGAAGGACGCGTTGAAGATCCTCTATAAACATCAAGGTAAGGGTCTAGGAAGATAATCCTTTGTTTCCTCGCCGTATATGAGACTTACTTACGTTAGAAGCACGCAGAAGCTATATACACAGTGTTTCCTTCAACTAGGAACGCTAGAAAATTTCGCAAATCTTTGCAAACATAAATTAATGACTTCTGCAACAATTATCCGAGCATGATACTTGGTTTAGCACAATGTTTAAAAAGAAAATAAAAATTGTCGAGACTGTAATTAAGTGTCCTATACTCGATTCGATCACCACGTGATCTACTTTTATTAGAAATCTATAGATGCGCGCGACATTGACAACAAATCGCGTGAATTTTTGCGCGTCCCTTCGGTTGTAAAAATGTACTCCGGGAGAAATGATTTCACCGTTTTGCTGACTGTCAGCGGTAGTCGGCTAGCGCACAGGGTTTACGGCACGGCCGAGGATTTATAATCTCATAGGACTTTTGAGGACGTCGGCCTGCGACATTTGGCGACCAATTGTGCGGACTACGTGCAGTTAAGAAAGTCCCGGGTTACCATCGACGTGTCATAAATTTCAGATTTGGAAGCGCCGGGGGCTCTTTGCACCCACGGCCACCGAAACGGGCGCTGCCTAAGGCGCAATAGAGGGTGGCACAGCCGTTCCCTTAGATGATTTTAGTTTGTTAGTTTTTGGACGGAACGGCTACACAACAGCCAGTTTCGAGTAAATATCAAGAGAGTTGGGTCCGAACTCTCCGGAACAATTAGATTTGGACTTGCAAGGAGCGACTGTCCGAGTCCGAGTCCGATGCAACCTCGTTGGCTTATGTAACAGCGAAAAACAATAGACTTTTATTTTTTTTCCTTTAGCTACTTGAGCTTCTGCCAAGGAGTTACGGAGAAAATCGTCCACTAAAGGCTCGCCTCTCGGACGTTGACTATGAGACGTTTGCTAATTTATAAAATCTACTTTCTTTTTTATTAAATTAATAGCTTGTTAATAAATCTTTTTATACAAATGTATATAAATTTGTCTATAAATTAATAATTGTACGTGTTTTCGATCGAACGATTATTTAGACAAAAAGCGTGAACGGTTTTTCGAGCGTACAGCGCCAAAGTCAGCAGTTATTCTAAAAATGCGCCGCGACTTCGTGAATTCTGGATGTACGACAATGGAGCGTGGAAACGGGATGCGGAGTAGAATGCGAAATCTATTTACGCGTTTTATGCAGGAACGGGGGTTTCAACCCGCGGCCATTCTAGCATCCAGCGCGGCGATTGTATCTCTCCGGGAACAGTCTAGTCGACGGGATTCTACGATTATTTCATTAGCGACTCACTTCGGGGGGTTCGTTTCTCTTTCTAAAGCGGACGATCGCGGCAGCGAACTGGGTTACCATCTACTCAAACGAGAAATCACTCGCGTTTAATAAATACGCGTGGTTGTAATCGATATGTACGGCGCTCGCTCGCCGAGCGCGAGCAGCTGGAACGGGTTACGTCGGCTGAAGAGCCGGCTACTTTATTCGTAACTTGTTGACGAGTTTGCTCTCGAGCTATGAAAATCGCTTCGCATAATATGATGCCGGGCGAGGGTGGAAACCAGTCGCGTGTTGTCGGCCGCGGAAAACTCCGACGCGGAAAACAGCCGGAACTCGACGAAACGCGATGCGAGCAACGGGCGGGGGCGGGGGGCAGAGTCAGTGGTCTCGTGTAATCGAAAGTTAATTGTGAAAAAGGCTGCAGCCACGCTTTCTTCGGGCTGCGTGATGCGCAGCAGTCAGCGATGCGACCACAAACAGCCTCGGGAAATCGCTATAGACGGTGGCATCGCGGCCGCCTCCCGCTTTTTGCCAAACTTACGCGTAATGAAAACTCGAAAAAATGTTTGCGCATGCAATCACGACTCTCTCTCTCTCTCTCTCTTTGCTTCTTTTTATTTTTCACGTTTCATCGCGAGTTTATGATTGAAATGTTCCGCAGTCGAAACATTTTCTGCAGAATTTTCTGTAATCCAAGCATCTAATATTGGCACACATAATTTATACATTACGAAACCTGCAAACAACTCGAGTATAATAATAATTCGAAAGTATTAGGTCACTTGCAGTATTAAATAGAATAGAGTATTAAATAAAATAAAGTGAAAAAGAGGGTAGAATTTTTGATCGGTTATCATAGGAGCGAGATGAACCTAAACGATGGCGAGACCTTAGTTCCCGAGGTGAATATCTCGGCGGAAGAATGTGAGGGATAAACTGGAATTGAGCTTCTCCGCTATTCTAAGCCTTGCCTCTTTACTCCGTGTTACTTCCGCCTCATTTCGTTCTTTAAAAGTCAATAAAACTGGAACAAACACATCGCACGTGAACGAGAAAGCAAATTAGTCTCATTAGCATTTCCTGACAAGCGGAACTTGCGCCACGCCTCGGGCTCGCTGACAAATAAGTCAGAACACATTCATCTGTGCGTTCGAAGAAACCTAATGCGCGCCGGGGCCTGCCGAAAGACAGGCGGTAATTTGTGGCGTCGCTCTGCATTCCAAATTCTAAACTACACCCACTTAACGAGCAGCGAAACTTCTTGCTTGAAACCGAATACTTTGTGTGCCGTGCGTTCGCCGAAAGAAGACTCAGGGTGTTTACATTCCCAGAAAGTAGATTTTCATCCGAATGCAATTTTTCTCAGATATCCATCAATTTTCTCGAACAGGTTTCGAAATAGAGACAAAACTTTGATCACCAAGATCGAATAGTGAAACTAAATTATCAGAAGCAAAGCAAAAACTGTGTGGCTCTATTCAAAGGAAAGTATTAGGAACGAAACTGGTCGATGCGGTTGTGAACGAAATCACAGTGCGCAGAAGGTTAAGAGCACTTTTCGAGGACTGAAATAAGAACGCGTTTCCGTGTGCAGCGAAGTGAATTAAACTGGAGGATTATTATTGCCTGATTCCGCGGGAAGCAAATGCGATCTTCTCATACACAGGACCCGGCGGGTCTCTGCGTAAATTTAATTATCCGAAAAGGGTATTAATTTGGTTACCGGTCGTACTCGGAGCAGACTACTTCAATTCAAGTCGTCGCCGATCCATAAAGACGTGTCCTACTTCTCCGGCACGCCATTTCCTCCGGTTCCGCGGGCAGCGCAACTTCAACCGGACACCCCCGGTGTTTCTTTATGTCTCGTCGTAACGGCGGCAGTATCTTCTTTAAATCGGGGAACTATTTACGGAAGGTGGGCAGCAGCAGCAGCAGGCCGGCGAAGGTTCGAAATTCACCGTCGCGGAACAGTTTCGAGGAGGTGCTGCTGCGGCTCGAGTCTCGGAGACCTCCGAAGACGTGCTGGATCCGCGGCGAACGAGCGATAATGGCGTCATAATTGGATTTAACGATATAAACTCGCGTTACCTGGCTCGGAACTACTTGCCGGTCCACGATCAACCGTGTTGATGATATGATGTGTTCATTAACCCGACGTTAAGTAATTCCATCCTCGCCGGTCGGTAAATTGTAATCAACCGATGCGCCGGCGAGGGCGCGGAAAAATTTAATATGCTGCCATATCTGCGATAACTCGGCTCCAAAAAATCCTAGATCACTTCCGTTTGATGCGTTGGAAAAAAGGTGAAGCTTCGTATTGCCAATTGGTGATTGACAGTGTTACGTTAACCTTAATTCAATAGAATGTGCTTTTTAGGTATCGTGGTCTGCCTAAATATTTGCCCGTTAATTAAATTGAGACAAACGGATGTTGTTGGCGGCGTCCTGGAACGATCAACAATGGACGAAAACGCGAAGTCGTCGAAGTTCCTCGCTCGATAATCAGTGTATCTCTGTCGGGCAGACAGGAGACGTTACCAGTTACCAGGTTCCGTTTCCGCCCTTGCTTAAGAACCGAATCCGAGTCTACAAGATGATTTAGTTACGGGGAACGCCAGCGGCCATTACGCCGCACCCATTATCACGGCCGTTCCGCATTGAATGGACCCAATGATGTTCCATTCGATCACGTGATTCAGTAACATTGTGCTGATCGACGAGAGGAGAAATGTCAAAGCGATCCATTCAATCGTGTCGAACGATCTCCATGCAATGTACAGTCAGCGAAACAGATCGCCTACAGATTCTTGTTTTCGATTCGTTTCACAGATTTCTACCGATCTAGACCCTACAACGAAACTATTCCCTACGCAATTCGCAAATCAATAATCGATTCTGTTCAAACTGGACCTATTCATCTCAAAATGTAGCCGACTTGTGTTGCACTATAACGACGAAGACATTATTTAAAACAACATGTCTAGACATTAATTGCTATATTTGTTTGTTGTGTCTATTGTCGTATTTCTTTTTTGCATATTTTTTCGTCGTATTATTTCGGTAATCAAGTACCCCAAAAACGAGCTCGCTTTCCGAAGAGTGCGAAATGGAAAATATCAGCGCGCGGAATAACGACGTCTAATAATCCGAACTTTGTTGGTCAATCAACGGTTTACAGTCCCTTGAATGAAGATTGATTGCGCTTTTCACGACTCGGTATTAAAAATACACGCGCGTGACGCTGAATAACGTACCGGCCGGCTTCCTCGATTTTCGAGTATTGACGTTGGGGGCTGATGGCCGGAAATTTCGCGTAATTTATTGTCGGTAAGTTGCGACGCAAATTACTGCACCGCCGATGGATTTAATGTATCGGAAAATGAATTTCAACAAATTAGAAACTATTCGACTAAGCCAAACTGTTTTCTCGACACAAACGTTTTATTTAACACAGAGAAGTGGCTACAACATTATTTTTACCGGCGAAGACGGAGCAATTCTCGAAACAAACTCGAAGTAATAATAAAGTTCGATTGCGCCGACAAGGGATCCTATTCTGGAAACCCAATGGATTGTTTAGATCGCAATCAACAGGGAAGTCAAGAAAATCGTATGATCCCGGTCGGACGCTTTCATCTGTTCCCGTTCGGAAGTTCGCGTTCGCGTCGTAGGAATAAATAAATGGTCCGCCGGTTGGTCTCCGCCGTTGAAATAGATCTGAATTAAAATTTCCGCGGCGTTATCTAAAGTTAGCTGGAAGATCATTAAAACGTCTAGGAATATCGGGAAGAATTCGGCTAGGAGGTTGTTTTGGCGTTCTATATTTAGCGAACCGTACGTAGACGGATATTCGGAGAGTTATCTGGTCCCCGATTTCAACTTTTACCCGTTCCAACTATAACTATTAGCAGCGAGCGTCTCAGTGGGTCGGGTCGGGTCGGGTCGGACTTTGCCCGGTCCGTTTTGCAGGGAATTTATGTCAATGTCCATGAGAAATCGATGCCACCGAGAAGCTTTGGGAACCGTGATGTCCCGCCTTCGCATCAGTCTCGGCAAATAATGGTATCAATCCCCGCTGTAGGGACAGTGATGGGAATCAAGACACTTTGAATTAACACGTTCGCTGGCCGCGCTACACGATTGACGACCACGATCCCTGTATTTCGTGGAATAAAGCTGAGCGTAGCTCGCGCCCGTTGCTCCATCGACGTTAAAACGAACGTAAACGTTTCGACAACAGTTTGCTGCTGGCCGTCCTTGTTGCAGCGAAAATTTCTCGAATTTAGCCGAATGAAATATGATATTTTCACGAAGATAACTCGGTGATTGAGTCTGCACTCTACCGAGAGCTTCGCTAGCTTTCGAATATAATCGAATACATGATAAAGCGCGTAAAGTAATGCGTACACGTCGATGGAAACTTCGGTGTCTCTATTAAATTAAATACAACATTATTTCATTAAATGAGATTACGCGTGCTTCGCCGAATGACATTCTTTCTTTATGCCGATTCCTGTGAAACCACTCACGAAAATGAAAACTTGTATATTCTACCGAGAGCGCCGCTGGCTCTCAAACATAATTAGATACATTATGAAGTACAAGGTAATCCGTACACATTGGTGAAAATTAGTAGAACACACGAAGTTATACAAATTTTGCCGAAAGACATGTTTCCTTTATTCTGATTTTTACGAAATAACTCATTAAAACGAGAATGCGCGCCTTTTATTAATTGCTTTGCTAGATTCCAAATAAATAAGTACTTCGTAAAATACACGGAAAATCGGACAGACGAAATTTTTCCTCTACTCGTAAATTACTTGAATCTGTCGTGTCAGATTAAAAAATTCATTCCCCGGAATCAAACGCTATTTAAATATCGTCATTGTTAAATAAAGTTGTCCGGAAATAACATTGCGCCCAGTTATCTCGATGGTCCGGAACGAAGCAAAAACATCGAGAATGAAACATAACGACCGTATTGAAACATAACGATCGATTCTATCGAGCAGCATTGTTCAATTGTTCAGTACACAAAGCTACTTTGCAATGATCACTCCGATAAATTGTTTTTCTCTTTCGTAATAAACTAACAACGCTTTCGAGTTTCCACCAATGGAGTCCTCCCAATCGAGACAAATTTAAATCTGCAAACAATTTGAAATCGCTGTAACGATCGACGGTAGTGCAATTAAACATTTCGTGACAGCCCTGTCTCGAGTCCCCCCTGCTGGAAGCGATTCGCGACGATGCAAATGATTGGCGAGAGCTTGCGCTCGAAGTATCCGTGTCATTAATCACGAGACACGGCGAATCGAAGATTTGCTAAAACACCGGTGCACTTTTCCTTGCCGGGATTGCAACGCGACGCGACGCGACGCGACGCGCACCGATGCGCGCTCACCGTCGGCCAATAACTACTTGCCTTTTAATCGGCACACATCGATCTCCCTCTTCTCCAGCCTCGCGCGCGGACTTCCTTTACCAAATGCCTCTCAGTTGGATATTACGAGCGCGGGGGCTCGCGATCGCACGATATCGATGCCCGGGTACTTATTAACGTCAGCGAATTAGTGCGTGCGAGGAACTGGAGCCGCTGAACGCCGGAAAATGGAAGTTTAATGAAGCGCGTACCGTTCGAAGTTGCGCGAAGTAGACGCCGGGGGTTTATCAGAAATGTAAACTGACCGTGGAGGGAGGAGAGGAACGCCGAATAATTGGCACCGAAGTGTAATTAATGGGCCACGGAATTTCTGGTTTTTCGCGTATAACAGTTTCAAATTCCCAATTATTCGTCGATTTTCCTCCATTACTGCGCGCGCCTACTCTTCCGGCGGCGTCATTCGAACCGGGTTCATTCGCGATAGCTAATTACGATCGACCGGCTCTCTGGATGCTGCATAAAAAAATTACCGGATCCTTTGCGTTCACGTTTGTCCCGCTAATAAACTGGTTCCGAGATTTTTCAACGGCCTCCGCGCGTTCGGAGAATACTCACGGTGATTATCGGGTTATTCGAGACCGATTGTTCGCGCCACGATTTTTCAGCCGGCCTGTGCAGCAAAGCTGTGGCAAAGTAAGTAATCGCTGTCAAGCGGTTACGTCCCGCTATGGGGAGAAGCGTTTTTATTAGTTTATTGTCCGGAGACGCGCGCGAACTCGCGCGTTTCATCTAAATACGGAATTCAAGGGCTGTTCAGGCGAGGACGGTTAGATCGATGCAACGGATACTTGAGAAGGCTGCCGCAGACGATGCCGAAGAACAAAGCTCGATCGTGTTCTGAAATACGAGGCGGCAAAGCCGCGAAAACTCGGTGTTATTACAGCAGCTGAGAATATGCTAAAACCTTGCGTATGATATTGAATTAAGCGCGCTCTCTCTCTCTCTCTCTCTCTCGCTCTCTCCCTCCTCGAAACTCCCGGGCAACTTTTCAACGCGGAAATGAAATTTCGCGACCCGCCCCCGGGGGAACTTGTTACTTATGTATTTGCCTAAACCTACGCGTTACACGCGAAATAGATTTCGCGGCGCTGATGCGGTCAAATTTACCGTGCCCGGAACTTGACGTTGTTTGGCGGGCCGCTTTGCCGGGAGATGATAAATGTTAATTAGTGCCATATACACGCGGATTATGCAGTGGCATCATGAAGAGGAAGATTACCGAGTTGTTGCGGCATCGATCGAACCTACTGGCTTAACGCGCGCGACGAAGATCAATCCCGTCCCGGTGTTAGCAAATTAATAACCTCTTCGCGGGAAGAAGTTTCAGATGGCGGGGCCCCATTTCGGAAATTTTCGGCTCCTCGGGGAAATCCGATTTCTGGAAAAATATCACACCCTTCGATAGGACGGGATAATTGGTTTCGGGAGTCACTCGGAATTCGGTCGTGGTCATCTCAAAGCATTCTTTTTAGACCCGTCGAACGAATTTCTCCGTGATTCGAGGATCCTCCGCTTCAAAGGTAGTCTTCTTATTGCCAGCGTCTTGTTATTTATACGTTCTATATTTTTGTTCTAAATTGAAAATCCATATTCAGCGAAGGAAGGAAGGAAGGCGAATTTGTTACTTTCATATATTCAGTTTCTTTACAAGGTGAACCAGATTTTTCAATTTCTAAAGACTCTCGGTGTTGGCGGAATTATAGTACAGTTAAGCGCTCGCTGCGCGATAATAAAAAGGTATAAAACAAGTGCAGTTTCCTTCCGAATATAACTTACTTTACGACTGCAGTGTCGTTTGGAATAAAATCATACTCGGCGAACTTTTCAAATTCATGGATGTGTAACGACTAGAAATTTAAATTTTGTGCTTGTCTCTGCTAGCAAAATTGTGAAACGTAGTTTCCAGGGAGTGATTTCTCGGAAACAGAACCCTTGTCCTAGTTATTCCGAACTCTGGAACAACCTTCTTCCATTTTTCGACATACACCAATTTACCGATATCGGTAGAACGATGTTAGCCAACACGACTGGGATCCCGTAAATTCGTCAAATCCGCCGCAACAATCCTCTCGGCGGCGGGCCCGCCGTTTTTCCGTTGAATCCGTGGCTCGCGCGCGCGGCAATCCAGAAAAGTGTGAATTTGCATAAAGATCTCGATCACCGGATTCCACCGATTGCCAAATAGCCGCAGGCGCAAACAGGCCCGTCTGTTTACGCCTGCCCGCGGTAACCGAGTTCGAAAAAGGCCGTCGGTCGCCACCGGACTGGCCTGGCTAGCTAGGGGTTGTTGGCGGGGCGGGGCAAACTATCGATAATTAATATCGAACAGAGGCGTCCGCGCGAGCCGTGCGCGAACGCGCGAAAATCGAAATGGACGTTGACGCACGGTAAGCGGAAGGTGTCCGAGCCGGATGCAACAGCGAAACAACCGCCGACTGCCAAACAATCGAGTGCGAGGGGGTTAGGTGCGAATAGAGGGAGCAGCGGCCCGCGCGCAACACGGTCCGCCGGAAAAGAGTTCGACGGGAGCCCCCCGTAAATCGACATCAATTTTTCTACATAAACAGTTTGGCGTTCGGGAAGAAGAGCGATGGGCCGCGGAGTCGCGCAGCCGCGGACCGTGTTTTCCAGCGGAGTCCCGCGCTATGGGAAAAACTAAATAAACACGAAAAGCAATGTCGGCCATTAATCGTTAACCGTTTACCCTCTGTTCCCGTCGTTCTCTCCTATTTTCCTGGCCGGCGTCGAGCCGTCTCCTCTTCCTCGTACCAGATCCCGCGGTGGCGGACCCTCTGCCCACGCTTCGGCAGAGACCCCTCCTCCTCGGGCAGGGAAAACCCCCGTCGCTGCCGCCGGTTAACCGTTCCGTTGCCCGGTGCCTTCTACGATTTAAGGGATAACGTGATTTCGAGCGATTTCTAACTACATTTAAGGCCAGACTAATGTCTGGCAGCGCGAGCGCCAAACAAGGGCCGCGTGACTAATGCGTTCGAGTCGCGGCCGATTTTTCCTGCCGCGCGCACACGACTATACGTATGTAGGGAACACGTTCGCCTCCGGAATCTTTCCGCATCGATCCGATCGAACGACCGGATGCTAGGTAGTTGTTCGTCGACCGAACCACGGATCACGTAATTAGCGCGACCGGCGGAACACTGTTTTTCTTCGTTTCGCGAGCTACGAGGCTACCCCTGATTTCCTGAGAAAACGCTCCTGTTGACTCGAGTTACCCAGCCACGAGATAAGACGATCGAGCAGTATTTTTCGCCGCATTCAGCGTTCCGCCAAGTGCAGATAAATTCTAACGATGTTCTTTTTGTTACTGGTGCCGCTCCATAGATTATGCCAGCTCGATTCTCGGAATTTGTGCGTTCTGCTTCGGTAGTTTCGGGTGGCACGTGCTTAGAATAAAATAACTTGTTGCTGTAATATCGGAAAAGTCGATACGCGCGCTCGATGCCAGTAATTTTAAGACTAGTTACATCGTGAATCATTACAATGTGAACTGATTACAAGAGCTGAAATTTTACGTGCCGATATAAATTGATTGAAAATGTCAAACATTTTCTGCTTGTTAATAAAAGAATTTACCAAGAATGTGAGCCGGTAAAATATTCCCGAATAAAGTTCCGCCATCGGCACTGTCATTAGAAAATGCAGAAACAATTTGGAGTTCGTCGGCAATTTTTCCGAATTCATGAGAAAGTTGTCAAACACGTAACTCTGCTCGCGGAGAGAGAAAGAGAGAGAGAGAGAGAGAGAGAGCGTTCTTGACAGTTTTCGGTGATTTTCATTTCGGGTAGTGACTTCCACCCTTCGCTGCGAGTCAAACGTTCAATTCTCCTTCTTCGTTGGCCTGCGAACGTCACTAAATCAATGTCACTCACGAATTCCACGTGACCCCGGTGCAAATAAGTTTAGAACATCGCGCGCAAATTCAAAGTGATTTCCATGGCTTACGTGCGGGGATTATTAAAATACTGGGGAAAATGTGAATGTGTGTATGCATTACGGTAAGCTAAACTCTCGCGCGGAGTACACGCGTGCGCGATATAATCGTATTCATTCCGGACCAACGGTTTAATCAGAAAGTTTGATCGCAGTTGTGGCCTCTATTTAGGGTTAAAATTGTCTCGTTGCCGCCTGTCTGTCCATAAGTATCCTGATTACATTTCCCGCGTTGCTCGCGAGAGTCCTGCTATAGAAATTCGATTAACAGAGGCCGACGCTGTTTCAGCACTGTTTTTATCCCCGGAGTTTCCTCTACCATTATAATCGTAATTTGATTTACAACAAATTCTATTAAAGTATCAAACACACACACACACACACAGCGTTTCGATCGATCTCTCCAAGTACAGGGTGTTCGGAAAGTCACTCGCAGTTGGAAATTTCAATTGCTAACTTTCATTTTAACGAAACGTTTGAATGTTTCAGGGGGCGATGGCCGCATCAAATGTCGCAGCAAGAATCCAGCGATTCTACAGGAACCGTATAAAAAGTAAAAGCAAACAGCGTGTGGCATAATTCAAACTCGCCGAGCAACGTTTGGGAAAAGTTTCGGCCATTACGTAGGCGATGTTGACAGAACATAAGCGTAAAGAGAATGTTACGAGAAAACAACTATCGGGCTGGTCCGTAAATTCTCGTGTGTGTTTTTCATCGTAAAAGTTAGGGAGTCCGCCAAGATTAGTTGCAGTAATTAAGTGAACCAGTCATTTGATGCAAGTAGCCCGTTTGCTGAGCTGGTTCACGTAAAACTTTCGACAAACAAAGTATAATAAACGAGACGACCAATCGTCAAGCCGCTTTTTACGTTAAATTATTACCTTTTCATACCGTCATGTTTTACAAGGTAAGATAATAAATAGTAGGGATCAGCTTTTACGAGGGTGAAATAAAAATGTTTGTAGATCCGTTACAAAATAATAATTTCGAAATAGCAATAACGGATAAGAATTAAATCGTGCACTGGTGATACAGAATTTAATCAGCAGCTTTCGAGAATATTTTAAATCGATTTCATAAAAATGTGTACGCAGAGGAACGGAATTATCGAGTCAGACGGCCAAATACCCCCGATAGGTTGCCTTGAAAAATTATAAAAAAATCCCCGGTCGTTTTTCGGGAATATACCTTCCGGCATCGTAAAGTAGACACTTTCAGCTTCAATTTAAGCTACTTGCGGTTCAAATTGCTCCACGGGAAAGTTGTTGGAAACGCGCCCTAAGTCCAAAAATGAGCCCCAGACGGCCAATTACCCCCGAAAAGTTGATTCAAAAAATCATAAAAAAATCCCCGGTCGTTTTTTCGGGAATGTACTTTCCGGCATCGTAAAGTAGACACTTACAGCTTCAATTTGACCTACTTGCGGTTCAAATTGCTCCACGGGAAAG